>NC_088926.1:18487500-18837500 GCF_038396675.1 Hydra vulgaris | reverse complement strand
CAATTTTTATCATAGATACATTCAAAAGTTAAAAAACTTATTTAAATCGATAGCTTTTAAATGAAAGTTAAATTAAAGTTTCCGAAATTTTAATAAACTTTTAATTGAAAAACTTGGATGGCTCGCCAATTTCCGTCAAATATAGTTAAGGCGATTTACAAATTATTCGAACTTATTTATTTGAAATTAGCATGATTTTATAAGCGTATTATGCCCAAACAAAAGCTTTAAATGTTATATATTTCTTCGCTTCAGGTTTTTTTAATATTTGAAGAAACTTTTCTCTTTTTTATATAATTTTCTAATCCTTTTTACTACCCATAATAATGAATTTAAAGAATACCATTTCGGAGTCTTTAGATCACTTTCGCTCATCGGCGTTAACTAAATTTAGTTAAAAATCTATTGAAAAAGTGCCTTAATTTTCTATAGATCCTAGTTCTAATCGTTTCTGACCTATATTAGCTTTATATAGTTGTCAAAATACAATATTTCTATCAATTTTTACAAAAAATACAAGAATTCCGACCAAAAAAAAGAACAAGCGCCAATAAACGATCGGAACAGATCAAATTTTTAATCTATGATGTTCATTTTATCTAAAAATTGTGTTTATTTAAAATCTTATTCAAATTTGGACAAGCGATTGGGATTTTAAAAAGATTTAAAAAAAAAAAGAATCTACGGTCTGGGTTTTTTCGCTTCAAACATTTATATTTTATGATAATGCAAAATTTATCATTTTATTTTTTTCGTCTTTTCATGATTCACAGACCTGATCATTTAACGGAAATATGTCGTAGTCAACAAAATATCATACAGACGCTATAGTATTTTAAAATGAGGGCATCAACTAAATTTAATCGGCATATTTAAATATCTAGTAAATTAGGTATTTAAGTAAAAAAATATATTTAAATACAAAAACTAATTTTTTTTTTTTCAATTTACAGATATACATTAAATATCTACGTAAATTTTGTATTTGTAAATTTAAAAAAATTTTTTTTTGTAATTATTGTAAATATTGTTAATAATTAATAATATTATAATATTATTTAATTATCTTCGTTTATGTTTTATGCAAATATAAAATATATAATACATTTCATTGTATGTTTTATTTTTGATTTTTTTGTTGTTATTTTCGGTTTACTTTACCAGCTAACTTATTTTACCGAAATTATTAATAAATCTTTTAATATGAAAACGTTATTAACTTAAATTATAATATTTATTAATATGCAAATTTTATTTGTAACTTTCCTAACTTAAGATAAACAGCAAGAATGTAAATTAATATTTTTTGAATAACAAAAATAAATTAATGAAATAATTTATTAAACGTATTGAACAATTTTAACTGGAGAATAACTGACGTCAATTAAAAATTAAAAATAACTTTTTTTTCAACTTTAGAATGAATGATCTTGCTTGTTAATGACGACACGTTTTTTCACATTAAAAAATTGATCTTAGTTCTTAATTCATTAACTTATTTCATTTCCATGTCGTGCGTACTAATAGCTTTTTTTTACTCGTCTAGCGCAACACTTTAAATCTGAAACTGATTTAAATTTTTTTTTTTACCATGATCTTAAGAACCTTTGGGAATTTTAAACCAAGTGGGAAACCGCGTTATATGCGGTGCCATCAGGCTGGTTAACACCCTGATATATATATATATATATATATATATATATATATATATATATATATATATAATATATATATATATATATATATATATATATATATATATATATCCCTCGGAATTAGGGTCAGCATTCGACAATGCCGACCTAACTGCCATCCTAAAAGTGTTTGAGGTTGGCAAAAAATTGCCCACTTCATTTCTATGTTTTATGGTAAGACCTTTGTTTCAAATTTTTTTTTGCCAATCTGATGCCAACCTCTAAAAGATTAAGGTCGGCAAATTATTGCCATCCTCATTTTTCCTAATTCCGAGGGTGTATATAAATATATATATATATATACATATATATATATATATACATATATATATATATATATATATATACATTTGTTTATATCAGGCCTTGTTTTAAAGCGTTACGCGTAGAGTGATTTATTTACGCCTTAAGCGATTTTATGTAAGCAGTAACCCATTTTGGTTAAGCGACTTATTATCATTTTTTAACTTTTAAATTATTCTATAAGCGGTAAGATAAAAGAAGTAATTAATTTTTAAAAAAACAACTTTTGAATAAATATTATCTGAAAATATTAATTACGAAAGTTTGAATGACAATTATGTTAGATATAAGCGCTATTTACTAATGGAAAATCTCAAATAAAATTAAAAATTTATTTTTATTTTATCATAATGATTGATTTTTTCACTTGGAAAACGCTTTAAGCTTAAAGCAAAGTTCATAATAATATAATTTAATTCTGATAAAAAAAAAATTATTTCATTTAAATAATATTTTTTTAATCAGAATTAAATTAATAATTTCCTTCACAAAGTTTCAATAAAAAATACTTATAACAAATAGTAATAAACAGTATAATCCCATTAATTCGGATTCTGAAGAGATTTATATTTAGTTTTGTTTAGCTTCAACTTTTTTTAATAAAAAGACTTTAATATAAGCTTGACTAATTCGAAGATATCAGTGAAAATATTTAGTTTTGTTAAATTATATTTGACACAAAAGTATTTGATATTTGAACATTTTTAATTTTATTTGATGTTTTTGAATTTTAAATATAATAGTCATTAATAAATAGAATGTGATTGAACCTGTATGACATTGAAGCTATAAATGAAGTTTAAGTTTGATATTATTACAAATAAAATATAACGCTAGATATTTAATTTTTAGGCATTTAAAGTTTGGAATTTTTATTGAAGTATTGCAAGATATTTGATATTTTATTACATAGATTTTTATGCAACTCAGAGTAAAAGTCCTAATTAAGCTAAGTTTTTTGTCAAATGGACCCAAAAAAACTGTACCAGTAAGCAAATGGTTCGACATTCAACCAGGGTATGATCAAGGGATAATATGATAAAGTTTAACTGCAATTTAAAAAAAATGTCATGCTGAATTTAACTTTCAAATAGAAGAAATAAATCACTGGCTCTCTTGCAATAAAATTTTTAATTTTAATATTAATTTTATGTGTGACATACTTTGTAATGAATATAACTTCGTTGGTATTATTTAGGTATTATTTAATAATATGCAAACTCCACTGTTTAATTAAACATTTTAACTTCACCAAAAAAATTTTACCAATATTTTCTATAAAATCAACTACTAAATTTCTCCCTTTGAAGCGAACACTACTTTTCACACCTGGAAGGCCAATTATAAGCATGTTTCACATGCGCAGAGTGATCATTCCTGCTTTATCACAAGGCCTGATATATATATCAGTGATGTATACAGAAATTTTTCGGGCATACAGGTCTAAAAATCTTTTTGCACACAAATTTGAAAGGTTTATATATAAAATACTCGTCCTTGGATTTTACGTTTTACAACATGATGTCTTTAATGACAATATCGATTTGCTGCTAATTTTTATTTACATGCTTTATTTGCATGAGAAGTATTTGCTATAATATTTCATAAGCAAGCGATAACTAAAACATTTAATTAACAATGTTGGCATGTTTCTTTTATATAGACTAAAAAGATTTATTACATAGTGTATTTATTGCATAACAAGGTCAATTAATTCAAAATTTTAATTAATTCATTCATTAATTATCAACTTTTTTTTTTGTTATTCTCTTACTTTTCAAATCAAGTTTTTTGGCTGATTATTGATATGTTATTATATTTTAAAAAATATTTTCAATTTTAATATTTAAATATTTTAAATGTAATTTTGCTGTTATTTGAATGAAAAAGTTTAAAGCTTATAGAGTTTAACCGCATTTTATATTATAGTTATGAAAACATAAGTGGAGGAAAAACTCATATTAAGAGTACTTAAAAAAAGTTAATGCTTTTATTTTAAATATATAAAATGCTAAGCGTTTCATATTTTGATCTAATCACAACGTGCGCTTTACATTTTAATCTAATTGTCGCATATTCCATCCACATGAATTCAAATTAAGCATTATAATTGACTTAAAATACATTATTAATCTGTTTAAAAATTTTTTTTTTTAATGTTTTTTTTTTCTAAACGACATTAATAACAATTTTGTAATTGTCATAATATACTTTATCAACAAAATTACCATCATAATTATCATAACAAATAAAACAATTCTTTATTACAACAAGTAATAAAGAATTGTTTTATTTGAATTTTCTTATGACCAACTTGGTGCTAATATAAAATTTTTTTAAATTGCCTGGATTTATTACTATATATCAGGGACGTGGTGGCCCAGTACGAGGGTATAAGGACTTGTACTGGGCCCTTATTCTGGCTCAGGAAGCTGGGCCAACAAAAAGAAACTGGGCCCCCAATCCTTAAAGAGAAAAAATTTATTTTAGTCCTATAAGTTTCCATCAGGGTATTTTTTACAACATTTTATTTAACTTTCTTTCTTGTCGCTTTGTTTGTTTGGTTTCCGCGCAAAACAAACACTAGGTCAGCGGTAATAATAAAAGAAAAAACTGTAATTTAGAGTAAATAAAAGAAATCGTTAAGAAAAGTTACGCCAAACAAAAGACTGCAAACTTTGTTTAGCATTAGGGTGGTGCTAAAAACAATTTTTTTGAAAAAAATCTGCTCCCACCCTTTAAATGTGTTCTATATAATACAAAAACACTAGGTTTAAAATTTTGTTGAATAAAAAATATTTTTAGAGGTCCCCCAAAACCCTTTAATATTTAACGGGTCCCTAATATTAAAAAAAAAAGTTTCTCGAAAATAGGTCAACCTGGTACTCAAATAAAGCGAAATTGTATAAAAATTTCAAAAATAACATTCATTTTAAAATAATATAGTTATTTTAGGTTTTACTACGTAAAAATCTTGTTTTTTAGCAAAAAATGAAATAAGTGAATTTTTCATGATAATTGTGATAAATAAGTTTAAGCTTCAAATTTATTTTTCAAAATGAATATTATTTTTTAAATTTTTATATAATTGCGCTTCATTTGAGTACCAGGTTGACCTATTTTTGAGAAACTTTTTTTTTGAAAATATTAGGGACCCGTTAAATATTAAAGGGTCTTGGGGGACCTCTATAAATATGTTTTTTTCAAAAAAAATTTAAACCTAGTGTTTTCGTATTATATAGAACACATTTAAGGGGTGGGAGCAGATTTTTTTCAAAAAAGTTGTTTTTAGGGCCACCCTATTTAGCATAAATAAATAAAATCGCTGTTGAATAATAGCAAAAAACGTTGTTAACCTGAAATTGATAGATTGTATATTGTAAAAAAGTAAGTAATTTAATACTTTACTTATAAATAGTAATTAAAAATAATTATTAAAGTTTTTAGAGTTATAACAAAAATTCTTATTAATGTAGAAAAATAAAGAAAAAGCTAAATATAAAAAAGAAAACTGGAAACTGAAGTTGATCGATTTGCTTGTCTTCTCGAGAAAGAGAACGGAAACTTCGAGCTAGAGCAAATGAATCAGCTGAACAACATCTCGGCTAAAAAAACGAAGAGAGCGATATGTTGAGGCAAGGGCGGCTGAAACAGAAGAAGGTAGATGCACACGGTATTGCTTAACAGAAAGAATACCGAAAACAAGCATTTTAGTGATGAACGACTAAACGATGTCTCCTCTTTATCTAATGAAATTAACCATCCCATCAACAGAAAAAAGAGAAAATTGTTATTGAAAAGTTCAAAACAATAAATATATAAAATGCATGAATTCATTTGCTTGGCATTGATAAATATATAATAATATATGTTTGATAATATATGTTAATATATGTTAATATATATTTGATAAATAAATTTGTGTGTTTAAAGAACTTATGTTATTACTTTCATTCACTACTACTCAATATGCTCCAGTCCACTCCCTATTGGTCCATGGAATTTATAAATAGTACTACTATTTATAAATTCCATGTACCAATAGTAGTTATAACTCAAACGAAAGAAACCAATGACCTGGTTTCTATCATAGGACATATTTTTAACTTTATATTTATTTATGTTTCAGATGAAATGAAGGGAAAAAAAAGGGAAAAGGCAACATAGAATTACAAATCTGGTGCTAAAAAAAAGCTCAAAATCAACAACATGAATTGGAAGCAGCTGGTAATGATCCAAAAAAATTAAAGTTAAAGGCAGGTCTCGCGTCAGTACAAGTGCCAAATATAAAAATAAAAGCTAGGACATCCTTTACAGCAACAGAGAATGCAGAAGTAATATCAACATCCATTGTAAATATCACAAGTAAGCCTATTGTTGAAACGGAGCCAATAAAAGAGATTAGTGACCAATCATCTATACACAATAATCAAGATGACATAACTGCAGCAGATAAAGCAGTAGAACTACAATATTCAGAAACATTCAGAAACCGAAACATTACTGAAACTGAGAGAGTGACTGTAGAAATGAGTAATTTTGTAGTGCCTGTAACTGCAGCGGCAGACCTAACTCTAGCTGAAAAGGTTATTCAGAAGCAACCAGACAACGTTGTAAATGTCAATGAAAATGATCCAGCTAAATTTCTAGAGCTGAAAAATGCAAAGATGATTGATAAAAAGCAATTTATTATATTAGGGCCAAATCAGCCAACAAAACATTCAAGTTTATCTAAGTATTACACTGAATCAGTTAAAGTTAATGACATTGAAGATGTGCAGAAAAGTTCATGGCTAACCTACTCTCTATCATAAGACAAAATTTATTGCATTGTTTATTTATGCTTTGGATCAAGAGAGGGCACAAACTCTTTACTTGATGGGTTTGATAATTGGTCAAACTTAAGTCACGTCATAACAGAGCATTGCAACCAAAAAAACCATTGAAATGTTGCTGAAGCTATGGTTTATGCATTATCAGACTCCACAATTGATAAAATATTAAATTTTGAAACCATGAGAGACATCTGAACAAAAAACATAAAGAAGCGGAGAAACTACATCAATACTAATACAAGTTATTGATGCTATTCGGTGTTTGATCGCAGAAAATAATTCTTTACGTGGAAATGAGGAAGCCAACTTTTACAATGACTCTGAAAAAAGTGAAGTCTTTCAATGTGGTGTGGGAGATTTCTAAATTTGTTATATTTACTCAGTCAGTATGATGAGGTTTTGAATGAAAAACTTTTAAATATTCGCAGTACTCAAAAACAATCTGCTGGAAGGGGTACTAGAATTACTTTTCTTTCTAATTATACACAAAACAAGCTAGTTCATACTTTGACACAGATGGTCAAGAAGGATATTTCAAAAGAGGTAAATAATTCATTATTTTTTTCAGTATCAGCTAGTGGCACCACTGATATTATACTGTGAGGAAACTTCTATTGTATTACGTTATGTTACACTTGCTGCAGAGGAGGCCGTTGTAAAGGAACGTCTGATTTCAATGGTTGAAACTGAAACAACTACTGGTAAAGGATTAAGTGAAAATATCAAAGATGAACTCAAATCAAATAACGTAGATATTCAAAAGTGTTTGGGTATGTCTTTTGATGGTGCAAGCAGTATGCAAGTAATAAACAAAAGAGTTGCAACACATTTGAAGCAGTGTTCTCCCATAGCAATAAATATTTATTGTGTATCTCATGGAAAAAATCTGTTTGTGGAAGCTTGTACAAAATCTTCTGTTGTTTCTGTTAACCTTTTTGGAACAGAAAACACGCCCGGTGATGTATAGAAATTAAAGACTTTTCTATACGGAAACTCATGGAAACAAAATAATATATTTGAGCAGTGCAAATTTCTTCTTGAGGATGTGAATCAGTCTCTTGAACTGGCTGCTACCCACAGTGTTCGTTTCAGTACCTTCCAAAATATTACAGACCGCCTGCTGACACTATACCCTGCAGTAATCGATTGCCTTGAACAAATTTCAAATGATATTCAATTTAAAATGAATATTCAAAGTAAAGCACAAGGTCTTTTAACCTGATTTCAGTCATATGAAACAATTGTGACTTTATGTCTCTTCAAAGAAATTTTTACCATCTTGGGTTCCTAAATAAAATTCTTCAAGGAGAAACACTTGATTTTTCCATTGCTATAATATCTTTCGATGTATCTCTGGAAAAGCTTCAAGTTTTAAGTGACAGTGCTGACAAAAATATTATTTTATCGCTGTTAAAATTGCAACTGAAGCTCAGCTTGAACAGCAAACATTTGTTTTGCTGTTCAGGACTAACAGAAAAGAAACGACTGAACTTCGATGAAACAGAAGATGAGCGGCTTACTCATGCTAAAGATCAGTGGCTAGCAGAAGTGTTTTATACTGTAGTTGATTCAGCAACAGCAGTTCTTGTTGACAAATTTTCTTAACAGCAGAAATTTTTAGAAAGCATAGACATCTTTTTATTGAAGAATATGAGTGAAGATATTAGTCAAAATTTTCATAACTCTAATTCACAAGAAAAAATTTAATCAGTGCTTTAAAAATTCAAAATTGGTATCAGTTTAAATGAATTCACTACTGAAATGGTTGATTTTGTGAGGATCTACAGAAAGGCTGCTGAGAAGGATAACAAAACCTTGCCTTCTTTCCTCACCATTTATAATTTTTTGCTGAGGACTATGTTAAATGCTGTATTCCCCTCTGTTGCAGTTCTATGCAAGATATTTAGTACAATTCCAACAAATTCAGCAGAGTGTGAGAGAGTTTTCAGCAAAATGAGACTTGTCAAAACTCGTCTAGCAAATCGGTTGACATCAGAGCATGTTGGGGATCGTGTTCTCTTGTCAGTGGAACATGACAAAATGTGGAATTCTATGCATTCAGACATAATAAAATATTATGGCTATACAAATGAGTTACATAATATTTTGCATCCATAAAAAACTCTTTTTATTATCTCATTAAAAGTACTTCACCGGGCCCCTCTTTTGGAAATTCGTACCTGCTTTTCAGGTGCCACCGCGTCCCTGCTATATATATATATATATATATATATATATATATATATATATATATATATATATATATATATATATATATATATATATATATATATATATATATATATATATATATATATATATATAACTATTAGTATAAGAATTATAAGATTCTTATACAAATAGCTTTGAAATAAAAGAAGACAGATGAGAACCTTATAACTCTAATGCAAATAACTTTATCCTCTAAACAATTGTTTAAAGGATAGAGTTATTTTTAACATTTAGACAGTAACTTCAATAATTTTAAAAAACTAAAGTTAAACAGTAAACTACTAAATTTCAAGTAAACTGTTCTGTAAAATAATTTTGATAAGCATTTAAAAGTTTCATACATATATATATTACATATATTAAAGTTTTTTAAAGTTAGTTATTAGCACTGCAGGGTCAATTATTCAAAAGTTAATAAAATGATATTTTTAGAGTGATTCCTATAATGATATCAAGTTTTAAAATCTTTTTCAAGTTGATTACTATTACTGTTTATTTATATTTTTACTATTTTTTTACAAAAAAAGCTACGAAAAACTTTACATTAAAGTTATATTTTATATTATATTATATAAAATTATTTTGCAGAATAGAAACAAATATTGAACATTTTTTTAAATAAATATACAAGTTTTTTATAATTTTTTTTAATGTTTTATTTATTGTTTGGCATTTTTGAATTTTTTTTAAAATATGTTTTAGATTGCTTTTCATCTTGTTGTTACAAAGTTCTTTTTGATTTACAAGTTGACAGCTAGGGACTCGAGTCGATCAACTTGAGTTTGACTTAAGTCACACCAGCGACTTAGCTCAAGATTCTAATGGGGTTGACTGTCCTGAGACTTGTGACTTGACTCGAGACTTGCTAATTTCAGCAAAACAACTTGCCCATTATTTGTATCTTAAAGTCTAGCTTCGCAGTACCCTTGCTATTCATGCCCTTGCTATTCAATGCCAATATCTGTAATTAGTTTACAATACACTCCAGAGTCATGCAATCTTAAAATATTTGCAGCATTAACTTGCATACTTTACTGACTATAATATCATTCAAATATAATAGCAACAACAAACTTTCATTCTTATGCTGTATACTAGTAAATCATGAGCATATTTTATGTACTTGTCAGTGTATTCATTTTTTAAAGCTAGAGTTAAGTAGTTTATCTGTTTTTTTAAGTTAGAGTTAAGTAGTTGCTATACTATCAATTGCTATATTATCAAGACATAGTACCATATCAGGACACTTGCAAAATTTTTTAACATGCTTTGTTTTTCAAGTTCAATATTTAGACATAATCTTACAGCAAAAGGAACGTTCGATTTTTTCAATTTTGCTAATTTGGTTCAGAGATTTAAATTAATGGGCAACTAAGGCTATATTTCTGTCTCCTGTATAGAGTTCTTAATCATAATTGATTACCAACAAGAAGGACAAGAAGAAATCACTCAAAAATTCAAAGATATCCTTTCTTTTTGTATAAATATGCATGTATGTATAGAAATTATGGTGCATTAAAACCACTTTAGATAGAAAATCTCTACTCAGTGTTTTTAATGTGATGTAGTTATCTTTTGTGTTAATCCTTTTATAATTTCTATTGCAGAAAAACAACAGCTTTTATATCAAAAATAAAAAACACGATTTCTTCAAATTTCTTGATATCTTTTTTTACAATTTTTTTAATATAAGTTATTATCTATTTTTTACAAAGTTGACCTTTTTAAATATAAACTTTTTTAAACAATATTAAGGACTGTTGAATAGAAAATAAGCTTAAGCATGAACTAAATATTGGACAATTAAATTAGACTTGAATTATTTACAAAAGATAACAGCACATGAAAAATACTTTTATATATATATTTATAATAATTATAATAAGTTTATATATATATATATATATATATAAATTTATTTATTTATATATATATATATATATAAATTTATTTATTTATATATATATATATAAATTTATATATATATATATATATATATATATATATATATATATATATATATATATATATATATATATATATATATATATATATATATATATATATATATATTAGGGTGGGTCAAAAAGTATAAAGTTTAGCTGCACAAATCAAACATACTAAAAAAGGTGCTTCTCCATTTCCTGAATAAGATAGTATAAAAATTTTTGAATAAGAAATATTTTTAGTGGTCCCAACTGACCCTTGAATATTTAATGGGCCCCTAATATTATCTTACAAAAATTGTTTCAAAAATGTCAACCTGGTACTTAAAATAAGCGAAATTTTATGAAATTTTCAAAAATGGTTGTTATTTTTTATAAAATTTTTATTTAAAAATAATTTATAAAAAAAACCTTGAAAAACTTACCTTTTTTTAAAATTGTTAAAGAACAATCATTTTTATGCAATAAAATCCAAAATAGTTATATTTATAAAAAAAACCAACCATTTTTGAAAATTTCATAAAATTTCGCTTTTTTTAAGTACCAGGTTGACACACTTTTGAAACAATTTTTGTAAGATTATACTAGGGCCCATTAAATATTCAAGGGTCAGTTGGGACCACTAAAAATATTTCTTATTCAAAAATTCTTATACTATCTTATTCAGGAAATGGAGGAGCACCTTTTTTAGTATGTTTGATTTGTGCAGCTAAAACTTTATACTTTTTGACCCACCCTAATATATATATATATATATATATATATATATATATATATATATATATATATATATATATATATATATATATATATATATATATATATATATATATATATATATATATATATATATATATGTATAAATAATTCAAGATTCATTTTTTTAAAGTTGACGTATTTTTTAAAATTAATTTACTAATAATGAAGAATTAGGCTTATACTTATAACTTTAAAGACTTAATAGAGCTTATTGAACAATGTGGGGAAAATGATGTTATTTCCATTTTCTACTCACACCGGGAAATGCTAACTATATGCCACTAAAGTATATAAGTATACAGTTAATTCGCAATAATTCAAACCTAACAACTCTTGGCTAACAACTCCTGATAAATCGTAAAAAGCTTCATTTTTAGCTAGGGCTGGGGGGCCACATATATATGAATGTATTATGGAAGCTGACATTTTTCTTCATTATTTTCCAATATTTTTCAAACTTCGAACAATTGCAACAAATTTGCTGCAGAATAATATTTATGTTGATGTTGACCGCATTGTGTCTGCATGCTTAAATACAACACAATTAACAGCTCACCAAAGAGTTTGCTTGACTTTTTTCGGAAATTATAACAGCTTTTTGCTTGCCTCATATATTTGCTATAGCATGCAAAAGAAGCATAAGACTTGGCATATATATGCATGCCTCAAGTAAAGAAAGAATACTTTACATTCTATTAATTTTATATGTTTTTTTCCATTAGTACAGTCATTGCAGTAATCCTATGAAATTATTTTTTTGAATAATATTCCTAAATACCTCGAAGTTTAATTCAAACGCAAATATTAACAGATAAGTAAGAAACTTTACAATAAAAAATTACTTCCAACTAAAAATTTATTTAGGTTTTACAGATTTAGCCATTACCTATGTTAGTCAGGAGCAGTGTGCAACTGCACACTATTCTTGACCGCAAATATTGTGCGTGATCAGGAATGGCATCTGATTGCACACCAATTTTTACTGACTGCATTACAAATATTTA
Organism: Hydra vulgaris; assembly: GCF_038396675.1. NCBI lineage: Eukaryota > Metazoa > Cnidaria > Hydrozoa > Anthoathecata > Hydridae > Hydra > Hydra vulgaris. Next base: position 18,824,727 of record NC_088926.1, on the reverse strand, counting down.
TAATTTCTTTTCAGCAGCACATGCAGCTACAATTGCAGTCAACTAAAATTTACTGTGTTTACCATCGCTATATTGCTTGCCTTTGGTGTTTTTTGGAAAATGTTTAAAAAGGAAAAATAAACTATTACTTTTGCTAACAATGAAGAATTAGGCTTTTACTTTACCCTTGCTTAATTATCATCAATGCTTCATATTTCACTATCAATCTGTGCTAATTTTTTACTCTTGTTCAGCTTTACATGAATAAAAGTTCAAAGAAAATTGCTGAAGTTTTTATTCACATAATGCTGACAATTACTGAGTAAAGACGATTGCTTTTTTTTTATTCACCAAGCCTTATGTCTTTCTATTGTTAGAAATCTTGGAAAGTTGACTGAATAATTAAAATAGTTAGTCTAACAGTTAAAACTATTTGTTTTAAAAGTGAAATTCAAGTAGTTTTATACACAGGTTTTGAATAAGAAATCTATAACAGAGAAGAGCTTTGTTCCTTGTAAAAATATCTTAACAGGACAAATGAAAGATGTAAATATATTAATATATATATATATATATATATATATATATATATATATATATATATATATATATATATATATATATATATATATATATATATATATATATATATATATATATTATAACAATTTGAAAAAATCAATAAGTTATGATAACTAGAATTTTATAACTATGGTAACAAAAAAAAAATGAATTATAGAGAGGACCAAAAAAAAGTGTTTGTATTGGTAAAATACTGGATTATATTAGTTCAAACTGTACATATTTTCAAGAGTTGTAAGTAAGTTTTGAAGGGACTAAGGCATATTATTTAATTACACAATAAGTTAGAATTTTATGGATAAAGAGATGACTATAGTACATATATAGCAACCAGATTTTAGCAGGTTGAACACAATTTGTTTATTTTAGATTTGATATAAATAAACTATTTTGTTTACAATCATAGTTTATTTTTGGAACTATTATAACTTTGGGAAAAACAGTAATTTATCTGTCACTATTATAAAAATATATGGACATACCTTTACTAACTTCTCCAGTTAATATAGCAACTGCTTCATTAACATCGTTTTTTGCTAGAGTCAAAGCTTTTTTAACTGTTTCAACATCAGAAAAGCCCATTCCTAACAACATCGTGATATTCTCATCTGACGGCAACTTATCACCTGGCATTTTTATGTTTTTAGCTTTTTAGCAACCACATATACTAACAAGATATAACAGGAATTTAAAGTTATTTAAATTTAAATAATATAACAACAAAATTTAATAAAGTTACCATTGCTAAATAAATTATTTTTTACCGCCAAAAGAAGTAAATTAATGGCAATTACCATCATAAATATAATAATACTTTGTAATTAAAAAATTCCCAAAACTGTTTAAAAACGAAATTTTTTTAAAATTTTTAATGGACTTTTTTTAAAACCGATATCAGAAAATTAAACACGATAACTGATACTAATATTATAAAGTTTAAAACTTATTTTAAAGTTCATACATTTAGGTTTAACATTAATATGATAAATCCTTAGTATAGTAGAATGTTATCACTTTTGCACAAAGTAAAAAAAAACCTTAAGTTCTTAATTCTAAAAAATCTTATATTTAAATATTCTAATTCTTAAGGAAACTATAATATAGTTATAATATATTATATATTTTGAATTACACTTGGCTTTTACACCATATTTTGTAAGAATTTACAATAATACTTTAAGTTAAGCACAAATATATTATATTTGTGCTTAACTTAAAGTATTATTGTAAATTCTTACAAAATATGGTGTAAACACCACGTGTAATTCAAAATATATAATACAAATGTATAGTAAGTATGCGTAATAGTGCTTTTAAATGGAATGTAAGAGTCTTAATTAATGTGTTTATATATACTTTAATTATTGTACTGTATTTTGGATGTTGGTTAATTGAATCACAAAAACTAATGGCCATTTTAATCGGGTTAGCGATCTAACGCACACATCAAAAGGTGTCAAATCTGGAAAATTGCGGACGCTGGAATGAATTTATCTCTGAAATTATTTCAATGAGTGCGGGAAAAATTAAAAAAACGTTGTTTGTTTAAAAAAAAGTTGTTTGTTTTTTGGATTTCTACCAATTTTATATTTATCGAAATATTTGAAAATGTTATTGAAATAAATAAGAACGGTTCTGGAAATTTAAATTTCAGTGAGATCCTTTAGATTAAATAACGTAAATTATACATACTTAACATAAACATTTTGAATTAAAAATTTATTAAAATCGAACAAATCTACAAAAAAAGTTATGTGGCTTTTAGTAGCAAATTTTTAATACATTGATTTGTCGATACAAAATGTGGTCAAAAGAAAGTTTATCCTCACCTGAATTGTTATGACTTTGTGTATGCGTTGCCCACAATAAAAGTGGGCTACGCATTTTCAATGGTCTTAACCAGCAGGGCTGGACTAGCCCACCGGGACACCGGTAAATTTCCCGGTAGACCGGGCTACTTTTGTGCCTGTGGCCGCCTGCTTCCGCCTGTAACTGTAAAAAAAAAAGTTCTTAGTAAAAAAAGTTCTTAGTAAAAAAAAAAGTTTTTTTTTCTCTTAAAATTTCATACTATCTTATTAGTAATAAACATAAGACATTATAACAGTATAATTTTATGACGTGTCACGATTAGTAGTAGTACCACGAGTAGTAGTAGTGTCACGAGTAGTAGTAGATAAAGATATAAAAAGAAGAAACCACTAAAGCGTCATCAAAGTATATTTTTGAAAATACGTCTTGTTATCAAAGTTATTTTTTTTTTTGCAGATATGTTCTCGGCTCTCACGATGCTATTTGGGTATTTTTAAATTTAAGCATATCGTTATCCGGTTTCCTGTTATGTAATATGTTACGATAATTATTACTACACACAATTTAGTTCATTAAGGCATACATTTAGTTACAACTTTTAACTTATATATTCTGTCAGCTAATTAAATCATCAGCAATAAGTTTAACAAACGCATAATAAATGAAGCACTCTAATAAAAGAAAATTTCGAGCAGGTGCAGAAAAACAAAGAGATCGTAACAAAATAACATTGATTAATGAAGCAAAAAATTGTCCCAAAATTGATGAGATGTTTAAAACATTAATTTGCAAAGATAAAGTTAAAAAATACTTTACCAGAATTGTCTGTGAAAGGTGTCATTACATACACTGATTGCTTATCAAGACTTATTGTTTTCCAACTAGAATCTTTTAAGTATCGCTAAGTTAAATTTGATCTTTATATGACTTATAAAATGGGACATAATCTCGTTGATTTACCGTTTTCAGACTTTTTTACTTTTTCCAATTCGGAATATTTTACTAGAAGTCATTCACAAAAGTTTACTCCACGTAGCAAGTACATTAATGAAACTAGAAGATTTTTTTACAGCAAAATAATCATTAAAGTATGGAACTCACTTCCTGACCACATAGTGAACTCGCCCTCACTGTCAGTATTCAAATCGAATTTTAAAAATTATGGTTTAAATTGTCACGCAATCTACTAACTTGGTTTTTTCAGATTTACTCATATTGCATTTTCTTTTTTTTCTTTTTTTTTTTGATGTTACATAAGAGTAATTTAGTACTTGCCAGTCTCACCATTTTGTATTTTGTACATTTTTCAAATACAAATAAATAAATAAATAATAATAAAATAGTTTGTTTCTTTACTGTTTAATTTTAATTCAATTTGAAGATTTTACTAAAAAATGGGATAAATTTAAATTAAATTTACCTGAAGTTTATGCGAGTTATAACACAAATGAAAACACTGAAACACAAATGAAAACACAAATGAAAACACTTCCAAAGTTACATTTGGAAGAAAATGAAATTGAACAAGAAAACTGCAAAACAAATACTGTTTTTATTGTTTCCTTTCTTGTTTCAATGTTTTGTTTTAGTACAGATTATTTTTTAAGTCGTACAGCCATTTATTTTTGGCCTATAAATATATCTTGACTTTGCCTTGCACCCAAGTAGGATGTGCAAAAAGTTTTTCTACCTTAAATTATATAAAAAATTGTCTACGGAATTGTTTATCGCTTGACAATTTGGATGGTTGGGTCTTAATGAATTTAAATAAAGACATTTTAGAAAAATTAACCTACGACAACATTATTGATGAAGTTGTAAAACATAATGGTTTCTTTATTTGTATATTTTTATTAATGTGTTACAGGGTTCCTGCTTCTTCATTAAAAACCTTAGATAATCAAAACCTCCTTTAAACTTATTAAACAACCTCAAGAAGATTGAAAATGATTATCTCCTTGAGTAATGAGTTTCTCCTAAATTTTTAATATTTTTTTTGCCTTTTTTAACCAAATCTTCTTGAAAATTAAGAAAGTTTAACAAAGCCTAAAAACTTGTGAAAAGACGTTTCTTAGAACTAAGTTCCTTATTTGAAGAAACCTCGGGCTGTTTCATTTGGGTTATTGCGAGATCGTCTGTCGATAAAACCCCCCGTTATTTGGATTATAAAAAAAACTGTCACCTTTCCTTTTATTATAAATATTAAAAGAAATTTTTCCTTTTATTATAAATATTAAAAAAAATAGGAAGTGTAAATAGGCTGTTACAATTTAATGAGGCCGTCCGCTAATGGTTTTCTCGGTTCATGTTTTAGAGCTAGTCCAACCCTGTTAACCAGCCTTAAAATTGAATTATTAAGTTTGAATAAAGGTAATTGTAAAAAACATGGTGTATGTAAGAATGATCTGAAATGTACTTGAGAACCGCCGCACAGTGGGGCAGAATTGCTTCAAAACTGGACCTATGACGAAAATGAAAAAAGGCGTTATGAAACATTTTTTGGTGGTAATGTATAAATGAGTCTTTGGTCCATCTTATCCACGCGTTTTTTAGGGTCGGACTGACCTTTAACTTTGTAGAACCCATAATCTAGCTCAATTCTTTTTTTTTTTTTTAAATAACTTGCTTGCGCGAGTTATTAGTACTACTTTGTTTTTATAGTGTTAAATCTGAATTTTATTAAAAGTTCCAATTTTTTTTTTTTCAATTTCAGGTTTGCCGATATCTTTTGCTAATGAAAAAACAATTTTCAAATAGCTCAAAATATACATTAATAGATCTTTTAAAAAGTGCATTTAAAATATTTTATTTCGACTTAATTTTTCAAACATTGAACTTTTTGTTTATGTCCTCACTTCAATTTTTTTTTTTTTTTGATGAAATCGCTGATGGTTGCAAACTTTAAAACTTTTTTTTGTTGCACTTATTGAGCTTTTTTGTGTGAACTAGTGAAAATGTATCGATTCCAACAGCAGAAACCAAGTAACGAAACCAGGTCATGAATGCTTGAAAATGTATTTTTTTTTGTAAGATTTGTTTTGAGCAATTTTAACGAATAAAACTAAACGACTAACTTTTTTTGAGTGACGAGAATTTTAATATTATTTATATATTAAAAGCTTTTAATTTTTTTCTTTTTTCTATCATCACAACCGGTTTTTTAAAAAACTTTACTCGAAATTGCTTGAAAATACATTAAAAACGTATGACAATTGTAAATAAATGTTTAAAAACCTATATAGTAACTTTTCCAAAGTCTAACAAGTGTCCTTAAAATAATTATTTAACTTAAAAATCCATAAATAAAAAAATTAATTTTGGGTAAAATATTTTTTTTAGCAGAATGCAGTAATCAGATATATAAAACCAAGTCCAAATATTCATAAAGTTACATATTTACTTTGAAGTGAAACTCTCAATGTTAAATATATTACTGTTGGCTAACTAATAGTAGCTACAGGTAAAATAAGTTTAATGTTTTTTTATATGCTACATCCTTTCCAGCAAAGAAAAACAGAGAAAAAATATAACTACTCATAAAACAGCCATTTCAGAGGATTTTTTTTTGTCAATATTTATATATGAGCCCATGAGATGCATAGTGGTATAAGTCACTTTTTTCAATATTTTGAGTTGTTGCCACCAATGGTTAGCATTTTGTTTATTCTATTACATGGCAGATTGGTATAAGTCTAATGGTATCGATAATGATGCTATTTTTATTTACTTCCTCTAAAACAGTTTGATGATTTATGATATGATGTCTACTAAATGCCTCTGTATCTCAAAACTTGGTATGAGTGACTTATACCACTATGCATCTCAGGGGCTCATATATGGTTAACATAGTTGTATAGAGCTTAAAAAGACTTAAAAAATGAGGGGTCATACAACTTTAGAAGTTAATTCATCCAAAGCTTTTGCATTTTTTGTGCTGGAAAAACTGATGATTTTTTGACAAAACGCCTTGTACTTAAGTATGATACTCTTGATAAGTATAATTCTCTTAAGTATGGTTTGGTGTGAAATGACACCGAAATAAAATTAAAAAATATCAAAGCGCAAAAATTAAAACAAACAATACGCATAGGAATGAAAATATTATATACATAGCTTCTAAACAAAATTCTTAAGTTGCATTACTTCGATAAAACATAAATAAATACTTGATTTGAATAAAGGTAAGGCTAAACTTGCTTTTTTCACAAGGAACCTTTTTAAATTTTTTGTTGTTGTTGTTGTTAATAAACTAACCTTTTTTAATGAACCAAAATTATATATAAATATTAAAAAGGTTCCCCATTCCATTAGATTCTTTAACCTTTTTTTAATCTATATGGAAATTTTTAAGCAAGTTTGATATGTTTTGGTACTTTTGAAAAAACGTGTCTGCGTCAAGAAATTTTTTCAATAGTGTTCTTTAGACACGAATAATATATAAAAGAAGCTATATTAAACATAATGCTTTCTATATATGGTTTGGAAATAGGTTGAGTCAAACTAATTGATGCAAAAAACCTCAAGGTTCTAGCTTTATTATAAAAAAAGATATAAGATAGTAAAGTTCATGAGTTTAAGTGCTTTTTGTCAAACGTCAAATGTTTTTCGTTGCGCTCTGGAATCGCTACATAAATAGAAAAAATAATAAAAAGATTTGGAGGCCTGCTGCAAAGTTCAAGTTTTGCTCTCTACAATTTTCAAAAAAATTAACTTCCAATTACCCAGTATTGAATCTTGGATATGATGCTACTCAAAGAATTCAAAGATTAATTCCCATAGATTGACCATCAAACAGCTATATAAGAAAGATCTCTTTTCAATCATTAGACTATAATAAAATTGAAAATATGTAAAAAAAATTCCAACAGAGTAATTTTGTTAAAAGAAAATAATTAAAAAGAACCTGCTTGTAGGAAAATGAGTTTTAACTAAGAAATGTTACACAAGATAAAATGATGAAACTAAGAAATGTTACACAAGATAAGTTAAGATACTACTTTAGTAATAAATGATGTAAATGTTGATGCATTTTTTTTTATCTGAAAAAAGAAAAAGAATTAACTTATCAACTACAATAAACTGTAAGATGAGCTTTAAAATATAAAAATACTTTATTTTTGGATTTTTTTTTTCTTGTTATTTGTTTTATTGGAATAATTTTTAAAGCAGTAATAGGGCTTTAATTGACTTAATAGTAACTTTTTGAGTACAATCTGTTTTTGTTTTTTTTGTTTTTGTTTAACATCTTCACCTCCAACAAAGCTGCAAGCAACCACTATTAAAGTTAGATGTTAATGGGAAGAGAAAAAAATGAAGTTTATAAAACAGAATTTATTTTTATACATAAAGATAATAATATTCATTTAGTTTAAATATACTATTTTTGTGTAATATGAGCACGCTTAAGTTACCCAGTGTTTTTCATTGAAATTACCTAATAACTTCAATGAAAGTAAAATCGTAAAAATCAAAATAAAATTGTAAAAATTAAAATTAAGTTGTAAAAATTAAATCGTAAAATTGCATTGGTTTTAATTTCTTTTTGAATAAAAACAAAACAATAGTAAAATTTTTTTTAAATTTTTACAATACTAAAGACCTTTCTCTAATCTAAATTCAAAAAGTTTGTAATTTTATCGTTTGTATTAATAAATTTTAAAAAATAACGTGTTTTTTTTCTTCAGCGTAAAACAAAGTAGGGGAGAGTATGCATTTTCTTCCAAATGTAATAATCACTTTTTTTTACCAGAATTTCTTAAGTAGATTTTAAAGTATAAAAACTAAAAACACTCAAATTGGATCAAGGGTGCATACTAGTATGCTCCCTTGATCCTACCTATACGCACCTTTGATACTAGGCATGTATACTTGATCCGAGGTCAAATTTATACCATGAATGTGCAGGAATTATTTTTAAATTATCAAAACTATGTCTATAATAAAAACCTAAAAAGTTATTATTAATTTTACTACAAATTTATCTTTCTTAAAAGAAATCAATGTAAAAAAGTTATTTTTTACTAAGGCTCAACATTTCTCCAGTGAAAGTATGAAATGATTTCTTTACTATTTTCTGAAGTAGAACTACGAAACATCTCTTTAAAGTGTTGTGATTCTTATGTACTGTCACCGTTACTGCTGCTTAAAAGATTTTTTTTCATCACTTTCAAGATAAAGTTTTCTATTTCTTATCAAAAAGATCTTATTTTGCGTTTCATGATGTTTTTTCTTTTTTGAATGAGATTTTTTTTTCGTTTCCAGAAGCTTATTTAATTCATTTTTACCAGCATTTTTCTTTCCTTTACCAGTGATTACTTTAACTATTTTTTGAATGGTTGTGAGACCTTTCTCATCAACATTGCAAATATTTTGTGGCTAAAATTTGTGTCGCAAATATAAATATTTTTGATTGGTGAAAAATTCTCCAACTCTATAAAGATTAAAAGCAGTTGCTCATGCCATACTAGTACCCTCTGGATTTCGTAAAGATAACTCGTTCCTACGTAACATAAAACCACAAAGCCACTGTTTCTCAGTGATTTGTGAACTTTTCCAAGATTTAGGAATGGACTTTGAAAGAGTAATAGCAAATTCAAAGGCAAGTTTTTGGGTTTTTATTGGTTGACAATCCATTATGAAGTTTTGAAGCCCTTAAAAGATAGTCTGATAAAGATGTTTCTTCTTTTTTGGTAAAAATTTGCATGGTAATGAAGTTTTAACCTGCATAATATTTATATTTAAAATTACATTGAGGTTAAAATTGAAATATTTACTGTAGTAGGCATCCTATACTTTTTAACTATTTAAAAATTAGGAAATATTAGAAATGAGACTATTCTCATTGAAAATGAGACTATTCTCATTGAAAATGAGACTATTCTCATTGAAAATGAGACTATTCTCATTGAAAATGAGACTATTCTCATTGAAAATGAGACTATTCTCATTGAAAATGAGACTATTCTCATTGAAAATGAGACTATTCTCATTGAAAATGAGACTATTCTCTTTGAAAATGAGACTGTTCGTAAAAAAGGCAAAGCTACATTTAAGCGGTCTAAAATAACTTTTTTTTTTTTGTATACATTTGTTAGTCTTTGTACAGCCCTATATAACCGATAATAAAAATAATAATATAAACTTACAATGATAGAAAATATAGCAAATATAAACAAGGTATCTGAAAGAAGATCGCAAGGATCTTGTCGTCAGAACCTTAAACAAGCATTTAACAAAGATAAGATAAAAAAAAAATTAATAAACTTTTACAAGATTACAAGATAAATAATCTGTGTCTGTAGAAAGATGAAGAGGATAAAGTCATCAGAATTTTATACAAGAGTAAACCAACATATAAATTAAAAAGTAAAAAGTATAAGAACAATAAATAAAATAAACAGGAATAAACTTCTATAAACATTAACATGTATATAAACAATGAAATAGTAGACCAAAATATATTTTTAACTTTTACTACTAATAATAACTCAATGTGTGTGTGTGTGTGTGTGTCTGTGTGTGTGTGTGTGTGTGTGTGTGTGTGTGTGTGCGTGTGTATTATCTAATGAAAGAATGAGGTTTTTCAGTTTCATTTTAAAAAGGCAATAAGTAATAGGTACTTCAAAATTAATATTCGGCAAAACAATTTTATTCCAAATGTGTGACGCTCGATAGGTAATATAATATTGATCAAAGTTTGTTTGACAAAAAGGTTCATTTAAAAATTTATTTTTTCTCAAATATATTTACTGATTGGTTTAAAAGAGAAAAAATTATTGAAGACGGCTAGGGATAAGTTATGTATCCACATATATACAAAACATAAAATATTAAATACATTTAACTCGTATATATTCAGAATTCTCATTTCAATAGAATAATGTTTCGAATGAGAGAAGCGATTTGCAAAATTGATTGTAAAGATTGCGCGTTTCTGACGGAGATAAAGACGTTGCAAATTACTTTTTTCTGTATTTTCGCAGGCAATATTGGTATAATTTAAGGTGATTATATGGTAAAAAATTTTTTTTTTGATTTCTAACTTTTTCTACATACAAAAATTAGTAGTAAGGCTGAATAATGCTAAATTTAATTTAAAATGTTAAAATAAAAATTTATTTATCTTTTTTTATGCTGATTCAGCATTAAATGCTGAAAATTGATTAAATGCTAAAATCAATAAAAAAGAAAACTGCATTTTCTCAGCTTTTTTATGACATTACAAGCTAAAACTTACCGCACTGATGGATAATAGTGTAATAAACAAAACCTTACTGGAAAAATTTAAAATAACAGTTATTTTTAAAATAGCAGCACTATTGATTTTAAAGGATATTTTCGATGCATAAACCTTTGGTAAAATATAAATATATTCAAATGGAAACAAGTTTAAGGTTAGTTCTAGTAAGGTATTGAGTTCTATCTATAAAGAAACAACCCTGAAAATTTGAAGTTAATTGCATATCTTTTTAAAAAGATGTGAGTGATTTGGTATTCGCAGTCAGACAAAAAAATACAATTGTGAAATCAAGTTTCAAAGTTTAAAAACAATATATTAATTAAAAATTTCATCCACTCATTTTAATTAACAACATTATCAGATTTATAACTTTGGTTTTTAAGTAGTTTACAGGCCCTTAGGAACAAAAACTACAGGCCCGTAGGAACAAAAGTTATATTGGAGGGACAGTACTGGATTAAGGACCTTTTTTTTTTTAGTCATCTTTCTCCAAAAAAAATAGCCCCGGGCCCCGTAAAGTCTTAATCCGCCACTGTGGGAGGGGGGAAGGGTTGCAATAGACAAATAATAGTAGTTCAAAACTTTTGTCAGAGGAACTCATACCAAAGATATGGATAATAAATTAGGTCTTTTCTATTCTTTTTTTCTTTTATATCTTAATTTGTAATCGTTTGGTTTTTCTAAAAGCTAACTTCAAAATTATTTATTTGAAAAACTATTGTGGGAGGGGGGAGGCAAATATCCCTGCTTCCCCCCTACCCCGTTGCTACGGGCCTGATTTAGTAGTTATACAAACCCAAAAATAAAAACAATTGTTTAAAAATTAGCTCTTAGATAAATATATCACAAAAAAGATTGGTTGCTGTGAGCGTAACTAAGTATATTTCTTAAATCCATAATCAATAAAAATAGTTTTTTAACTATTTTTTGTTATTAAAACCATATCGTTGAAAAGCCAGTTAAATTTTATAAAAAGTTAGCTAATAAAATAAAAACAATTTTTTTAATGGAAATCGCTAAGTGTTTACCATATAACCAGCTTAAATAACTATGTATAAATGAGTAATAAAGTTGTATCAAGACTTTCTTACAGAGATAGAGGATTTATAGAGGATCCCCATGTTTTTAGAAATTTTTGTGCTTATATAACCAATATGGTGATTCCAAGTAATATTTTCCTCAAGATAAACACCTGAAAATTTTGTAAAAAAACTTCTTTTTATTTCCTTTTGATTGATAAAGATTTGAGGTAATTTTGATGGGAGAAATCGCTTTTTTGTAATCAAATAAAATAAAACCCATTTTTTTTTTAATGAGTATTCAAGGTTAACTTATTACACTTGAACTAATTAGATATATGTCTGAGTTCTTCGTTCACTGGTTTAAAAAGTTCAGCGATATCATAGTTAGAAAGGAATAAGTTTGTATCATCTGCATACATAATGCTCGTTAGTTTTGAAGCTTTATTTAAGTCATTTACATAAATTAAAAAAAGGAGAGGTTCAAGAAATGAACCTTGTGGGATTCCATAGGTTATTTTAAGAAAAGTGGGTTGATAATCATTGTTAAATGGTACAAATTGTTTTCGGTAAGATAGATAACTTTTAAACCTTTTAAAATTTTTTTTTCCCGCAATATTTGAGTATATAAATCAAAATATGGTGATCAAACGAATCAAAAGCATTTGATAGGTCAATAAAATTTTTTAGTGTATATTGTGACTTTTTGAATGATTTTGAGATTTTACGTACAAATTGGATAACTGCATATTCAGTTGAGTTATCTTTCTTGAAACCAAAATGATTGATGTAAAGTAGATTATTATCATGAAAATATTTGTATATTCTGTTGAACATAATTTTTTCTAGAATTTTCGAAAATGTGGAAAGAACAGAGATAGGGAGATAATTATTGATTTCAGATTTGTCACCTTATTTAAAAATAGTAATATTTGTGTCGTTTTTAAATATATTGAATAATTAGGAATAATAATTTTTCTTCAAGTTTTTGCGAATTTTTACAAATAGGTTTTTGTAGTTCTTCTAAATTTTTTCGCTTAAAGCTGTTTTTGATTTTAAAAAATTATATATAACTTTTGTTTTATTCTGGATGATTTTTTAAAACCTTTAGTAATCCAGGGTGTATTGATATTCTTAGTTGCTAATGTTGTTTCTATGATTGGGAAATTGACTTTATAAACGAAAAAAAATATTTTGAAAAAAGTTTCATAAATATTATTTGCATTATCATCAAAATTTATGTTTTTCTAATGCACAGCGGGAAATCACATGGCCAAAAATCAAAAAAGTGACTTACTTCAAACATTATGTCTGATAATAGGACTTGTTACTAACACCCTCACTAAGAATTTTCGAATTTATGAAATTCTAAATGTGACAGGCTCAATGGTAATTGCTTTTTAAAGTTAGGTTTTTAATGAATTTTTGATAAAAATTCTCAAGATGCTGGGTTTTAGTAATTATTATTATTTTAATATATAGACAATTGGAAAATAAACAATATATACATCATTGGAAAGATAATAAAATAGGCTGTTAAAATTAAAACAAAAAAAATTTCTGAAAAAGTTGGTACTATTATTTTTTATGCCACGAAAGTAAAAAGTTGATCACAAAAGTACTAACTTTCCACTTTGATGAAAAATTAAAAAATTGTTTTAATTTGTATCTTTTCCATATTTTGAAATTTTTTTGTCTATAGTGTCTACAAACTAACCTGTAAAGTGTTGCTGCGTGTTAACGCGTGGCTGCGATCACCCGCGATCTTGAGCGCTAAATAATTTTGAAAAATTGATGTTATTTTAGACCAGTAAAAAACTTCTTCGAATAAAAGCAATTTCTTTTTTCAATTCTTTACTAAAACTTAAAAAAACTACTTTAAAGCATAAAAGACTAAAGTAAATTTGTTTTCGTGTTGTTCTTGAAAAGAAAAAAGTTATTTTTTATTTTAATTTCAAGTGTTTATGGTTTTAAAAAGCTTAATTTTAAAAATAATTTAAAAAAAATTATTTTTAAAGTGCATTTTTGATGTCCCACTGATCGACAAAAACAACATGTATTTCTAAATATTGTTAAAAAGTTTCTTTTTACTTTGTAAGTGTATTGTTGTGAACTAGGATAATGGAGAAAATGAATTTAATACAAATTGTGCAATGCTTTCAGGTTTCAAAAAATACTTTTAATAGTGTAGTGAGTGTAAATACATTATTACTAAGATTCAAGTCAGGGAAGACAAAGTAAATTTATTAAGAAAGAGTTTAAAACTAACTCTTGCAAATTATGTTGCACTTTGGCATGCATCGTATTGAAAAAAGAATACTTTATGGTAGAAATCAGGTTTGGCTTTCAGTTTTTAAAACGAATGATTTAGCTGAATCACCGGCTAACCAAGAGGGTTTAATAAATAAATCAACAAAAAGAGGTCGACCAACAAAAGAGTTTGATGATATGAGTTCTTACACCAAAAGACGATTAATAGCAAATATATCTTTTGATTCAAAAACGAAATCGATTGAAAAAAAACTGTTAGCGGCTCAAAAAACAGAATTTAATAAACGCAAATTTAATTTAGTCAAATTATTTTGTGTCGTTACAAAGAGACGACACAAATCGTTATGATTTACACTCGTCTAGTCGCGTTGCAAGAGAAAATGATGTCTGAAGAATCTTTTGCATACTTATTAGTTAATAAATATCCAAAAAGTGTTTATTAAAGTACTCACAAAGAAGCAACATGCAGATTTCCACTAAAAATTTATATATCACCGGCTATATGTACATTTAGACTCAAACAATATTTTCTGTAATAACATATTGTCTCAATGTCATTTATTATACTCTATCTTATTTGATTTTATGGAATAACATAGAGTATTAGATTCTGTTGACCAGCTAACTTGGAGTATATAAAGGAAAAATAAATAACAGTTATTAAAAACTAAGGAGGAGATTAAAAAAGAAAATTTTAGATTTATATTCTGTCAAAGTTTACCTTCTAGGACATAAGTACGTTTTGATCAACATAATTTTGTCCTTTCAACGATTGAACAGAAAAATTTATTTTAAATCGCAGACACTTCTTCGACGCGTTTTGTCATTCATTACACATTTCTGATCTCCTAATTAAATGTTGACAACGTTGACGAAAATCTAGAATTAGGTATAGATGTAGAAGGATATAGATGTAGAAAGATATAGATGTAGAAGGATAAAGTTCTAAACTGTATAATCTGTATAGTGTATAACTCTATACTCGTTTGCCTACTATATAAATTTATTAAATATATAAAAAAATATTAAATAAAATACTTTAAAAACTGCAGTGGTTCGGCTCAATTCATTGGAGTTTAGAAATAAGAATACCCCAAATCTTTATTAATTTGTTGTTTGTCTTTTTTATTATTAGTTTTTTTAATATTATTTATTATTAGTTGAGAATTAGAAGAGCAGATTTTAATTCGCAACTAATAACCTTTTAATGTTCGAAGATAAAAATATAACTATAAAAAGTTTAAACCCAAAATTAAGGGGTTATAAACTTTACATGATCATAACTTTCAAAGAATAAAAGTTTATTTCATGAAAGTTAAAACCTGTCGATGTATTTAAATCACTATAATATGGCAACAAAAAATTTTTTTTGAACTCATTGCCTTTATTTTTAGGGTAGGGGCAAATTTTTTGGGGTATTTTTGATCCTGGGTTTTAATTGCCGCAATTTTTCTGCAAAACATTATTTTTTTACTTAGGCATTAAGATAACATGTTTGAAGCATTTAGGAAATTGTACATTGTTTAGACAATGCCTGAAAGCATCATATATAAAAAATCCAACTGGTACCCCCAGCGCTCATCTGCATTCCCCCCTTCCTCTCCAACCCTATGCTGCAGCATGGGGAAGGGAGAGGGAGTGCAAATCAGAACTTAAAAACAAAAAAATATTATCTTAAGTCCACAATTTACCCAATTAAGGCCTAATATCCACATAAATATAACGATTATATTTTTGGCCACCTATTTCAATGGAATGTTCCCACTGTGCAATGCAGTAATGATAGTTGGTCTTTAAATAACTTATATGGGTTTGTTTTATTAAGTTTCAGGAATAGAGGAAAGTGATCTGATATATCAGTTTTTAAGATACCTATTTGTATATAATTATTGAAAATATCAGTAGTTATAATATTGTCTATAAGAGTTGCTGTGTTTATTATTACTCTAATGGGTCGATTTACAGAGATGTAGTCAAGACAATAAAGACCAAGAGTTTAGGTTTGAATCCACAGACTATACTTTTATATGCATTTGTTTAACTCTACCTCACTTTATCACCTTTCACTATGTTCTATATCACTCTTCTTTATCTCAAAACTGCACTCTTCCTAATGTTATTTCTGATCAAATTAACCAAGCCCTCTCTTTATTCTTTAGGCAACATTGTTGTTGTTGGTGATTTTATTGATCATCACACCGAATGGCTTGGTTCTAGTGTCAGTGACTCTACAGGTCACTGACACTAGAACTTGGTTCTAGTGTCAATCTCAATATCTAACACAAATAGCCAACTTTCCAATTTGCTTTCCAAACAATCTGAATCATTTACCTTCTCTACTCGATTTATGCCTAGTTTATGATCCTAGTCAGTGCTCAGTTTCTCCTCATTCACTCTTAGGTGCTTCTGATCACGGTTTTATCTCTTTAAAATTATTATCTCATTGTTCTGCATCATCAGAATCCCCCTATCATCATACTTCTTACAACTATTTTAAAGCTGACAGGAACTCTTTCCGTGGTTTGCTTTGTGAAGGCCTTTGGTTAGAAATCTTTCGTCTTCCTGCTAACAAATGTGCCACTTATGTAGCTTCTTAGATTCAGGCTGGCATGGAATCTTTTATTCCTTCTCGACATTTGCAAGTCAAGCTTCACTTTACTTCATGGTTTTTCTCTTATTATGGTGCTTCAATTTCCAATCGTAACATTACTTCTATATTTATCGCCCAAGCAATTCTCCAGAAAACAGACGACTGTTTACTATTGCCAGAAACCACTGTAAAAAAGTTTTGTCTGCCGCCAAAACCCGCTATTCTTATGTCACAAAATCTTGTATTTTATATTAAACATTAAGCTCCCAAGACGGGAAATCTTTAACAGTGTCTACAATAAGGGCAAATCAGTCATTCCACCTCTCTTACATGGTTCAAATTTTGTTACTTCATCTATTGACAAAGCGGAGCTGTTTGTTAAACACTTTTCATCAATCTTATCTCTTGATTACACTAATCACATCCTACCTGATTTAGCCGACAAACATGTTAATTTATTAATTGGCATTCGTATTACTTCCTGATTATATTGTGATTAGATTAGCTTGTGGTCTAGACAACATACCTGTTATGGTCTTGCAGAAATGCTCTCTGTAGCTGTCGTCTATACTTTCAAAACTATTTAACAAGTGCTTATCAGAGTCTTGTTTTCCATTCTGCAATCAAGAATCAAGAGTTAAGATTGGTAAGATTGCATCTGTTATCCCAATTTTCAAAAATTCTGGAGAGCAATCTGACTCGTCTAACTAGTGTCCTAGTATTCTTCTTCCTATCATAATCAAGGTTTTAGAGTTTTTACTTTACAAACATCTTTCATTTTGAATATATTTACTGACTTTCTTATCATTAAAATGGATTCAAATTTTCTCGTTCTACTACTGATTTGTTAACGATAATAACCAATAAAGGAGAGGTTATTTCTATTGGTCAGGGTTAGGGTCAAGGTTTAGGTCAGGGTTAGGGTCAGGATTAGGGTCAGGGTTAGGCTCAGGGTTAGGATCAGGTCTCTCAACATTTCTAAAGCCTTTGATTAAATTTGCAATGTTGGTCTTCTCCATAAGTTTTCTTCATATCAGGAGCGGATCCAGGCTGTAGCAAGAGTAGCAATTGCTACAGTCAGCTCAGTTTTTTTTTCTTTTTTACATACATTTTTTTTCATGCAAAAGAGAAAAATAATTTAAATAAGATATGGAGGTTAAAAGTAGTCAAAATGCCGCGCTTCAAAAATTTATTTAAAATCGTAGCTGAGCCAAGTTGATTATGCTACGGAAATATTTCATTTGGAAAAATGAAATGCTTTACTGAAAAACCCATGTTTTTAATGGTTTTGTCTCACATTCCCATGAAATTTTGAATGAATGTCAAACATTTCGCAGCGTATCAACTTAAATTGAACTGGGAGTTTAAAAAAATGGAAAATCGACTGTAGTAACTTAAGCAAAAGTCAGTTTGTCACATTTTAAAACAACTCTATACATTCCCCCCGATAATTTATTATATATTGAGGCTATTTAGCTGCAATCTTTTTATTAGCAAGAAGGTCTTACGTAGTGACTAAAAGTCATCAAGCAAGAACCTGTAGGTTCTTGCTTTATGACTTTTAAAAAAAAAATGCGTAGCAAAGACAGAAATTTTGTTAAATATCAACTCTCCGTTTATAAAGCTTTTTTTAATGAAGTGGATAGCAATCATTAAATGAAAAGGTTTTTAGTCTATTATGAAAATGGTGAAATTTGGTTATTTATATGAAAAATGGTGAAATATGTTTATTGCTGTTCTACGAGTTATTTCTCATTGAAGAAGTCAAACAATTTCAAAACGTTTCAAAAAATTCATAGATTTCCCAGAGACAAAGAGTAGAAAAAATGGGCGCTAGTGCTCTCTCGCACCTCCCCCCCCCCCTTTTTTTTTTTAATTGTAGATTATGATCGTTGTTTAAAATGAAGAAAATTGGTATCCATTTTGTTTTTTTCACCAACCCAAAAGTAACTCTAACTTTGACTTGAAGAAAAAAAAGTTCCCTAACAAAACGCTAATATTCGCCATTTTCTTAACATGTTTAGTTTTAATTCCAAAATTCACCTCCATGTTTACAGTGAATAGCCTGGTTTCTATTACTTAAAATTAAAACATTCCTGTAACAAATGCAGTTTTTAAACACATAACTATTACAAAAGTTGCCACTTTTATTAATTAAAACGTTTTTATAATTTTGTAATTGCTAATTTCTCATTTTTATAAATCGATTTAAAATAGTTTTCTAATATGTTACAATGCTAAGTTGTTTCAATCGATTTAAAATAGTTTTCTAATATGTTTCAATCGATTTAAAATAGTTTTCTAATATGTTACAATGAAGTTGTTTCAAGCTATCCTGTCTAACCTCCGCTTGTTAGCGGAGGTTAGACAGGATAGCTTGAAACAACTTCACTCCAAAAATGAAAGAAACGGTGTTCTCTAAAACGCTGTACCCACGCAAATTTTGACAAGAAGTCTGCAATCATCTCACAGTTGGTAAGTCCCATCATTGCTTTAATTTTCGCTTTTGCTCGACGCCACATCGCTTCAATATGATTTGTTGTTACAACTGTTAACAAAATTGGTTCCAATCAACAGCTGAATGTTGACTGTCAATGTTCAATTCATGTTTAATATCCTCACAAGATAATCCGCTGTGAGGAATGCTGTTTGGAATTTTATATTAAAGAATTTATAATATTCGCAACTATATTGCTAAGTGTTTATTATCGTCACTCTAAACATCTTATTTTAAAATTAAGCGCTGCGATTGTGAAAACCATGTCGTTTTCAATACTAACATTGCTTGAAGTATAAAACATAATGGGGTTAAGAAAATGGCGAATATTAGCGTTTTGGTAGTGAATTTTTTTCCCTTTAAGTTAAAGTTAAAGCACTTTAGATTAGTGAAAAAGCAAAATGGATACCAATTTTCTTCATTTTAAACAACGATCTTTTATAATTTTCAATAAAAAAAAAAAGCGGGGAGGGGGTGCGAAAGTGCACTAGCGCCAAAAAATGTTTGATGGTCCTAAATTTCCTTTGAAAATGTTGTGAAAACCTGTAAACAAATAAATTCCTAATTTTTATGTGATCAAATTCATTTAACTTTAGAATCAGTAAGTCAAATAGCAAAGCAAAGGTAGTTATATGTGATAAAAATCTAACTCTAACATATTATGAAAAACCTTGGTTAACTACAGATGGAACTAATTTGTTGTTTGACTTTTGTCCACGTTATCGAAAACATACAAAATAATGGACTCAGAAAGCAAAATGTTTTTTTCTGATGATACTTACAATGTCCTTCTTAATCACCCTGAAACTTTAACAACTCTTTAACAAAACTGAACTTTACTCGAACTTTACAAACCTCTACTTTAACAAAACTGAAATCTCAAACTTTAACAAGACAGGTGATTTAATTAAACTTGCTGTCACATAATAAAAAACTTTTAATCTCAAAAGAGTGGGCATATATTTTAAGTTCAATAATGATCAAAAAACTTCCTCAGAGATCTGAATGTTGAGCAAAGAAAGTTTTTTTTGGATTTATGCATACAGCATTATGCATAAAAAAAATCAGAAAACAGACATAAAATATCAACACATGCCACAAGGCATTTCACAAATTATACACGTGAAGAAATAGTCTAGCTGATTAAAACGCTATTAAGAGAAACACTTTTGTTACAAGTATATTATGTTAGGAAAATTTGTTACAGAACTACTTGAAACAGAATTTAGAAATTTAAGAAAAGTATTTTTAGACATTTTTTAAGTGTTCTTCGAAACTAAAGAAGTCTATTGTTTACATTAAAATGTATTTTGAAATAATGATTTGCTTAACGAATATGAAATTTTGAACAGTATTTTATTTTTTTTAAACTTTGGTCAATATCCAAAATCATTTGAAATAGTTGGATTAAAAAGTCCTTTTGACAATACTACTCAATGGCTTTTTTTTAATTTTATTAAAGAAAAAGTTGGTTTGACTTCCATATTCAATACTTTTATGCTTTAATGCATTACTTAATTAAAATTGAGTGCTATCATCACAATATACTTACCTATCTTAATTTATAAAAACCCACTGAAAACTTTCTACACCAAAATCAAACAAAGAACTACTTTGTCTTAAACAAAGAACGACCATATTAAGTTTGTCTTGTTAGGTTGACATTTTTTCATTGACACTTTTGTTTTTATTATTTGCTGAGATTTGTTAATTATAACGTTGTTAATTGTAAAATACATAAAGTTTGCTGTTTTTGAATTTTAAAAATACTCCTTATTTATTCAAAGCAATATATTTTTATGGAAAAAGTTTAGTTACTTAAGTTCTATTTTTTATTTGATTTGAAACCTGTTTCTTTTTTCATTATTAGACAAAAACTTTATTGTAATGAAGTTTATTATTAAAAATATGAAAATATTTATAAATCGATTTTATAAATTTATATAAATCGTTACAGTATTTGTTTTAATTTTTAGATATTTTATAAAGTAAGCCATTAAATAAAGCATAATGTGTTTTAAAACAAATTTTAATCAAATAAAAAAATTGAATTTTAAACAAATTTAGATTAAATTTGTCGTTTTCATTTTCAAATATCAACCTCCAATTTTTTTGCAGACCAAACATTTTAACTAGCACAAAATTTTGTTGATTTAACTATAAGTTTATATGATAATGTTTTGTGTATTATTTAGCATAAATATATTGACTGGCAATAGGAAGGTGTCAATTGTGTGAAACTCTGTTGATGATTTCAAAATGGTACCTCTTAAGGGCCTACTGGTGCGCTAATGTGCGGAGGTCACTGGTTAGGTAGTGAAGGTCAGATATAAACCTATTGTATCACATTGTTTGGCTATGGATGAGAGCTGATGTGATTTGATATGGGTAATACAAACTGAAATGCAGGAGACTTGTAGTGTCTGTGGGTTTTCAATGTAGTTGAAAACGCACAGACACTACAAGTGTAGTTTCTATGTACTTTTTCTATATTGCTTTTGAGAGAGTTAGGTCTTTAATGTCAATTGAGGTATCTCAGTGGTTAAACATGAATTTAATTGTGGGATTTAGGTTTTTCATGAATGTTTTAAAGTGATGGAGATCTTCTTAGAGTCAAAAATATGAAAAAAATGTTATCCATGAATCCTTTGTGGAAGGTGAAGCTGTGTTCAAATTGTCTGATAATGGCTTCATAAAACGTACCCATCAGTTTATAGGTGTATGGTTGTGCCATGCGTGTGCCCATCAAGGTTCCTTGCATTTTTAAATAGTTATGGTTGTTAAATTTGAATATCGTGTTTGTAAGAATGGTTTTAGTCATAATCTGTATATATGTTGAAGGTGGTGAATTGAGTGGTCTTAGGTCATCTGATGTGTTACTTTTTTTTATATTTTTCAAAGTCGTTTGACAGCTTCTATACCAATTCTATGGGGTATGTTAGTGTACAGGAAGATATCATCGGCGGCAACAAAGATATAGTTGTAACAGTAAATAAAATTGGTTACAAAGATTTAGTTGATCGCGCAAGAAGATAATGACGCAGTTGATAAGGAGCCATGGAGCAATGGTTGGTGATAAAAGCTTAAGGACTTCTGGCACCTTAATAACTACGAAAAAAAAAAAGTTGTGAGGTTGTGATGTAGTCATTTCGACTTTTTTAATGTTGCATTTTTAGGTACTTTTCATTTTTAAAGATTCATAAAAGTATGATATATATATATATATATATATATCATATATATATATATATATATATATATATATATATATATATATATATATATATATATATATATATATATATATATATATATGTTCATATAAGTATGATTCGTTTATAAATAATTTAATTGATTCACTGTATATTAGAAATTCTTTTATTCAGGAATTATAATTTGTTATACGCTGTGTTACTTATGGGACGCAGAAGAACATTGCGTTAAAACCTTTTTTTCTTTTGAATATTTCAATTCAATTATTTAATCAAAATTATTAAAATTATTTTACGCTGCAGCGTAAACTGACTTTTCAAATAAAATCAAGTAGTATTGTTATATAGGCATTTACAAAGAGCTTTATTATGCAAAGAATTGGAAAAAGTGAGAGCAACAAGTTGATAAAATAATCCTTTTGTTATTCTCAACTAAATTTATATTCATCAATAAATTTCAAGTCTCATAGTATTATCTCTCAGCGTTCAAAAGTTATGACCATATAAAGTTTAAACCCCCTCAACTTGAGGGGAGTTACAAATTTTATATAGTCAGCATTTTTGAACGCTTAGAGATTGTACAATAATATTTAAAATTTATCGATGAATATAAATTTAGGTGAGAATATCAAAAAATTATTTTATCAACTTGTTGCTCTTGTTTTTTTGTTCTTAGCCTCGAATCATCGCAATTTTTAGCAAAGCCTCATTATTTGACATAAGTATAAACATACAAATGCATTGAGCATGCTTCATGTCTGAAAGCCAGCTATTTCAAACACCAAAAAAAGCTGTCACTGTTTGTTAATACAGCTTTAAAGGTGTATTAACTAGTATGTTTTGTGACATTTTTAACAATTACTTTTGACTCTGAAGTTGTACAACTAATCAGATCAGCATTCAGATCAACTAATTCAGTTCAGCATTCAGATCAGCATGCAATTGATTTTAAAGTTTTGCAAAAACTAAATTTTTTGGATTAAGTTTTTGCAAAACTAAACATGCAAGAAAAAACTCAAAATGAAAAAGAAATAGAAATGCGTAAATTGAAAAAAAAAAGTAAAAAAAATCAAGCAACAGTTGAAGTCAAAGACCAAAAAATACTGGCTCCGTCACTGTTAACTAGTATGTTTTGTAACAATTACTGTATTTAGCTTTTATTTTTTTCTGTGTTTAAAAGATTCCAGCTTTTTTTGTCAGTGAGACTTTCAACCATAACTAAACCATCACTGCAATATTCTGGAATTTCTTTTATTGGTATCAGTTTAGCTAATTAATCATTATCAATTGATACCGTAGATCTTGAATTGATAATTAGATTAAAAGGTGTGAGACCTATCTCAATTTATCCCATTTTGATACCTGGTAAAGATACTTTTGATTTCTTAGATTTATGATTAATCTGCTTGACTGTTGTTACATTGTCAATTGCTTTTCTTTGATAGTAGAGGTTTGGATTTTCACTAACCAGTATGCAGAAAACACATAGTTTAGCAAGTAAGTTTCAGAGAGAATAGCTGAAAAATTATATGGAAAGATTCCACATGATTCAGAGCAGTCGCAGTGATTAACGCACTTGCGTTAACCACTGCGCTACGACTCAAGGTACTGCGCAAACTCTCAAAAGCTATAGATCCGTGGTTCAACACCACCTCTGGGCAAGTTTTATAACATCGGTAAGGAAGGAGGCATGAACTTCTTTTCAAATATTCTTCTGTGGTGCTCTGTGATAAGACTGTAAGGACCTCTTGGGGCACCTAAAATACAAAATATATATATAAAAATTAAAAAAAAAAGGATTTAAACCCATATTTAATATTGTTATTTATTAATTTATTCCAGACTTTGCTTAAAAATCCTGTAAAAGAAGCCTTCTTTCTTATAACTCCAGGATGATTAGGTTAGATTGAGCACCCGTGACGCAGTGGTAGCGCACTTGCCTCAGAAACAAAGGATTCTTGGTTCAGACCACGCCTCTGGGCAAATTTTCTAGCCATTGGTTAGGAAAGAGGCGTGAACTTCCAATTAAATGCTCATCCTCAGTGCTTTGTGATAAAACCGTAAGGACTTCTTGCAATACATAAACTAACTGCTCTCCGACCAGTGACCTGTGAATTTTTTTTTTTTTTAGGGAAACAAATAACTTTTCTTTTTGTATGTTTCTCAGTTTTCAGTTGTTTGAGTATTTTTTTTTTTTTTCATTCTGTTTGGATCAAAATTCACACCAATTGAAAAGGAAGGGAAAGATCTGGATACCGAATCTTCCAAAAGTGAACCAAGATAAAAGGGCAAGAGGAATCATAGATTTTGGTTACTCCAAAGGATGTAGAGGACAAGTTTAAAGTTAAGCGTTTTTTGCTTATAACTGATCAGTTGTTAGTTGCCTAATAAGAGAGGCAGAGGCGAATTTATAATTTTGCCGCCCTTAGGCTATGAAAAAATTGCCGCCTCTACATGCAAAAAAAATTTCAGAAACGAATACAAGTTGCTTTTTTAACACTGTATTTTTGTTAAAACAATTATAATATAATGATTAATAGATATAAAATAAACAAATAAACAGATAAATATAACTCAAAACAAATTACATATTCAATTCAAAATCGTGGACCTTATTTGTGGAAAAAGTTTCCTAATATTGCAAATACGAAAAAAGTTAGAATACGACAGTTAAAAAATGAATCGAAACAGATGTTATTATTTATGGATTTTAACATATCCGATTTTAAATGCTTCTTTTAACTAAAATTCAATTGTATAAAATGTTTCAGAATGTATCAACCTTTTTTTCATTAATTCAGTAATGGTGTTTCCTCTAGTCTTAAAAGTTATTGCTGAAATCTAATCTGAGTTCTTCAATATTTTTCTTTTTTTTTTTAACTATCAATAAATTGTTATTTATTTTACTTAGGGTAGATTAAAGTATTATGAGCACCTTAAGCAAAAATTGGAATATTTTTAAAAATAATTATGCTGAATCCAAAATTTTTGCGAATAAACAATTTTTAGGGATTTCTACTCATGATCCACTTTTTTGTACCCAAAATCTTTTCTTAAAAACACAGAGAAAATTTAAAAATAGTAGTAAAAGTGCTCATATTATTCAGACCAGTTGGTAATATGAGTACTTTAAACTAGCTTAAAAATATAACATTATATACGTAAAAAAATACCAACCTGACAATTAGAACTAACTTTTGGAATATAATGATTTGTTATAAACAAAACTTATCATTAAAAGATCAAATTTGAAGCCACTTTTTGTTGAAACAATACTACTAAGTTTTCGCGAATATAAAAGTAGTAAATAAAATAGAAAAAAAAATTAGTTCGTTATTTCAATTTTATTAACTCAAACCTTTGAGCATTAAAAATTAAAATTTTTTGAATTTAAATCACAGAAAAATATTTAGAATTGATAAAATATTACAGTTTTTTACTATGTTTTGTTTTTAAATTTAAAAAAAACAATTAAGACCACTGCTATTTTTGGATTTTAAACTAGGTAAAACAATGAAAAGTACTGGGTATTTTGAGCATGCTCATATTACACAAAAATGGTGTCTTTAAATACAGTAAAAACTAAATGTTTCGATGCGTTATTTTTTAAACTAAAATGGATTGGATTTCTAGCTAACTTATTTTCTTTATGAAAAAATTAATTTCATTATTTTAGCACCAAAATTTCGCGCCACAGATTTATTTATGCGTGATAATATTATTTTAACTACGCGAAAATTTTAATAGCGTTTTAATTAGATGATAGCCGTTAATTAATGCATTTAAGTTTACGTTAATTGTACTGATTTCTGTTATCACCACATAAAGCCAATTCAAAAAATACAAAGCAACTTTAACTTCACTGCTTACATTTTAGAAATCTTTAAGTATGCTCATATTACCAAGGTGTTCTTATTACCCTAATCTACCCTATATACAAATTGGTTTTAAAATATACATAAATGTTACGGTTTTTAAAAATTAAGTATTCTTTTATTTTTAATTTTTCGATCTTTATTTAAATATTGCTTTATTACAAACTGTTATATATTTTATTTTTATATTTTTGAATAAATAAGTTGTATTGTATATGTATATAGTATGGCTTTTGTAAATACGTGCTCTTTAACTAATTTATTTATTTCTTGTTTTCTTTTTTTCTTTTCTTTCGATTTTTATTGATTACTTAATTATTACTCTTAACATGAATATTATTCTAGAAGTATTTCTTTTACTAATTGTTATTTATTTTTACATTTATAATTTTTCAATAAATAATTTGTAAAGTATAAATATATTATACGGTTATTGTAAATACGTACGATTAGGACAAAATAAAATCTTTTACTTGCCTCGCCCACGCCAGTGTTTCTATTTATAAACTTTTAAGTTGTAAAAGATATTAAACGGTGAAATAAACAAACAAACCAAAAAAAAAAAAACAGCCATTGTTCCAATATCATCTCTCGATTAATTTTTAACTAAACACAATTACATTTTCTTAGAAATCACTAGGAAAGAGCTTTTGAAAGCAACTTTAAGTTAATCAAAGACTTTATTGGAAGAACATATGATGAGGAAAGACTTCAGACTGCTCTTCAGGCACATTACTATCAGAGGTAGTTTCGAGGCCCCAAGGCAAACTTATAAAATGAGGCCCTGGATATGATCCTTTAAAAAAAAAAAAAGTTTAATTGAAAATTAATTGCAGATTTGCAAAAAAAGATTTACATGAAAATAATTTTGTTTTAAATAATATAAAGTTAAATGTATCAAATTTGAGAAGATATACTGAAACAATAAAATATAATAATTAATTTAAACTTATAATTTCCTGCGTATTTTAAATAAGCAAATTTTTCTGTAGCCGCATCTAAATTTAGAATATTTTATATTAAATTTTCTATAGATATAATTGCAAAATATTTTGGTCTTTTGGTTGCCATAGTATTTCGCAAATAGCTTATTAAATTCATTTTAGATAAACTTCTTTCGCTGGATGCTACAGAAATCGAGAAAATTTAATTGGTTGCTACAGAAATCGGCAAATTATTAAAGCTGTAGTAATATTGAAATAATCTGATTCTAATCCCCATTTTAAAATAATTTCTAATAATTCTTGTATATCTTTAAACTTTTAACTACTTCGACCGTGTTACTGATATTTCTTAGTGTTATTAATTCATATTTAAAACCTAGAGTAATCTTTGTATTTTTTTATAAAAGTTTCAAAATGAATCAATTGTTTTAGAATCTTTAAATGCTATTAAACTATTTTGTTCTAAAGGTTGATAAATGTTTTGATGGTGATTCGTATTTTTCGATTTTTGTAGATAAATTTTTCAGTCTGCGAGGGATCGTCCATAATTTACACAACGCTAATAGAACAAAACAAAACAAAACAAAAAAGATCAAAAGCTTTCCCTCGCAGTCTCGCAAGTATAAAAATAGTTTATCAAGCCCAGTGAAATCGCCACTCAAAAGAGCAAAATCATTCATACTTCTACTTTTTAAATAAGCTTTGCGTTGCGTAATTTATGGACGATCCCTTTTTTCATTTTTTTTAGGAAAGTAAAACAATAAATACGTAATAATGAATTAGCAATGCTTAAGTTCTGTATTTTAATAAGGTAATGCATAAATTTAGCTGATATCTTACTAAAATACAGAATTTAAGTAATAAAAAACAGCAGCTTAAAAACCCTGAATTTTTCTCAACCGTTCTTGATGATAATTAAGTTAATAAAGGTGCTGAATTTTTTTAAGATATTACTAAGACAGATAAAGAAAATAAAAACTCTTCAATGGAAGTAAAAACAAGTCATCAAAATAAATCTTCAATAACGTTTTTAATATTTCATATTGTGTGAACCCAATAAGAAATCTTAAAAACTCTCACCTTTAAAGGTTTTGTTGAAGACGTTTTTATTAAATTTAAGAAATTTTTGGATAATTTCAGACAAAATGAAAAAATGATTCTTTTGTGGAAAAGTTTTGTGTTTTTAAAGCATTTCATTATCAGTATTTTTTCGGCGACCTTGGTTATCAACTCAGATGAATAAACGTACGCTAAGAAAGCATTAAGAAACACATTGTAAAGACAAAACTCAGCTATAAAACAAATATTATACAAAAGACTATATATACGTTTATACGTTTATACGACTATATATACGTTTATACGACTATATATACGTTTATACGACTATATATACGTTTTATCATGAAAAAGTAAAGTTAAAAGCTGTTGTTTCTGAACCGGTGCAAAATATGACTTAAGTTAGGAAAGAGTTTAGAACAGCTAATGCTCAAACTGACTAAAAATACGCGAAGAGCTTGTTTTTCCATATATTTTTAGTCAAGTTCAACTAGCAAGAGTAACTTACAAGAGTAAGCGCAAAGACAGATTTTTGAACTTAACAAAAATAAATAATTCTCTTCGGTACTTGCAGATGAACCTTCAGATATTACAAAGAAGGAAAAAACTGTTTAAGGTGAGAACATGCGATGACAACTATAAAGTGAATAAAGATTTTATTAAATTATATGAATGCGCCAACGGTCTGTCTACTGATGCCTTGCTGACGTATATCTATCATATCTTTTTAGTTGCAACTTGGAATTTTGAAAAGTTGTCGGAATTAGCCTTGATGAAGGATCAATTTTGAAATGATTAGTAATAGAAATTTTTTTTTTTTTTTTTTTTTTTAAATATTTTGCCGTTTAAAAATATTACAATAACCAATTATATTTTACAATTTTTACATTAGTAACGACAGGACTTCTAGAAGATCATGTGGATCTTGTCATGAAGCCCTTTACAATATATGGTTAATTTTTGATAAAAATACAATGTCTTAAGTGAAATAATAATAATAATACAACTTTATGCAAAAACATGTATGGTTAATTTTTGATAAAAATACAATGTCTTAAGTGAAATAATAATAATAATACAACTTTATGCAAAAACATGTAAAAACCAAGATAAAATTTTAAGAAGCCAAGATTAAAAAATAATAAATAAATAATAAAGAAATGAAAACAGGACAGCAGGTTCAATATTTTCACGCCAGCTTCCTCATAAACCAGAGTCACACCGAATCTTAAACCTCTAGGCAATGAATCATAACTTTAACCACTGCGTCAGGGCTAACTCATAAATAAAAAATTAGTAAGCAAAATCGAAAAAATTACGTTTTTTTAAAAATGTTCTTTGCATTTTTTGCAACACGAAATGGTTACTTGAAGGGTTCAATTTAGAGAATAAGTTAGTTATAGTATAACATTCAGGTAATGATATGAAATACAACTGCGTTTAAATATGTTTGTAAAAATAGAGCTGTTATTTCTCTACAGCTGCAATTTTTACAAAAATAGTTGTTCAAAATATTGGTTATTAAAACTATGTCTTGGATATAACAGTAAAACATATGCTTGAGTATAACAACAATGCACCCAAAAACAAAGGACTCGGAACGGTTCTTTTTTTGCTAAAACAAGAAAGCACTCAAAGAAGCTCTCAAAAAATTACAGCAGTCATTTTTTTTCAATTCAAGTTTTAAAATCATGAATTTGCGACTTGCAATTTATGTATACACAAAAAGTTATACAGCGGCGTTAACTTATCCATAAAAATTATTTTTATATCATCTTAAAGGCCGAAAATTTTCTAAAAAATTTAGTTGATAAAAACCTCTAAAGAAAAAATTAGATTAAATAGAAAACGGAATTAACACTGTTCGGTTTATACTTTTGATCAGTCTCATCCGTATTTCCTGTATTTTTGTTATATAAAATAAAGGTATTAGAAATCTCAATGGAAATAGATAAAGTAAATAATGGAGAGGAAAAGCTGTCAAATATTTAAATAATTATAAGAAATATATTATTTTATTATTTTAAAATTACTTTTACTTTCTACACTATATAAATATTTGCATAGAATTGAATAATGCTTGGAAGTAAATTACTTAAAATAGATTAAATAACAGAAAATGTGGGTATAAAACAAAAACAAAATGATAATCACATTTTTATAATAAAAATTAGATGACTACGATTGCACGATAGCACGATTTCACGATTGCACGATAAAAATTAGATGACTACGATTGCACGATTGCACGATAAAAATTAGATGACTACGATTGCACGATTGCACGATAAAAATTAGATGACTACGATTGCACGATTGCACGATAAAATGTTCAAAATTAGTTATGTTTACTCAAAAGATTTATGTATTAAACGCTGCAAATTAAACATCATTTAACTTGAATTCTTTAGTATATTATGAGTGATTTTCTGGTCTCTTATATCTAATCCACATATTTACAGAGTCCACTTGCTCTAAGTTAATTAAGTATATATATATATATATATATATATACATATATATATATATATATATATATATATATATATATATATATATATATATATATATATATATATATATATATATATATATATATATATATATATATATATATATATTCCATTATTCGTACTAAATAGAAATTGTATAACTTTGTACAATAATAACTACAATATAAACTTCAATTTAAACTTATCAAGATATATTTAAAAATGACATTTTCAAAGTATTTACATATTTTATTTTAAAAATAAGTTGTTTTGAATTCAGTAACACGGTGTTCATTTTTGGCTAAAAATCTTTCGGCGCGAATAGTTCGCGCGATTATTAAAACTAAATGTCGTGTAAACTGGAATATCTTTACGTTTGGTTTAGTCAACATGGCCTAATTAGTCGAAAGTTGAATATTTTAATGTGTTAATATGTTGAAATAGAAGTTATATTTTTTGTTCGTGGAAGAATATATGTATTTTTACACATCCTTCGTATTATTTTAATCATAA
Source organism: Hydra vulgaris (assembly GCF_038396675.1). Taxonomy (NCBI): domain Eukaryota; kingdom Metazoa; phylum Cnidaria; class Hydrozoa; order Anthoathecata; family Hydridae; genus Hydra; species Hydra vulgaris. Next base: position 18,793,646 of record NC_088926.1, on the reverse strand, counting down.
TAAACAAGTCTACAACAAGATACTCGATAAACCACTGTTACCTTCGCACAGTTTTACATTTGAAATTGCAGGGTGGCCAGGCAACTGGAAATCAGGGAAAAGTCAGGGATTTTCAAATTTTTTTCCGAAAGTCAGGAAAAAAAATCTCTTTTTCAAAATTTTTAATTTTTTTTTAAATCTTTTTTAACAAACTTCCACACAACCATCATATAAAAGAAAAATTTATATTCATTTTGCCATACATTCATTAAATTTGTATGAAAAAATAAAATATGATTGCTATTATATTATTACCTAAAGTTTGTTGCGTATCTTTAAAATATATAAATCTATTGAAACGTATGATTTTATTATAGGGTTGGCTTAAGAGAGCTGATGATAAAACAAAGGGTTTGTGTAATGATGCAGAAAACATTTTCCCTAAGAAATAATAACAGTCAAAAGTCATGAAAAAAGTGCCAAGCAATTAAAAAATATAGCTTTAAAAAGCCAACCAACAGTATTTGATTACTTTACTAACAAGTCACTGAAAAGTATCTCATACAGTATCTCAAGCAACTGTTTCATCAAAATCAACTTTAATAGCTTCTGAATAATTGCCATTAGTTTTCTTGTATCCAAATCTTCTCAACTAATGCCAATCGTTTCAACAATTTCTTCCAGCACAACAGTACCACCTTTCTCTTTTTTTATGACTCAAAATGATTTAACATGTTCTGAAATACTTTGGGCACTATAGGTTACACAGCAGCATTTCTCTTACAGATCATGTTCAAAAATAAACAACTGTTTCAGTATATGTTTCCTGACAGCTTTATAGCTAAAAAAATGACTATTGGGAAAATTAAAGTAGCCTATAACATCACACATCGTCTTGACCCATATTTCCATGATCTTATTTTAAACACATTGTTTAGCTCTACACACATAGTTGTATGTTTTGATGAGTCTTTAAACAAAGTTGTTAAAAAAGGTCAAATGAATATTTGCATTTGTTATTGGGATGTTATTTGCAACCATGTGACTACAAGATACTTTTCATTAGTGTTTCTTAGTCATGCATCTGCAAATGATTTGTACAATGGTTTTAAAAGTGTTTTAAATGAAAATCTTCAAGCCTAAATTTTACAAGTTTCTATGGATGGACTAAATGTGAATTGGAAGCTTTTTGATATTCTCAATCATTGGTAAAAAGTTTGAAACATCTGTTCTGAAGTCGGATCATGTGGCCTACATGTTTCACATGGTATATTTCAAGTAAGTCATAAAAAGGTGAAATGGAATGTTAATACAGCACTCAGAAGTTTTTATAAACTTTTTCATGATAGTTCTGCTCGTAGGGCAGATTATCAAACAATTTGTGGAAGTGATTGTGAACGTGATCCTCTGAAGTTTTGTTCAACAATATGGGTTGAAAATTTATCTGTATGTCAATGACATTTAGATATTTATGATAATGTGTTGTTGTATGTCACGCAGTCTAAACTACCTAATAGTTATACTGTAAACATTGTTACTGGTGGTGTCAATAATCTTCTGATGCCTGCTGAAATTGCTTTTTATCAATATTTTGCTTCATTTGTAGAGTCTTCTCAAGACTTTTTTAGTATGATTCTCCATTAGCACCATTCTTCTTATATCAAGAACTTGAAAAGCTACTGAGATCTCTCATGCAGAACTTTATTAAAAAAGATTTATTGGAGGAAAGAAAATCTGCTATGAAGCTAATGGAAATAGACTTATTCGCGAACAAGTGTCACCAAAGAGGTTGCCCAAAGACATGTATATGATGGAATTCATCATGCTGATAGAGTTTGCAATGTGGAAATAACAAAATCAATGATCAAAAGTGTAAACATTCCCTATTCACACTACAAAGATTCATTAAAACAAAAAAGACGCTGCAAGAAAAACAAGACTGTATTGATAAAAAATTAGCTCTGCAGAAATTAAGAAATTAAATGCTAAAAAAACAAAGCAACATCATCAGGAATAAATATGTGAGATTTAACTAGAATTAAAAATGCTATGACGCAAAATAAAATAAACAGATTTACATTATTTTTGTTTAAAATTTTTTGAATTATTTTCTTAAATTTAAAGATAATTTTTGTTTTGAAGTATTTAAGTTTTTTAAAAACCAAAAAAAGTTTTTATCAAACCATTTAAAATGTTTATTTTTTAACTCATAATAACTGAGATATATATTTGTAAAATTAGTTTATATCTTTCAAGAAAATTTGTTCATTTGCTATCAAAACTTCAAAAAGAACATTAGGCAAACAGAACCAAATATATTGCATATATATTGGCATATGCATATTTATTCTATATTATTGTTAGACTGCTGTTTATTTTATTACTAAACTCTTTGTTGTTATTTTTATAAATTTTTTTCAGCATATGGGTGAAAATTTGCTGGTATTCCAATAACTTTAAGATATTTATCTTTTAAATAACCAAAGGAACAAAAAATCTTCAAAACTAAAACAAAAGTTGTATATAAAATACCTGAAAATGAAACTCGATAAACATAAACAAAGTTATAAAAACTAGAAAAATCTGTTCTAAAATCTCTAAAAAAAAACTCAATTTTAAATTGCTTACGCATCACTAACTAACTTAAAACGGGTCTGGAGAATAGTAAAACAAATACAGGAAAGCAGAAAATAATTTCAACCACCCTGTCATTTGCAATAAAAGTTGGAAATAAGATAATAATACTAATAAAGTAGTAACTGAGTTTTAGTGACTGAATAGTTAAGTTGGTTAGAACGTCAAAGACATTGTTAAAACCCAGACCGTTGTGCGATACGAGTTCAAAATCAGTCACCGCCAACTCAGCGTTTAAGTAGTTTTGGTACGCTAAAATGTTGGTTAATAACGGACGCCACTTTGGATTAGTCATTATGACTTTTTGTGGCTGTTCCTATGCTAAATCAACAACATCTTCGGATATAAAAGCATTGTATATCAAAATATAGCATGAAGTTCAAATAAATAAGTAAAAAAATAATAAAAAAATTTAACACATTTTTTTCAACATTCGGGGCGAATTTATCTAACAAAACCCCTTTGACCAACTATAAATTAAAAGATGATCTTAAACATCAAATTCTTTATATTTCACAAAATGTTTTTCACGTTTTATAAGCACAAAATATTTCACAAAATATATTTCACAAATTATATTTCACGTTTGAGAAATATTGATGTAGCCTATAGATTGTTATTTATGACGGTTATGAAAGTTATTCTTTACAAAATCTTAAAAGCATCCATTAAACAAGAATGCTTCCCAGAACCTTTGAAAGTAGCAAAAGTAATTCCTATCTTTAAGACAGGAGATCTGATTAATATAACAAATTATCGATCTATCTCTGCTCTTCGTTGACATTTTGACTCTAAAATATATATATTTTAGAGTAAAAATGTTTTGCGGAGGTTTCCGCAAACATTTCGACTATAAAAAATATGATATTATGTTAATTTCATATCTTTTCTTTACTTGTTTTTATTTGTAACAATGACTAATAAGTGGTTTTGTTAAAATATAATTATAGGTGGACTTAAAGTATAGTTATTAGTAGGCGTAACTTTTCAAAAAAGAAGGTTAGTTTTAATCAATTTAAAAATCTAATACAACAAGCTAATATAAGGTATTTTTGTTTTACGTCAGAATCTCGACACATAAAGCAATCGATTTAAAGTTTAAAAAAAACTTGTTGATTGAAAAGACTTAAACAGTTTTAAAATCGCTTAATGTTTTTTTTCCTAGTAATTTTTTGAAAGTTAGTATGGCGGCTAAAAATCAAATAAGTAAAAAGTGGCGCAGTTTGGCAGAATCAATTAGGCGACCACTTGCTATTGCAAACGTTGTAGCCAATACTAACATTGGAATCATGGCTGTTATTGGAAACTCGGAGTGTTTCAAAGATTTATTTATCAAACAAGTTGTAAAATTAGAACTTATACCCACACGAAGTCTTATTCCAGAGTACGACGCTTGTATTGAGAAAAAAATTAACGAAACAATTTCCGGAAGAAGCGAGTCACAAAGTAAAGCAGTAGAAGATGTTTCAACAAAAAGAGCTTCTCTCCTAAAATCAATGCTTAGAAGATCCTCATCGGAAAACAACCCTCTTCCACGCAATAAATTTGACTTTAAGTTGTTGGATATTGATTGCTGTTGTAGAAAGAAAGCCTCGATCACTTACAAAGCAACAGTTACAAATGCAGATGTTGTTTTATTCTTTGCTCAAGAAAATAAAGAAGCTGACCAAATCAAAAAGTGGATTAATGAAATTGCATGTCTTAGAAAATGCGAAGAAAATCCATTAATTGTTGTCTCCGATAAAGGAGATCCAATAAAAGAATTATGTCAAAAACTTAAAAATGTGTATTTGTGTGATTTGACTACGTTAAAAATGTCCATGAAAGACTCGGAAGAAAGAAATGCTTTATTCATAGAACGACTTATTACGGTTTTGATAAATTCTATGACTGAATATATTCAGAAAAAAACTGTTCAGGATCGATCAGATTATATTTTATACGGACGTTAATTCAATTTATTTTTAAATAAATTAGATACGTAAATGCGTCATAAAAGTATAATCATAAATTATCATAAATAACTAATAATAATGAGTATTGATACTCAATCTTTTTGTATAATTTATTTATAAAAGAAATTGTAGTAAACAAATTTATGTTATAAAAAAATTTATTATAGTGCTATTAAAAATATGTATTATTATATAGTAGTAAAATTATTTATTAGTATTATAAGGTAAACATGTTTACTGAAGGTGTCCCAGTTATGTTATTTAGTCAGATATCCGACCCGGATAATAAAGTTACTTGGCGTCCGACCGTATTTTCTAGTTAGTTGAATCGAGCATTGCATTTAAGTATTATGCACTATAATTAGGCACTTGATAATCTTATATATTTGTATTAAATTAAATAAATATTAATCATATAAAATAGACGGAAATGATCGATTATTAGCATTACAAAGATTAGACGGAAAATTATGTAATAATGACAAAAAAAAAATTCTGAAGAAAAAAAACAAAATATCTTTAATTAACACAACCAATTTTATCGATATATATGAAATATAAATATCGATATGTATGAAACAAAGATAAAAAAAAAAAAAAGATTAACAACTATGATTATATATACATATATATATATATATATATATATATATATATATATATATATATATATATATATATATATATATATATATATATATATATGTATATATATATATACATATATAATATATATACATATATATATATGTATATATATATATATATATATATATATATATATATATATATATATATATATACAATTCATACAAAACATATATGCTTTATCCATTGCTTATTAGTAATTAAATTTCATTGCTTATTAGTAAATGGATAAAACATGTGTTTTATCCATTTACTAATAAGCAATGAAATTTATACAATTGCTAATAAGCAATGGATAAAACATGTATGTTTTGTATGAATGGTATATATATATATATATATATATATATATATATATATATATATATAATTTTTGTATATATATATATATATATATATATATATATATAAAACATGTAAGTTTTGTATGAATTGTATATATATATATATATATATATATATATATATATATATATATATATATATATATATATATATATATATATATACATATATATATATATATATATATATATATATATATATATATATATATATATATATATATATATATATATATATATATATATATATATATATATATATATATATATATATATATACATCTGCTTAAAATGATTATATAATGTAATAAAAATAATTGAACTTGTTTTTGGTGAAAATATAATATTTTTGGAAGTATTATTGTTTTTGGAAGTAATTATGAAAAGTAATTATGATGTTGCAAGACTTTTTGCATTTGTGTACACATTGCAAACATTGATTTGTGTAAAATTGTGCCTTGTTGCAAGACTTTTTGCCAGCACTGTATCTAAAAAATTTTAAATGGTTATATATATCTAAAAAAATGATCATTAGTTAAAAGTTAAATTTTATTTTTCTAAACTTTTAATCACTTATTCTTAAAATTGTAAATTTTTTTTTGTAAAAATTGTAAATATTTTGATTTTTGGTAGAACAAACTTTGTTTTCAATGCAGTATGATAAATCCTTTTGTTTAGTACAAAATCGTAAAATTTAAAAAACCGATATATTAGTCTAATTTTTTTCGTTCATAGAAAATATCTCTCCAACAAGTTTTTGATTGTTTCTAAAAGTATTGAATAAGCTCTTTTGAATGATGCAATTAAAAAGACAAAAAAAGTTCCCCCATATTAAGTTTTAGGGGTTTAAATACATGTTATTTTTGAGTATTTCACTTTTGTCGCCATATTGGTTTCAGAATAACTCAACTTGAGCATTTTTAGAAAAGCTGATTTTTTATTTATATCATTATTGTACTACGTAAAATCTTCAGAAAAAATTAAAATGCTGAAAAATCTTTTGTTCTGGAGATATGACTCTATTATTTCTATGGTTATTTGTTAGTATTTGTTAAATCATAGACTAAAATTTAAGCATGAAATAAAAGTTGTAATAAATAAATTCCAATCTGCACGTTCGGTTTACTAAGAGTACACGTTTTTAAGATATATTACTCTTTCATTGCAAAAATATTAGACCCCAAAAATACGATTTTTTGCTACTGACTTATATTGAAATTTTACAAAAAGTAACCACAAAATCCAAAAAAGCAAAAATTTTGACCTGAAACTTTGGCAATGTTAATGAAATATGTTCAACTAAATGCTGACAAAATTTTACAAAAATCTAAAATAGTCGAGTGGTAACCTCTGGACCATTTGGCTTGGAATGATCCATGAGGCGTTTGCATTTTGCAAAAAATTACTAATAAGCAATATATATATATATATATATATATATAGTTTCTCCTTTGGGCAAAAAGTATAAATCTCCGAGGCCATGAGTAGAAAAACAACCCCACACCATTACAGAAGGTGAATGCTTCACAGTTGTGCATGTGTATATAGGATTGGTAGGATTAGAACTAGTTGGTCGACGAAACATGGACTCATCACTTAACATCACCTGTGTCCACTGCTCTTCTGTCCAATCTTAATGCTTCTTGCAGAACTCAATGCGTTTTTTTCTCATCTTTTCAGTTACTAATGGCTTCTTAAATGGCCTTCGTGCAGGTAAGTTTAATTCCGCAGAAAGTCTGTGACGGATTGTGCGCTTTGAGACATTAGAAAGTGTTGGTATGCTGTTCTGTAGGTCACCAGAGGTTATTGAAGGATTCATCTTGACCATTGTTACCATCCTGAGGTCAGTACGCTGTGAAGTGACTCTAGGACGTCCAGACCTTTTTTTAGGAGACAGGGGGATAACCTGCTTTACAACACGCCAAATTGTAGTGCGTTCAACCATGTAAATTGTTGCAATGTCTGCATGAGACATACCACTTTTAGCAAGACGTTGAATGCATGCTTTTTCTTCTTTGCTAAGCTGCCGAATCTTAGCCATGATTTTCACTGAATTAACTGTTTAAGCTACAAAATTGTCTTTATAAATATATTTATACCTAAAGATAAAAATATAAAATAATAACACTGAGCCTACTGGCGTAGAAACATTGATTTGTGTAAAATTGTGCCTTGTTGCAAGACTTTTTGCCAGCACTGTATATATAACTAGGGTTCGGGAAAACCCGGCATTTTTAGACTCAACTCAATTAAAATACTAACAAGTGTTTAATACAAAACAGAGCAATTATTTTTACTTAAAAAATAAAACTTTAAAAAAACTAAGGCACTTAATGAATTGTCCGATGATCTAGAACGAATTCTTGTACAGAAGTTGGATGCTACAGAAAATATTCGTTCGGAATTTGTTCATTTTGGTTTTATCATCATTAACGCTTGATACAATTTTTCTAAATAAAATAATAAAATTCTTTTTTAATATCAGCTAATCTATCTCCGCAACTTGGCAAAATTGGACATTTCGCACTTTTTAATATTTCATGTAGTTCTTCCTCCAGTGTTAGTGGTAGTGTGTTTCCTGTAGTATTTTTGTTATTTTCAGTTAAATGCCCCTGTTCATGTGTGTTTTGCTGTTCTTCATCCTCACCAAATAATCTTTTCAGTAAATCTGTTGTATATAATTGTATTTTCTTTGAAAGCATAGTACCATTTACAAGAGAATCTAATAGCTCTTCTGTTTCTTGGTTTTTACGGCTATTTATTCGAGTTTTCATCGTCATTAGTAGCTCTCTACTTAAATTACCATTGGATTCTTTTAATATTCTTACTATAAAACCAATCGCTAATCGGGCTGTTGCAAGATTAGCATCGTCTCTGCTAAGAGCTTCAACAGTTAATTTACTAGGCTTTAGAGTATTTTCCAATTCATTTAATAATTCAATATTAATATTTTCTATCAAATGTACACTTCCAATATCTTGCAGAGCTTCTTTAATAATGTAAAATATTTTTAAAAATCTAGATATCATTTCGATCATTGAGTTCCAACGAGTTCTTACGTCTAACACTACCTGAAGTTCATTTCCTAAAACTATTTTGATCTTTTCTTGCAAAATATTATTTCTCACAGAAGAGCTTTTAAAAAATTTAACAATTATACGAACACTTTTTATATTTTCTTTTATATTGCCTGAATTTTTTAATTCAACTTGTCCGTACTCATCGACGTCACCGTCGCTCTCGTCAGAATAATAATTTTCATTTTGATCATCATTAATATCATCTTGACCATGGACATTTCTATCTCCATCAACGTCATCTTCATCTTGCAGGATGGTAATACTTTTCTTTTTATATAGTACATCACAAACAGCTAAGTGTATAGTGTGATTCAAATTATAGAGACTAGGAGATTCTCGTCCACATTTTATCATTACACTTGCACCGTCGCCGGTTGAACCAGCTCTATATTTTTTAAATTAATATTATATGTGTTTAAATGTTGTTCTACTTTTTTAACTAACTGTACAGCTGTACACAAGTTAAAAATTCTCATTAAACCCAGATTATAAACTTCAGAGTCAATTCCATGCAAATTGATATTGAGATATTTCCAAATTTTCATACACGTCCATTTATCTAGTGTAATGCTAAATTGTCGGCCTTCTTTATTTTTTCTTGTAACAATTCTAATATTTCCAACTTCTTTTTTTCATAAAACTAACGAAATAAATTCATAACATCTCTTTCGGCTTTAGGAAGATTATAACTTAATTTTACTAAACTTTCACGAATAAAACTAGACATTGTAATCGCCCTAACTGATATACCATCAAGAGCGGCCATTTTAGAGTAAATTTCTTCTAAAGGCTTTCTTGCGACGGAAACGAAAGTGTCAAGAGTTTTAAATTGTTTGGTGCCAGTTTTCTCCTATTTCTTTCCGTGTTAGTAAAGAAATTCCATGTTTAACTTTTAAATGTTTAATCATTGATGAAGTATTTCCATCTTTGTTTGATATTATCGTTTAACACTTATTGCATTTTCTACTTTTCAAATCGGTACATTGAGTGAAATACTCCTACACTTTGGAATGCTTCGCCATAATGGGGCTGTAAAAAAATGTTCTAGTAAATTTATGATATTTCATTTTTTTCCTAAAATAGAAAATTAATTAATAAATGAAAAGTGTTTTTTTTAAGTTTTTTAAATACGCGCTAAAAGAATTAACTTATTAAATTCAATCTTTCTAAACAAAAGTTTTTATATTAGCAAATGCTTTTAAAACATTTGCTAATATAGTAACATATTATATTAGCAAATCCTTTGGAGCATACGCTTATATATAAAAAAATTCGATTAGAAAATGTTTGAGTTATGAAGTTGATTCTTTTGGTGTTCTATTCGGACATGCATGGAAACATACATAAACTTGAATGTTCTCAAAACATCTAAAAAGCCGTGGCCAAGTTCAACTTTAAGTTAGATTCACAAACTCTACTACTATGTTTTTTAGAAAAGGTAGGGATTCAGTTCGACGACACACCGCTGCCTACAAAACAAGGCAAAACATTCAAACCAAGAGACTCGCCGAGCCTCACACCGGGTATCAGATTTTTATAATACCGGGTATTTACCCTCAGACTCGCCGAGTCCGAGTCCGGGTACCCGGAACCGAAAAACCCTATTTTTAACCATTTAAAATTTTTTAGATATATATAACCATTTAAAATTACAAAGGCTTGCGCTGAACATCAAGTGAATAGGAGTAAAAGTGATTGCTACATGTAACGCTGTTGGTTTAAACTTCTTTCAGTGCATGATAGAAGGTAAAAAAATTAAATTCACGCAACCAAAGAACTGCAAGTCAATAATAAAAAAAATCATTCCAGTTATGGAGTTTAAAAGAACAATCATCTGTAAGTAATGAAATATATATATATATATATATATATATATATATATATATATATATATATATATATATATATATATATATATATATATATATTGTTTTCGCAAGGATAGCGGTAGCATTTGGGTAATTTGGGATAACGGGTAGCATAAGGGTGGTCCATTTGAAACTTTTTTTTGAAATTTTAATCGGGGTTTTCACCAGTAATAAAATTTGATCTAAAAACCCTAAATACAAAAAATTTTGAATTTAGGACAATTTTTTGTCACAAAATATTGGAAGTTAGATTAACGGATTGCGCAAGTGTTGTGCAACTTTTTTATCCACTAATTGTTATAGTTATTAGAGGGGTTTACACAATTTAATTATTAACCATTAGAAAACAATCAAAACAAAGTTTTATTAATTTACGACTATTTGTACATATCCCACAAAAGATTTATTGAAATATTAATAAATATACAATTAATAACGTCACTGAAATTTTATTTGTTTGTTTGTTGAAAATTAATTTCAATTGATTTCTTTGAGAAATATTCACTTTTAAAGCTGTTTCGATGCTTTCCCACAACTTGAGCAAGTTGTTCTCTCTCTACTGGATCAAAACATTTGTTTTTGATGTCTCCTATAAGCTTGATACCTCGCTCTGCAATATCGTTGACACAAGAAAGATTGCATACAAATTCTTTTGCGGCGTTAAAGTCCTCGAATTTGTTCCAATGTTCTGATGTTTAGCCATTCTTGGGGTCTGTTTAATTTTAACAAATGAAAAAGCAACCATAAGTTTTCGCCAATAAAAGACAATAAAAAAGGTTTTTCTTTGTCGCGCCAAATAATAATCAGATTCTTCGATTTATATGGAGTAAATACTTTAGGTCTTGGTAAGTTTATAAGTTTCTGACCCATCATAGTCTTTTCTGCATAACTTACAGAGTCGTCGAACAAGGAAAAGACTACAAGCTCTTCAGATAAGTAACCAAAGTGTTATTCAAAAGACTTGATGATTCTGCAGTTTCAAGGTCGATTGATTTAAATTTTCTCATTAAAATATAAGAAATGCAGGTCATTAGCTGGAGCAGCAGAAGTAATAGCAGATTGAAGAAAGTACTTTGCGTAAAGAAGAGAAATTTACTCAGCCATCCTCTCAACCTTTCTTGCTTCTTCATCAGTAAGTTCAAAAGTACAAGATAATAGAATTATTTTTGTATAATAAATGGCTTTTGACATCCACCTTGCATGATGATCAGAACCAGCATACCGAATGCGGAAACCTCTTTTAATATGTCCACCGGAAAAAAATAGAGTAAGCTCCACTAGTTCGCAATAGTCCTCACGAGAAAATATTTTTCTCTTCAAGCAATCCATTGCCCATTTCTTTATTTCAAGTGCTTGTTGAAATAAAAAACTACTTTGATCATGAGGCCAGTTCCACACTCTAAGTTTTTTTATATTCTTGATAAAGTTATGAAATTCTTCTTTGAACCTTTCAAACAACTGACCTCTTGGTGATTTGTTCAGACCACAAATAGCATTGAATGTTGCTTTTATAAAAGCTCTGGAATATAGTGTCCACATTCAAGTCGGAGTATAGAACGACAAATTTACTTCTCAATTAGAATTGCAGCTCTATTATATGTTCCACTGTTTGCAGATGTTGTATCATAGACAAACGCAACAACAAATGCTTTTAATTGCCATTTATCAACTAGGTTCATCACTGAACAACATTGCATTTGACCAGTTCCGTCAGCAATTTTAGGAGTACCTAACAATTTAGGAGGTGACCCTGCATATACAGCAAGTCGCTCTTCCATTTTTCCAGTAGCTTGCTTGAAAGTTTTTACATTCCAATAAATTTCCAAATATTCAGGTGGAATCCAAGTTTCTTCAATTAATTTAGCTTCTTCAATTCTGTTAGCTGATCTTGCTCTATGAACTGATGATTTAGAAAGTGTAGCATTATTTAAAGCTGCTCCACCTAATGCTAAAGTCTTTCCTATAATAAGTAGCTGTTGTCTTTAACTAATACCGGATCCATCAGCAACTGTACACGTTTCTTTTAATAGTTCTCTTTTTGAAATTTTCATTGTTGTCTGATTTGCAATGATTTTTTTTTTCTCTTTCACTGAAAAACTTTTATCTCTGTCATCTTTTTCCGTAATATCTGAAGAAAATTTGTCGCCCTCGTTGACTTTATTATTATCAGTTATGGTTGAACATTTGAGTTGCTGTTTCTTAATATGAAGCAATTCCTTTCATTTCTTTCTTTCCTGATACTGTAGTTTGATGTAGCGTTGTCGCTCTTTTTCAGCAAGTATTTTGTCAAATCCAGCCAATAAGCCCACTTGAGGAAACTTTCGTTGGCTTTTCAGAAATTCCCAGTCAATAAGCCACTCGTCGTTACCAGTGTGTTTTAGCAACGTCTAAGTGTCTGTATGTGATATATCAAACAGACTGTCCAGTTTAAATGTAAAAGATGTAGCTTTTTGCGTTACTTTTCTTTCTTGTCTTCTGCTTTCAGGAATTTTTTTTAGTGCCTTATTTTCTTTTACCAAACGGGCAATCTGATCAGCACAGAATACGAGTTGGAATACGAGCAGGTAACCAAAAGTTTTCAACAATTTCGCTAACTAGATAATTTGCAATGAGTCTTGTTTCTTTTTTAGTATTGTTTTCTCTCTCAAAAAGATATTTTTGCAATATAGCTCTATTCAATGGTAGCTTTCCTCCTTTAAAGTTATCTAATGAAAAACCAACAATCCAATGATTTAAACGAGAAGAACGTCTGCTTTTTTTATCGGCAATATTTTTGTTTATAGCTGGAATATGTATCGAATGTAGTGAACGTTTTTTTTGCTGATCTAAGTACTGGCTCTTCTGCATCAGTATCTTCTTTAGTATGGGAGCCATTGTCGTGGTTTAATACAAGACTGAAACTTGTAATATAAGCGCTGTTACTGACTATACGTTTAGATATATACTTTGCAACATTAAAATGATACAGAATAAGGTTCATTTAAAACGTTTTAAATTAAACTTATTAACGTTGCGGCATGTTTTTAAGAACTATTGTTGCATGAATTGCAACAATAGTTGCAATTCATGCAACAATAGTTCTTAAAAACTCTTTCCAGGTTTTTTTCTACTATCCAAGTGTTTTCACTTTATATTTTAATAAAAAGTCATAAGTTTTTTTATAAAAAGTATTTAACATTATATATAAGTTTGAAAATTTATGTATATTTTTGCAATTTTTTCAGCGTCGGTTATTTGCACTTTCCGAATTTTTTCTATTACATAACTTGCATGATCTCTCTTACTAACACGTTTTATTCTTAAAGGTAAAACTATAATCTCAGAAGGGCTAGTATTAATTGTGTCACTTAAACATAATATATCATCTATGTCATCAATACTGTTAATTCACTTGAGTTTGTGATTAAATAAGCTTTGCAACAATTTGGACACAATTTTGACCTGGACAAATGAACATATTTGTTAATTTTGAAAGACAGTCTGCAGTATCTAGGTCAATACATCTCAACCTTTTAACTGAGCAATAATTAGCCTTACCAAAAGGATTTAAACAATAGCGCTACAAACGCGTGTATTTAACCAATACCAGTGGTTTATGGTGGAAACAAATTAAGTAATATTTTTGATTAAATTATAAGTTTGCCTGACAATTAAACTCTGTTCCTTGACTAAAAGTTTTGAGTAAATGTTAATAAAACCCTTTTAGAGAGATTTATCCGTAATTTAGAGAGACTTATCCGTAAAATAAAAATATACTAACTTACTAAAATTAGCTCTTTACGGCAAGATATTTTACGGACCCTTATATCGCTTTTAAAATATCAAAGACTTTGTAGAACTAACTTAGCTCATAAAAACTAGATGGTTTTAGTTCATTAAAAAATTTTCTCCAATATGATTTTCATTGTTTCTAAAAGTGTGAATAAGCTCTTTGCAATGATGCAATTAAAAAAACAAAAAAAAATTGCCTATATTAATTTTTATGGGTTCAAATAGATGTTGTTTTAGGGTATTTTAATTTTGTCGCCATATTGGCTTCATAATAACTCAACATTTGCAATTTTTAAAAAGCTAATTTTTTATCCATTTTATTGTATTAGTACGTAGGACCTTCAGAAAAATTAACAATACTGAAAAACTTTTTGTTCTGGAGATATGACCCTACAAAAAACAATTAATTTTTTATGGTTTTGAATTTGTGACGCTATTTGTTGAGCCATAGACTAAATTCTAAGCATGATATAAAAGTTGTATTAAATAATTTACGATCTGCACCTTCGGTTTACTTAGAATATACGTTTTTAAGATATATTACTCTTTTACTGCAAAAATGTAAGACCCCAAAAATACGACTTGTAATTACTGACAAATATTGAAATATTTTGATCTAAAACTTTGGCACTGTTAACTACATACTGACAAAATTTTATCGAAATCTGAGATGGTCGAGTAGGAATGATTTCGGATATTGGACCGTTTGGAGGGGAACGACTCTTGTTTAATATGCACAAATAAAATGTATAACAAATTCAGTAAAATAGTAAAGATAAAATCAATAGGTGAAAATCCCTGACTAAGTTTACTATTTTGTCGAAAAGGAGAAACTTTCTTAAGTTAAGTAAATCTCAGAGAATTTATATAGGTTTATCTAAATTTATATGATTCTTCAAACATCATATGGCAACGTAATCCACTCCAATTAAAACCCCGCATTATGTTTGTATAAGAAGAGAACTATTTATGCAGAGCAGTTATTTTTTTGTCAATTACACATAACTTTCTTGCTAGAAAATAGTTTTGTTGTTTACGATCAGTCAGCTAAAGCCTGACTCCGGGTTGGAAAATTTTATTGTCTTTTTTTTTATTAATCCATCCACTGCGTTTTTGATATATTTATATGACAAAAAGATGAAAAGGAGTTGGTTGCACAAACGATCGTAAAAAAAAAAAAAAAAAAAAAAAATTAAGTTTACGTGGCGTAGATAGTAAAACTACGTCGAGGAAATGTTATTTTTTTAAACCTTTGAATGTTTATGTTTGTCCAACTTTACTGCTGGTATACCAAAAGATGCTTACCGGTAAGCATCTTTTATTAAAACTTTT
Organism: Hydra vulgaris; assembly: GCF_038396675.1. NCBI lineage: Eukaryota > Metazoa > Cnidaria > Hydrozoa > Anthoathecata > Hydridae > Hydra > Hydra vulgaris. The sequence goes on along the minus strand of NC_088926.1, from coordinate 18,778,035 downwards.
ATTCTATATACTAAACAAATTACAATAAATACTGCGTGTTCAAAACATTTATGTACAAAAGAACTCCTTGAGAAACATCCTGGCTCAGCTGATTTGATCCGGAATAATTTTCGTTTTTTATAAGCATATAAAATTTTGCAACAAGCTCGGATATACTAATGCAAAAAGATTTTAAAGGCTTAAAAATATGATTGAATATATAATTTATATTTTTATTCAAGCATATAATATAAAGATTTATAGCTTTTTCAGAAAGAAAAGCTAATATATTTTATAATACATAAACCAGGTTTATTAAACCTCTGCAAGTATAGTTTAAAAGGTTGTTCTTCAGAAAGAAAAGCTAATATATTATATAATAGCTTTTCTTTCCGAAGAACAACCTTTTAAACTATACTTGCAGAGGTTTGATAAACCTGGTTTATGTTTTCCTACGCAATGAATTCATAAATTTATGACGTCATTGCGTTCAATAGTAATAGTATTATATTTAAATAAGTCTTTTTAGATAACATGACAAATAATAAAATAAAATAAAAAAACCAACAAATTACAAAAAAATTTATGGTTTGTGAAATATAAACTTTAAGTAAAAAAAGCATTTGTTATTTCAAAGCAAGTAAATTGATATCAAAATTGAGAAAAAGACAAAAAAGATTGCTTTCATTTAATTAAAGTTTACATTTATAACAAATAGTAACTAAAAAGTCAATATTTTTAGCTGCTAAAGCACGAATTAATTAATAAACGTGCAGCTCATCTTCAGTAAAAGATGTACTGTTTGCAGCTGTAGATAAAAAATACTTGTCAATTCTATTCGTAAATGCATTAATTGACGGAGCCTATTTGCATACTGACGGCAAGTTATTCTAATCATTGAAAACACGATTTGTAAAAAAATTGTGACGAGCATTATTATATGTGAATTCACGCATTAGGATGTTGGAAGATGTTCTGTGAACTGGTGGATTATGATAATTGATTTCTAGCTTAAACTGTTGGATCAAGTCGCCGCGTCTCGTCTCGTCCAAAGTAGTAAAATTGAGCCGTCGAAACCTTTCAGCATAAGATAATCCTACTAAACTATTATGCACTTTTGTTGCTTTGTGCTGAATTTTTCAATTTCTTTGATTTCACCTTTTAAGTAATGATACCATACCGGAACAGCGAATCCAGATGAAGCCTAACATACATAGTGTATAACTTACTACAAAGCTTCATATCTCTTAATCTAAATGTTTTTTTTAATAGGCCATGTACCATATATGCTTTACATGTTGCTACCTGTATGTGTTGATTCCATTTTAGATCATTAGATATAAAGATACCCAGGTCTCTCTCAATATCCGTTGCCTCAAGTATAAGTGATGTATTTTCATCATTCATTACATATTCATGATTACTATTTCCATAACCAAGGTGCATACCTTTACATTTTGAAACATTTAATTCCATAAGCCATTCCTTTGACCACTCTGTGACAATGTTTAAAAGGTTTTGAAGGATCAGGCGATCACCATCGTGAAACTCAGGTCTTATTTCTTGTAACAGTTTAGTGTCGTCAGCATAGATTTTATGAACTGATTTTATCTGATTTTATAACTTCATTAATTCATAAACAACAATGACTTCATTAATTTATAAAGTCATTGCGTTTAATGACTTCATAAATTTATAAAGTAATTGCGTTGCAAAACATACCCTGTATTTCTTTTGTTAATTTAAATGGTTTAAATTAAAGAAAAGCATATAAAATTTAAATTTATAAAAAATTTAATCATTTAAATTGTTTAAATTAAGGAAAAACATTTAAAATTTAAATTTATAAAAAAAATTAAACCGTTTAAATGGTTTATCAAGGCTCAACAAAATGCTTTGTTATGCTTACTTTTACTAAAATCTAAGCCAATGCATAGTGAGCCAGCACTGTCTAAAAATGGCAAAACTACTTATGGGTTAAATATTAACGTACGATAAATATTTATAGGGGTTTTATTGGGGCCAAGGAATTCATTTTCGGGTCACGATCACTCAAGTTGTTATTTTAGGGGTAGTCAAGGATGTTCCTGGAATATCCCGATGGTTTTTCAATTAGATGGGGCATGTTGTGTGTCTAAATATAGGTAATTGAGGTTGAAGAATTCAAATTTGGGCATATTTGGTCTCCAGGAGTGGTTATGATTGCACAGGTAGCCATTTTAGGTGTCGTTATTTTCTTTATTTTGTGTACTTAATATCTTTAATATTGTAAATATAAACATAAAACATACAATAAAATTTAACTTTATTAACATAAATTTTATTTTATAAATAAGAATCTAGGTGATGACATACATTATACATTAGTACATCAAGAGCTCCTCGGTCTCCTCAGTTTGATTGGAGTTTGACTTTTCCCGGACTCCTCCTCATTCTTGACACCATAGTACTGTAGTTGCAAAACATTTTCATCGTCTGGGGCCTGGAGAATTTCATTGAGTAGTGCTCTTTGCTCTTTTAGAGTAAAACATTTATATGAAATTATTATTTTTCACAAATGATATACTATTTTTCCTTTTTTTTTAAAGAATGAGGGGGGGGGGGTATTTAAATGAACAAACACATTTAACCTATTTAAAGTACAATTTCAAAATGACGAGAAATTAAAACTCTTTTTTTTCTCATAAACAAACTAGTTCCTTATACATAAATTAAACAAACTAATTCCTTATAAATAAATTAAACAAACTAATTCCTTATAAATAAATTAAACAAACTAATTCCTTATAAATAAATTAAACTACTCTTTTTACATAAATAAAAACTCTTTGCATATAAATACAAATAATACATTTTCTCTTCCATAATTCACATGTTTAAATAAATTTAGCACAATACAATAATTCACAAAAATGTAGATTAAACAACTACTTGAAGGTAACAAAATTAACTACTAATAAAAAAACTATTAAACGAAAATAGTCGTCAAAAGGCCGGGTGCCAATTCAGCTATTGCTTACTATTGATTGTAATTCGAGAATGTTGCAAATTACCTGGGCAAGCTATAACGACCAATACATTATTTGTTATTTATTTTTTAAGTTTGAGAATATTGATTTTTAAGTTTATTACTTTTACCATATATATATATATATATATATATATATATATATATATATATATGTATATATATATATATATATATATATATATATATATATATGTATATATATATATATATATATATATATATATATATATATATATATATATATATATATATATATATATATATATATATATATATATATATATATATATATCGTAATGTTGCAGAATAGCGACGTAAAATAATTTTATTTTTTTTCTTGTTGCACTCTCAGTGGAGGCTTTATAAACATTTGGAATATTAATTGAAATAATAAAAAAAAAAAAGATTGCAGCCCCATGCCAAACCCTCAGTTGATGTTGCAACACTCTCTTGTAGCCGCAGGCTATAAGATAGTCGATGTAGCATCACTCCTTCTAGCAGTAGGCTATAAGATAGTCGATTTATGTACTGAAGCCAATAAATATTCCTTTTTTTTAATTTATTTTACGCCTCTGTTTTGCAACATTACCATATATATATAACGGGTGGGGCGTAAAGAGTGAGACAAATTTCATATCAATTTTTAAGTAGATACTAAAACAATTATCTGTTCATTTTAGATATTGATTTAATAAAGAAATAAAACTCTTTAATATTAAAAATGTTTGTTTAAAATTAAGCCCCCTTGATTTTGTTCAATAGCAAAAACTCGAGACCTGAAACTATCAATCGAATTTTGGATAATTTTTAAGGGTATTTCTTTAACAACTTCTTTTACTTTTTTAACAAGCTCAATCTTGTTATTAAAAGATTTCGATTTTAAACGATCCTCCACTTCATTCCAAAAATAATAATACATATATATATATATATATATGTATATATATATATATATATATATATATATATATATATATATATATATATATATATATATATATATATATATATATATATATATATATATATATATATATATATATATATATATATATATATATATATATATATATATATATATATAAGGGGTGGGGCATAAAGAATGAGACAAATTTTGCCAATTAACTTTGTAATGTTGTAAATAAATGATTCCAAGTTTTATATATATTATTATACATCATAAAACCCTGTTTAAAATTTTATAGCTTTTGAAATTTTGCCTTCAGAATTTGTTAAAATAATGACGCTAAATCTAATAATGTGCAGTCGTGGCGCAGTGGTTAGAGCGCTTGCTTTAAAAGCAGGAGATCCAGGTTTGAAACGAGCTCTGGACATATTTTAGCGTCACGGTAAGGAAGGAGACGTGAACTTCCTGGTTAAATGCACTTCCGCGGTGCTATGTGACAAGACCGTTAGGAATTCTTGGGGCACCTGAAAAAAAAAATCTTCCGAAATATGATTAAATCTTGGCTAGAGCAAGGTTTCAAGGCTCAAAAATCTACAGTTTATTACAAACAGAAACATCTAGGGCAACAGCGTACAGGTGGGTCAATTGTATACTTAAATCTGGAATCACAGCCAAAACTTCGGCTGGCCAAGGAGCATTCGAACAAAACAATTCATTGCAAAAGTGAGGCGAAATCTTGTTTCTCACAAGAAAAAAAAGTCAGTTAGAAAAATTGGCAGAGAAGCAAGTTATTCATCTCGAACTGTTCGTAGTATAGTTAACGAGGACTTAAAATTGAAAGCGTACAAAAAAAATCGTGTTCCTGCATTAACTGCAGCTCACATCGAAAAAAGAAAGTCGTTTTCTCATTGGATAAGAAATCGGTTCACTAAACCGACTTGCTGAAAAATCCTATTTTCAGATGAGAAGATATTCAATCAAGATGGGCAATACAATTGGCAAAACGACAGAATTTATGCTGAATCAAGACAAGCTGCTAACAAAGGCATTGGCCTTTATCCAGTTCATAAATTTACTTTTAAGGTCATGGTGTGGTGTACACTCACTTATATATATATATATATATATATATATATATATATATATATATATATATATATATATATATATATATATATATATATATATATATATATATATATATATATATATATATATATATATATATATATATATATATATATATATATATATATATATATATATATACAGTATTGGACAAAACATTTGCAACCAACATCGAATAATGCTAAAAAGTGTTCCTAATTTTACATGTCTTAAAAACGAAACGAACTATACTACCACAGCAAACAGTTCAGGAGTCTGGAGTCATAGCATGCCATGAAACGAGCAATCAGCTGACAGGTGACAGTACACAGGAAGAATTTCGTTGACAAGTGCCATTTTGCAGCGGACAAAACAAGTGCAACTTTTTTGGTTTGTTTTATTTTCTTAAGTCTGGTCCGTGTCAACGTCACGGAAGTTTTTTAATAATTAAAGGAAGTATCCAGAAGTTTCCAGACGTTTCTAGAAGCATGCAGAAGCTTCCAGAAGTTTCCAGAAGAAGCATCTGGAAGCATCCAGTAGCATCCAGAAATATCCAGAAACATTCAGAAGCATCCAGACGCATCCAGAAGCTTCCAGAAACATCAAAAAGAAGCATCTAGAATCTTCCAGAACAGGTTCACACAGGTTCATTTTACTATATAAGAGACATGTAAATCGACATGTAATTCAGTCAGTATATGGAAATCAATCAGTCAGTATTATCAAGACGGTTTATCGAAGTGAGTTTGATCAAAGTGTTTTATCAAAGAACATCAATAGAAGAAGTGAAATACAACAAGTGTTTCATTACATCAATAAAGTCCACATCCGACCAAGACGTTGTGTTCCACAGAGCATTATTGTATCATCACAAGGTAAATGTAATACGGTAAGCCTTGAGAAGCGTGATTATTTATTTTTATTATTTTTATGACTTCAAGTGCAAAAATGGCTCCCGACAGTATTGGATTGGAACTAAGAAAAGAAAATTATTGGCGATTACGTAAGTGAAATGTCACAAAAAAGTATTTGTGATAAATATCAAGACTATGTTCCAAATATCGTTCTTGGCAGCAGATAACAAAGGTGGGAGACCACGTTCCACCACTTCTAGAGGGGATTCGATGATCGTCAGATCTTTCAAGAAGGATCCCTGGATATCATCAGTTGAGATACAAAAGCAATTAGAGCTGCCTGTATTGGACTGAACAATCAGACGACGTGCTGTTGAAGCCGGATTGTTTTCTCGACGCCCTGCAAAGAAACCGCTGATTTCACTAAAAAACCAGAAGAAAAGACTCCTGTTTGCTACATCTCATATTGACTAGACTGTGCAGAAATGGCGAACTGTCCTGTTCAGTGATGAATCGAAGTTCAACATCATTGGGAGCGATGGCATTTGCCGTGTACGTCGACCGGCCGGAAAATGCCTCGATTTACGTTACTGCCATAAGACCGTGAAGCATGGTGGATGCAATGTAATGGTCTGGGAGTGTTTTTCTGCTAACGGTTTAGGTCCAATACATCGAAACGATGGAATAATGGACCGTTTCATTTATAAAAATATATGAAAGATGTTATGTTACCTCATGCTGAATGGAATATGCCAATAAAATGGGTTTTTCAGCAAAACAACAATCCGAAACACACTGCAAAAGTAGTCAAGCAGTTAATTCAAGACAACCACCTATCGGTGATGGATTGGTTGCCTCAATCTCCGGATCTCAACCCTATCTAGAACCTGTTGGAGATGGTCAACCGCAGAATTATTCGCGAAGGTGCTCGTAATAAGCATCAACAGTTTGAACAAATGCAAAAGGCCTGGGCAGCGATTCCACAAAGTTTCATTGATTACCTGATCGAATCTATGCCTTGAAGATGCAAGGCTGTGATCGACAACAAAGGATTCGCTACGAAATATTGATAGCGAAGTACAGCTTGGTCAACATTTTGTCGAGTTGCACTTGTTTTGTCCAGAAGGAAATCAACTTTTTTAAATATTTTTGATTAATTTATTAATTTTCGTGAACAAATAATGAACTTTGTGAAGAACTTTGTCACTAAACAGTTACATAGTTATTTGTCGAAATTGAAAAAATGCAGCACTTTTATATAAAGAAACTAAATTAGCATTATTTGGTTGCACTCGTTTTGTCCGATACTGTATATTTATATATATACATATATATATACATTAGGGTGATGACTTTTATACAATCTCGTTTCCCTGTATCATAATTTGAGGAGTTTTCATTTAAGATTAAGTAAAATATTACATTCAAGGCGATTTGATAAAAAAAAACTCACGCACAAAATGATTCTAGGAATTTTATTTATTAGTTTTTCGGCCAAATTTTTGAAGTCACTGTAAGCTGATACAAAATTGAACACAAGCTGTAGAGTCACATGTATATAACATTATTTAGGATCATCAAACGCACAAGGAAGTCAAATATCGATAATGTCATTAGAGAGGATGAATCTCAGTGGGAGGTTATCCTTGTTGCGGCAGGAGTCGTGCAATTCTTGCATAACTTTGATGGCACGCTCGCAGCACTGGGTGCTTCGGGCAATGTTGAGTCATCTGTTTTCCAGTAGGTTTTCAAGCAAATAAGAGCTTTTGGGTAGTCATTCAGAGCTTCAATAATTCTTCAAAATCTTCAACGTGGAACAATCGACTGTTGAATCAATGGTCAGCCCATGAGTAAGAAATGAATGAACAGATTTTACGCAACCTTATACGGGTTTCTGGCATCAAAATAATCGCAAGAATGGCTAGAATGGCTCGAGAGTTTTAGCGTGCATTGCTGATGTTTGAGATCTGTTTGAAATTCACAAAGGGGATCTCATTCCTTTCAGTTATGTGACGGAAGACACGAGTGAGGTGGTAGAGAAACTTTATGTCAACTCTCCAGCCGCCTGTTTCCTTAATCTCAGTTTTACCGTTGCTGAAGGCTGCTTTCAATTTATTGTAATTGCTCATCAAATCCTGCATAAAGAAATACTCGATGTTTGGTGATTTAGTCGACCCATGGAGCTCATCTTCCAAGACAACGCGAAGAATGCGGTCTAACACATGGTACTGGCAACTGATGAACTTGGGTTTGGGGTGACCTTTCTCTTCGAACATTTGCTGCAGCCGAACAACAACGCCGGTTTACTTGCTGGTATTCACGTTTGTTGAGTTGGCAACAATCATCACAATTGATCCCCGCAGGTCAGGTTGAACTCCTCTAACACATCCTGGAGTCCTTCTGCAATTTTTTGAGCTTTCCCATCTTTCAATTTTAGCGCAGTCAACTTAATTTCTTTAGATTCATTCTTGAGGACCACGGCCTGATATTCAAAGCCCTCAATGTGTTTGCTTTCAAAGTGTATGCTCCACTTCTCCAGATAAAGCGTGCTCACCAAGTCTTTCTATTGCCATCTTTCGCTTGGATAGGTGGATGGTATTGGCTCTAGCAGGTTTGCTAGTCGAATAACCAACCTGACCTTTGCTCTCAATTTGCAGTTTGTAGAGGTTCTCATCGTCTTTGCACAACCATTCGCCTTTCATCTTGGTCATGTCAAGCAATTCATTCAATGAATTAAAGTTTTTTTTTTTCTGCAGCGCTCGTAGTCTTTCAGAAGTTTTGCTAGTTTTGCACAAATGGCTTGATCAGATACATGCGGGAAGTTCAACGTTTTGCTCCATAGGTCTTTAAGCTCTACAGCAATTAAACCAATCCTCTCTCTCCGTACTTTGGCAGTGGGTTCAAGAAATTTGAAGCATCCGACGACGTGGTTTTTCAGGGACATGCAACTCCGTTCGCTCAAGGGTGCTTCATAAATTTCCACGTTGCCTCTTCTTGATGGGCTTGAAACTGAACTAAGTTCTTTGTCCAGGTTTCCTTGTTCTTCTCCATGTTAGAAGAGCTCTTCCTGAACGACATGTTTTCTTTTACTCAGCAACTAAAATAGGAAAGACTTTAACGTCAGTATTAATTACATAACAAATTAAAGAAACTGTTTTTAAGTTTTCAATTGAACTGTTATTGTTAATATATTTTATTTCAAAAGAAACAAATAACGATTATAGAAAATGAAAAAGGTAGACACTAATTTAAATGTTATATGCTCAATTATAATTTGCGAAAGAGTTAAATGTAATTTACCAAATAATACAAGGATCTCTTTATTCTTAAACTATAGAGAATGCACAATAATTATAATAAGGCAATAATTATGTCGACACCAAATTAATTAAAACTCAACTACCTGCTTTGAACACCTCGCTTATATACCAGTTTATAGCAGACTGCAAAACAGCTGAAGAAAATTTTAGAACTCAACAGAAACTTCCCGAACAATTACGTCACTGTGACTGTCCTGGCTGAGAGCGCACCGCGTTATACGATGTTCTGGAAAACTCTATACATTTCTCTGCTACATAAATTATTGCGCAAGTCGGTTTCATGACTTATATATATTTATATATACTTATATATATATATATATATATATATATATATATATATATATATATATATATATATATATATATATATATACATATATGTATATGCATATATACATATATGTATATGCATATATGCATATATGTATATATACACACACACACACACACACACATATATATATATATATATATATATATATATATATATATATATATATATATATATATATATATATATATATATATATATGTATATGTATATTAGGGTGATGATATATATATATATATATATATATATATATATATATATATATATATATATATATATATATGTGTATATATTGTTAATACAATTACATAAAATGCTAAAATATGCCTACATAAATAACATTTCAAAGTGGTTTGTACGTGACCTTTTTCAATATTCTAATGGAATAAGCGTCATTTTAGTCATTAATGGGCAAAAGTTCATTCATTTGTGCTACATGAAATAATGTTTGAGAAAAAAATCAAAAAGTCATCACCCTAATATACATATACATATATATATGTATATGTACATATATACATATATGCATATATATATATATATATATATATATATATATATATATATATATATATATATATATATACATATATATATATATATATATATATATATATATATATACATATATATATATATATATATATATATATATATATATATATATATATATATATATATATATATATATATATATATATATACGTCTGTGTGTGCCCGTGTGTATATACATTTTTTGCAGAACACTAATAAATTTTAAACCTTGTATAAAAATTGTGTTGAACTAAATTTGTTGAAAGTACTGTTATGCATCTTTAAATTTGCTTTTTTTAGCATTTCATAGCAGTATTATTTCACATTTATACGAAAAAAATGGATACAAGGCAGTATATAAATTATACTAAGTGCCAGTTTTCAAATTTTATGGTAACAATAAATATTATAAGATGAAAACATTACTAGATGTTCATTGGGTGCAAGTTACCACTTTGTATAATAAAGTTTAAAAACTTAATTCGAAAAACACATGCAAAATCCATAGTTTTTACAAATATACAAAAATTAGCAGTTATACAACATGCTATGTTACGTCAATCATGTTTAGTGCCTCTAATCAAATTGCCTCTGGTTATGTTTATAAAGCTGAACATTTATGGACAACAGGGACCGAAAGTGAACCACCTGATGCACAATATAATTAAAGTCAGGAAGGTTTGATTCTATTTACTTTTTTGACTGGTTTGTTATTGATACATTATAACTAATAGGAACTTTAGTTCTTGCAATTTTGTCAAATTGCAGGAACTAAAGTTCCTATTAGTTATAATGTAAGCAATCTTTACAGTGAAAAGGTACTTCAATTTACTAAAGAAAACAGTATCTTGTTATATAACTGGTAACTCTACCCATTTATTGCAACCTCTTGATGTTGCATTTTATGGACAAAAGGTATTCAGCAACTTAGTAGTTTAGTGGTTTTGAAAAAAATATGGGATATACCCATTAGATATAAGTATTATTTTCAATCGTTTGCCAGATGGTAGTTGTAATTTTAGATAGCCAAGCAGTTGTTAATGTACTCAACCAATTTCAAAACCTAAACTTTATATTGTATATTATACTTTATGTTTATATTATATTTTATATATATAAAATCTAAATCTCAGCCTTCTTGTCAATAAGTACTTTTTTTGCTGCTGTAATTTTTTCAAATAAATCCTGCTTTTCAGAGGCAACTCTCTTTAGCACATTAGACTTTAAAATTGTTGACTTAATTTCTATCAATGGGGTTTTAGAGTTTTCCATCTACTTAGCGAGTGGCCTTTACCACCGTTTAAAAACCTCACCTGCCTGAAGACATTTTTTTTATAGGATCAGTTTATCATCTTAATCGGGACGAAGAGTTAGTCTAAAGAAAAAAAAGAAATTAGTAAAGAACTGAGAATAAATAAAATCTTACAAACTTCGCTTTTGATGCTAATGAAAAAAAACAAACTATTAACAATAGTAATTCAAGTATTATATACATAATACAATTGAAAATTCAATTTTACAATGTACTATTTTCAAAAAAGAAAAAAATACTTTTGCCCTTTTTAAAAGTTTTTTTTTGAGGATTTTTTGGCAAAATGTAAAGTTGTTCCACTTGCATAGTCTGTTAGTAAAACTGATTTAAATGAGACTTTTTTTATGCTAGTCCACTTAAAACATATCCATTAAAACAAAATAAAATACTAAATGGGTGTTTATAATGAAATAATATTACATTATTTTAGCAATTATAAATTAATGTGAAACTGGAATGTTGTTTTTATTAAATTTTAAAACAAAACAATGCGTTTTTGAATAGTTTTACTTTTATAAAAAACGCATTCAAAGTTACCCAATTTATGGGGTAACTTTGAGTGACTATTTAAATTAACATAATACAAAATCCTTTTATTTAAATATTATTTTGAACTTGAATTATGTAAGAGTCAACCTTAGCCCCTATATTCATTTTGTTAAATTTCAAATACTAGTGAAGGATGAGCAAGTAAAAATATCGGTTTACGGTAAAATGTACAAAATTAATTGATTTTTTTTGCAATTATTTTTTTTTTTACTTTTATTATTCAAGACGTTTTTTGACAATTGTTTTGACTAACAAACGCGCACATGCCTCACTTTCAAAATCAACCAACCAGGGTTTCCCATATCACTACCTATATTTTATATGCCGCAAATTTCAAAATATGCGGCCGGGTGAATAAAAAAAAGCGATTGCTTTCACTCAGTGATTGGTCAGTTTTACATGAATCAAAACTTAGACCAAATTTCCTTAAATTTTTATTTACGTAAAGCTGAACAATTACTCAACGTTTTTAGAGTAAATTGCTAAGGGATCGTCCATAAAGTACGTACGCTCGGAGGGGAAGAGGGGGTCTGCAGATGGCGTATATGAGATGGGAGGGCAGTGAGTTAATTATATATGAAAGGAGATTCTAAATTAAAAAAATTTAAATATCATAAAATGTTAAATAATTAAGTTAAAAGCGTAGGTACTTTTTTTGGAGGTGAAGGGTACTCAAAAAAGAGTATTGGAAAATGCGGGAGGAGGGGGGTCGTCAAAAAAAAAGCGTATGTACTTTATGGACGTCCCCTAAGCTTTACGTGAAGAAAAATTACAGCGAGCTTGCTAAAATTTTTATTTACGTAAAGCTGAACAGTTACTCCAAAAATGCTGAGTAAAGGCAATTGCTTTTTTTATTCATCCGGCTTATAGAATGTTCCATAACTTTCCACAACAACATTAAAAATGCTATTTAAAATAGGTTTTAACAAGGTTTAAACAATTAAAAACCAAAAATTGTTCTTTATGCGTCTACTTCAGCTTTTTAAGGCAAAATGTATAACTGAATAATAAAAGGCCTGCTGCGCTCAGCTGAGCTCAGAGAATTGGGTTTTAAATTTTCATATATATATGAAAATGTAACTTAAAGTTGATCACATGTGAGACCTGCGGTGTGATCTAGTGTTTTTCTACTTGTGTAAAGGTAAGTGTTAAAATAATATGTGCATATTAGGAGGTTTTATTGAAAAACACTTTGATAATAAATTACAAATATAAATAAGTTTTCATATTTCTTTTTCTTCAATATATGATACTTATTGAATAATATATGTCGTTAAGAAACTAAAATGTTCTAAAATTGTCGAACTGGTCGAATATTTCTTTTTTATATGATTTTTTCATTTTGACCAATATTTGAAAAGGAAAATATTGCCATTTTTGTGGTAAAATTAATATGCTGAGCTCAAAAATTATAGTAGGGAAAAATTATATCAGTTTTAGAGTGCTGGGAGTCTTCTTTTTATAAATTACATTTATAAAAAGAAGTTACTCCAATAATGAAATTGGTTCTGAGGGGTTCTGTTCACCTCTGGCCCACTGTGTAATGTATGCTTATAAATTTTATGTTTGAAAAAAACATGTAAAAATATTTGTTTTGAAGAACAAAAATAAAACAACAAGAGTAAAACTAACCCCCAGTGAAAAATAAAATCGCGTCCCACATGGGTTCCGCGTGGGTTCCGTGTGGGATTGATGGGATTTACGTGGGACGGATTTTCCCATGTGGTATCCGTATGGAAATTTGTCACCTTAAACCCATGTGGGTAATCCCACATGGGTTACATGTGGGAACCATATGGTATTTACACACATGGGAAATCCCACGTGGGTTTCATGTGGGATTTGCATGGGAATTAATTTGAAAGCTGGAAACTAAAAAAAAAAACTTTTAAAAAAAAACTAAAAAAAAGAAAATTTTAAATCGACATTGCATTGCGTTACATTTATATTGTGTGAGAATATTTTATATTAATATAGAGAATGGCAAGCAAGTATATAAGTACCACAAATAATGTTTATCTTTCTTTATAGAAATAAGATTAAGATTTGTGCAAATAGACGTATTATTAGGATAATATAATAGTTATTTGAATATAGATCTTGAGTATATTATCTGCTAACAATTAACTGATGAAAGTTCAAATGTTGTCAAAAACCAAGCATGCATGCATGGGACACTACAGTGTCCCACAAAAAAAATTCAGGTTTGAAAGTCAAAGAATTCCCAATTTTCTTTGTTAAAAAAGAAAAAAATAGGGTGGTGGTGGTGGGGGAGATAAGTTTCTGTAACTTTTATTATGCTCCAAAACTTTTAACTTTAGATATAATAAGGTCCTTATGACTTAAGGGACTTACAAACTACATTGAGGAACAAAAACAGGATATTAACAAAAACTTTTCAATTTTTAATCTGGAGTACCACAGTGTTATTGGGAATAAAGCCTCTGGGTCCAGTTTTTAAAGTAATATAATCTAAAGTAATGTTTAAATAAAATAGTATACTTTAAAATGCATATAGTTATACATATAACTCCTGATATAGTTATACATATAACTCCTGATATAGTTATACATATAATTCCTGATATAGTTATACATATAACTCCTGATAGTAATCTATATGTATAACTAGTTATACATATAATTTGTTATAGAAACTTATTTTTTAAGGTTATTCTTGAACAAATTAGTACCAATTAATTCAAGTTTAAGATTTAGTTAAAGTTCAAGTTAAAGTTCTTATTTATTCATTGTTTTTGTTAATTTTATATTTATTTGTTCAAATTTGTTAATTAGTACTATTTCTTACTACAGTAAGAATGTTTATCATTGATGAACGTGATTTTATTTGTTAATTTTATTTTCAACATATTTTGACAACACCCTTTACATTTTAAATGATGACAGCTTTACTTTTCTATTGATGTTAAATTTATTACATTTCAATAACTCAGATTGTATCATAACTGAATTATTGAAAGCTTTGTAGGGGTTTGTTGTATATCAAAGTCGTTTTAAATAAAGTAAAAATAATATGTATATATATATATATATATATATATATATATATATATATATATATATATATATATATATATATATATATATATATATATATATATATATATATATATATATATACAACATTAAAACAATAAAATTGATACAAAATTTCACTTTAAAATGAATACCATTAACATTGTGATGATACTAGCATTAGGAAACTAGTATTTATGTATTAATATTATACTATAAATAAATAGTTTTTTAATTCATTTTATAAAATAGAGACTGACAACTGATAATTAATGGAAATAAATACAAACTATAAAAATCATGTAAACTTCATTTATTATTTCTAAATACTATATTAATGTTAGTCTACAAAGTTAAAATCAATTTAGAGCATTGTTATTAGTTCTTTTGCGATTCGCACTTCCACTTCTGTCTCTCAAATTTATAAAATAGGTGGTCAAAGCTTGCTCAATAGGTAGGTTCTCAGCATAACAATGCTTTTTTCTTACACTTTCTAAAGAGAAATATGGCAAATTGATTACTTATTTTACCTAAATCATAGGATCATCTATGCATAATGATGTCAGATGATGACCAGGTTTATTGAACACCTTCACCCTTTATCAAACTCAGTCAATTTTTTGCCATCTCCCATTGAAAATGATGTCAGTTTTTGTTATCATATTATGATGGTATATCTGAATTGTTAATATAATATAAAAAATGCATATACCATCAATTTTTTTCCGGTTCAATTATACGTTTATTCTCAACAGTACTAAAATTAAAAAAAAATCACAAATTATTCTTTCAGATAAGCAAGCTAATTTCTGAATTTAAATTGTTTTTCCTATGATCCTCTACAGTTTTAAGCAACAAAAGCAAGAAGTTTTTAGACCACATTGTTGGTGTAAACACCTCTAAAACCTGCTTAAAGCTAGCATAAATTGTTTTACTTTTTTTTAAATAAAATAATTTACTTTTTTTTTTAATTCAATTTTTTAATTGACATTATTTTGGTCTCAACATTCCCTCCCCATTGTTAATTATTGTTAAACTCACACTGCCCCTCTATCTACTGGCATAGCCTAAATACTATATATATATATATATATATATATATATATATATATATATATATATATATATATATATATATATATATATAATTTTTACTTTATTTACAACACCATTTGATATACAGCAAATTCTTACAAAGCTTACAATAATTCAGTAAAATTCAATCTGAGTTATTGAAACGTAATAAATTTAACATCAATAGAAAAGTAAAGCTATCATCATTCAAAATGTAAAGGGTGTTGTCAAAATATGTTGAAAGTAAAATTAAGTTACTAATAAAATCACGTTCAACAATGATAAATATTCTTCCTGTAGTAAGAATTAGTACCAGTTAACAAATTTGAACAATTAAATATAAAATAGTGAAAAAACAATGAACAAATAAGAACTTGAACTTGAACTAAATCTTGAATTTGAATTAATTGGTACTAATTTGTTCAAGCATAACCTTAGAAAATAAGTTTATATAATAAATTTTATGTATAACTAGTTATACATATAGTTAACTGTCAGGAGTTATATGTATAACTGCATGCATTTTAAAGCATTTTATTTAATTTATATATTACTTTAGATCATATTACTTTGAATACTGGACCCAGAGACTTAATTCCCAATTACACTGGTACTCCAGATTAAAAATTGAAAAGTTTCTGTAAATATCCTGTTTTTGTTCCTCAATTTACTTCGTAAGTCCCTTAGTTTTATGAACCTTATTATATATAAAGTTAAAAGTTTTGGAGCCTAAAAAAAATTACGGAAACCTTCTCCCCCCTATTTTAATATTTTTTTTAATAAAGAAAATTTGACTTTCAAACCAGCATTTCTTTGTGGGACACTGCAGTGTCCCATGCATGCATGCTTGGTTTTTGACAACATTTAAACTTGCATCAGTCAATTGTTTGCAGATAATATACTCAAGAACTATATTCAAATATCATATGAACATGTTAGAGAATGTTCATATGATATTTGAACATCACAAATTTAATAATATTGTTGTGATATGTTATATAAATAATACCATAATAGATTATGATATGAAAATAAGATAGGATATAAAGGCAATGATCAAAGAATAAATTTACTTATAGACTTTTAGATGTTTGTTTATTAGTTTCAGAATATTATATTATGTGTGACCGCGGCCTTCTATAATAACAGGTCTTGACATCGCGCAACAAATTTGTTAAACTGAAGGCCAATTCCTAATACTGTGTTTACATTTTCATCTTTTAACATTAGACGAAAGTTTGTGTTTGCGCTTTTTTAATAAATCTTTAAAATTTGATTGGTTTATAAATTAGATAGCGCAACTTCAAGACGATAACGTTGTAAGTTTCAAGGCGTTAACATTGTAAGGTAATAATATTGTCAAACTAACGATTAGTTTTTTTAAATACCTTAAAAAATGCCTTTGAAATGCTGTGTATCTCTGTGCAAGTCGGACTATCTCAACTTCAACTACAATATCAATTACAACTACAACGAAGTTTATATGATTGTTTGTGTATTGACTACAAGTTGCCAAGTATAAGGACTTTAACACGATTGACTTCAAAAATAAGCTCAATGGAGGACCTAAGTTTTATAAATAGTATTTTTATGAATTTAAATCCATTAAAAAGAATTTCCATACTACTAATTGATGAGGTCTATGTCAAAGCTTCATTGCTTTACCAAAGAGGTGCTTTGTTTGGTCAAGCAGTAAACTACCCTGAAAAGTTAGCTAAAACAATTTTATCATTTATGATTAAATGTCTTTTTGGAGGTCCAGAATTTATATGTAGAGCTCAACCTGTTGCAAATCTTTCCTCTGAATTTCAGTTTGCTCAATGTCAACAAATTGTCTATTCAATAAATAATATCGAAAATAGTAAGACACTGGTAATAATTACTGATGGTAACCAAGTAAATCAAAGATTTTTTGGAATGTTTAAAACAGTTGATAGTAAACCATGGTTAACAACATCAGGTATATATTTATTGTATGATTATGTGCATCTACTAGAATCTATACGAAACAATTGGTTGACAAAAAAGACTGGGGAACTTCAATTTTTGAACAATAAAGAACTGGCTTTGGCTAAGTGGAGTGATTTAGAAACTATATATAAAACTGAGTGTAATAGTCTTTTTAAACTCTCTAAACTTACAGCTAAATCAGTTTATCCAAAACCAATAGAGAGACAATCTGTAAAGTTTTGTTTGTCTGTTTTTTGCAAAAAAACAGTAGCTGTATTAAGAACGCATCCAGAGATTGAAAATAAAGCATTTGAAGGTACTGCTGTATTTATTGAAAAAATAATTTTTTTTCGAATGTTGTTAATGTCAAAGCACCTGGTGCTGGCATTCGGTTTAGAAATGAATTATGCAAAGAAATCCACTCAGTTGGTGATCAACAGTTACAACTGCTACGAGATATTGCTGAACTGTCAAATTTTATGAAACCTACAGGTAAGCGTGTAAAACAGCTTACGCTAGATACTAGCAATGCAATAGCGCATTCATGTTATGGCTTTGTTGATCTTGTAGAAACTTTGTTGAGTAATGGAGCAAAGTTTGTCTTATTAGGTTGGTTTTCAACAGATCCCCTTGAAAAAGCTTTTTCTAAGCTTTGACAGGGATCTGGAGGTACTTACTTTATAAACGCTAAATCTGTATTTGAAAAAATTAATATTCAACTTACTAAATTGATATTACAACTTGACATTCCTGTTGATGGTATCGATGGTCATACTTGTGACATATGTTTTAGAGATATTTCTACTGATGAAAAAGAACTTCTGGATAATATACATGATCTTGAAAGCTCAGTTAATAAATCTACATTAGTGGCTATAGTTTACATAGCTGGCTATGTGCAAAAAAGTGAAATAAAAATTTATAATGATTCTACCAATTGTTATTATAAATATGGAAGTTATCTGTATTGCCTAAACAGAGGCGGACTTGAAATTCCTTCTGATGCTCTTTTCTAATGGTCAATATTTTGCTTTTTTTTTTTCAAGGTGCTACTGACCCTTTATACAGAACATTTTGTGTTACTCAGTTTTAGTTCATTACTGCTAAATATTAATTTAAAATCACAAAAAAACAATGCAGAGTATATTCTAATATTCTGCAAAAGAATTACTCACTAATTACCACTCCCAAAATACTAAAGCTATCATAAATTATGTGAAAATTAGTTTTGTAATTAATTATGCTATTTACTAGTTATGTTTTTTATTTTCTCATTAGCCTATATGTCTTTCAATATGTTTGGATTTGTATATATTTACCCTCTTGAGATATATTGATAAAACTTTTTTTTTTGCTTGAATCAACTTTTGTTGGTGTTTTTTATTGTTGGTGATTTTTATTGTTACCATTTTTAGCAAAAAAAATTAAAAATACAGTTATCTTTTTAATATATATATATATACTTTGTTATGAAATTTGAAATACGAAAAATATGATTATCTTTTAACAACTTTTTGGTTTTCTTTTTATATTTCCGTCTTTACTAGAGATTATTATTAGAAAACATAGACTGCCATTACACCCTACCTAATATAAAAATATATCAATATAAGTAAAAGTGAAAGTTTAATCGGCCTTCAGTTTTTACGGCATTTTGCGCGATGTCAAGGCCTGTTATTATAGAAGGCCGTGTGTGTGACGAAAAAGTAAAGATACTTTTGCATCCAGTGGCTATTGCACCCAACGTCTACATCATTGAAAAAGTAGGTTTTTACATTTTTGTTTTTGTTTTTTTGTTTAACTACTTATCCTAATTGATCACTTTTTTTCAGGATTCTCCTCATGGGTTCAAGCACATTACGCATATGTGTTCAATTACCCATAATACGTTAGTCATTGTAAGTAATAAATTAGGAAATAATTATTTGTGAAATATTGTAGTCATTAATGACTTCAACCTGGCTAATAATTAAAATTGCTCGACTAATAAGGTTCCTTATTAAAATTGCTCTCTCTCTCTCTCTCTCTCTCTCTCTCTCTCTCTTTGCCTCTCTGTCTCTCTCTCTCTCTCTCTCTCTCTCTATATATATATATATATATATATATATATATATATATATATATATATATATATATATATATATATATATTTGTATTTATTTTTTTTTTTAGAAAATGTTTGAAGAAAGTTAGAAGATACTAAAAACCTTGGTATTATGCAACCCGAAGCGATTTAATTAATTCAATCGCCAAAAAACGGCGTGTAAATCGCAAAAGAAAAAATAATATTTTTAATATTCATTTTGGATGTATTGAGTAATAGCATTTATTTTAAAATAAATTCATTTTGCAACACGTTTTTTAATTTTATAAAATTTCGTCTTAATAATTTATGGTAAATCCCACATAGGTTATAGGTGAAAAACATCACATGTAAAAGATCAAAAATGCTACACATTTTGAATACCAAATGGGATAAAGTAGCAAATACCAGATTAAGTTAAGCCTCTCTGAAAGCTTTGATGATTAATTTTAAATTACTATTTAAGTAATTTTTAAATTAAAAGAATTTTAAAAATTATCATAGAAGCATTCGGACTTTCATTTGTCTAGTATTGACTACTTTTATACCATTTGGATTAAAATATGTGGCATTTAAGATCTATAACATGTAGTATTTTCCACCTATATCCCATGTAGGATTTACCACATAAAACCCATGTGGGATTTACCATATGAAACCCACATGGGACAAAATAATAATCCCCATATGGGTTACATATGGTAAAAACCCACGCGTATCCCATATGGGATTTGCCATATGGAATCCATGTGGGATTTACCATATGAAACCCACATGGGACAAAATAATAATCCCCACATGGGTTACATATGGGAAAAATCCACGCGTATCCCATGTGCGCTTTTTCACTGGGCCGAGTCAACAGTAGTAAATAAAAATTCACTTTTTTATCACATGCATGTGTAACAAAATTTTATAAAAACTTCTTTTGTGTGTCTAGCACTCGATTAGACAACTTTTATAATCGTCGAGTCGTATTACGTTGGGCCTAAAAAAATTAAAACCTAAATTATGGAATTATTTAATTGAAGATGTATGTTTTTCTAGTTGTTACACTAAATTTAAGTATTTTTAATTAATAAATACTTATAGTTGTGTAATAATTTTAAAAAAAAACTGTTATTTGTAAGATATGATTTTGGACAGTTACACTCTCCTGCCCCCACGTCTTCGTCGTTCGGTACGGCCGTGACTACTACAATATTTTTTTATTTTGTTAAATTTTTTTAAGCTCTCTCAACTCCTTTCACCCCCCCCCCACCCAAAAAAAATATTTATATTAATAATGATAATAAGTATTTAGTTTTGGTTGAGTGACAACTTGGTTGAGCGACAACTTGAATCTTTAAAATTACACTTATAAAAGGTTTTTTATAGAAGAATAAAAAGTATTCTTCTATATATAGAGTTTCTAAATCAATCAGTAAAACCATTTTATGGTTTGATTTTTTATTTGTATTCTTTTTTTTTCTTCCAGTATTATATGGTTTAAGGTGGTTCACCTATAAAAAAAAAGGTATAAAATTCAAAAAAAAAAAACGTTTTTTCTATGTTGGATGATTTTTGTACAAAATTTATTCAGCTTTCTTATTGTGAAAAAAAAAGTTTAAAATATATTTTAGTTTTTTTGTTATTAAACAAAATCTTGTACTATGTATTTTTAAAACGCATAGCAACGCACATAGCAACATACTGGCAACCAAAAAATTATTTATATCATCCTATCCTTAACTCATTTAAATTATATTTTTTGAAATATGAATGTTATGTATACTTTGCTTTATTTGTTATGCAAATTAAGAACACTTTTACTCATACTTTCAAGTAACAAAAGCACATTTTTGTAAGATTAAAAATAAGGCTTTCAGCTGTTAATTGAGTTGCTTTGAGTTTCATCTCAGCTTAATATATATTTGTTATACAAACTTTTCATGCTAGGAATATGGAGATTGTGAAACTTTCTAACAAACAGAACTTTGTGCGTTTAAAAAAGAAAAAGTTTCATGGAAATCAATTCACAAAAGCAAAAAAACAGAATGTTGTGTCTGTTCAACACGAGGTAGCTTCTTCAAGTGGAAGAAAATTAGTTAGAAAAAAATATCAATGCAATGACACAAACAAAAGTATTAATAACAATGAAAATTATTTATGTATTGTAAACTTTTGGAATTTAAAGAATCTAGTATCACTTCTAAAATGCCTTGAGTGTAACAGTACAATAACGTTAACAGATAGCCTAACATCTCGAAAGGGTTTTTGTCATTTATTCAAAATTAGTTGTACTTGTTGTGATTGGAATGAGTCTTCATACACATCAGTAAAGTGTTCACCTACAGATAAGTCTCAAGGAAAAACTGTGTTTGAAGCAAACCTACGTGCTGTTGTTGCTTTTCGTGAGATAGGAAAAGGTTTCAGTGGAATGGAGAAATTTACAAAGTGCATGAATATGTTTAGTATGACAAACAATTCATTTAATTACTTACAAAAAAAAGTTGCAAAGGAATATAAAAATGTAGCCATTGTATCCATGAAAAATGCAGATTGTAAGGAAATAGACTTTAATAATGAACCAATAAGAAGATTAAAATTGATGGTGCTTGGCAAAAAAGAGGATATGTTTCATTAAATGGTTACGTGTCTGGAATCATTGCAGACAAATGTGTTGATGAAGAAGTACTTTCTAAGTTTTGTCGGGGATGTAAAATGTGGGAGAGTCGTAAAGGTTCTTTTAAATATATAACTTGGAAACTATCTCATAGTTGTTCAATCAATCATTTAAAATCTTTACGTTCTATGGAAAGTGCTGGTGCGATAAACATTTTCAGTCGTTCCATTGAAAATTATAACATCATTTATGATATATATCTTGGAGATGGCGATTCAAGTTCTTATAAAGAAGTTATTGATTCTCAGCCATACAAGTCTTACAATATAACACCAGAAAAACTTGAATGTGTAGGACATGCTCAAAAGCGAATGGGATCATGATTGCGCAGTATTGTACAGTCATATAAAAGTACGAAGACCCCAATTCATGGTAGAAATAAATTGACTGAGTCTGCTATAAACAGTATGCAAAATTATTATGGTCTTGCCATAAGAAAAAATTTAAGGAATGTCTTTGCTATGAAGAGTTTTTGCTATTCTTTTTCACTTAACGGTGTTTCCCGATCAAAACTTTAGACATTCATTTTGCCCACGGTCTGAAAACACATGGTGTATTTGGCAATATACACCATGTGTTTTTAATGGCAATATGATAAAATCAAAGGAACTTCTTTCTATAAAAACAAAATATCACTACCAAAGTGGATTCATGATATAGTTAAGCCTATATTCTTTGATTTATCTGCTGATACCTTGTTATTAAAATGTCTCCTTGGGGAAACTCAAAATGCTAATGAATGTCTTAATTCATTAGTGTGGCAAAAGTGTCCAAAATCAGTTTTTGTTACCAGAGAGGTTTTTGAAATGGCAGTATACTCAGCAGTCTTACATTTTAATGATGGAGGAAATGGTATTAGAGAAGTTTTATCATCATTTGGATGTGATGGTTTTGTAACAGCCGCTAAAACTCAGAAACAAGATATTCTTCGAATAACACGTATGGAACACAAATCTCAACCTGTTAAAGAGCGTAGGAAAACTTTGAGAAAAATAAAATCTTGATATTGAAAACCAAAAGGAACAACTGGGATATGAAGCTGGGGGTTTTTTGATGCGTTTGTTTAACTTGTAATTGTCTAAAACTATAAAAATAATTTTAAAACTTGATTTACTTGATTTTTAGTTTTTACAATTTTTCAGAAGTTCAAAACATTGTAATTTTTAAACACCTGCTTTTGACTTGAAATTTTCACAGTTTGTTCATTATAGTTAAGAGATTCATTTATGCCATGGATTTATAATACTGATAATGGGAAATATTATTTTTCTGCAATGTAAGACGCAATAATGTTGATATTTAGTGCAATCTTTAAAAAAAAAAAAAATATCATCACACAGGAGCATGTATTTTTAAAAACTATGGCACAAATGAGAGATATGGTAGTTTAGAACCAGTATGTAAATTTTTGGCACTATCTGATGTAAACATTTTTAGTTGTCCTGTCATGAAATTTTCATTTTTTTACACTAAAGTGTACAAAAAAGTATGGATAATCGAGACAAATTACTTTCAACTTTTTTTTTTTCAAATCTTCAATATTTATTTTATCATATAAAAATAATTATCTTGGTAGAGCTTATTTTTATAAAAAAAATTTTTTTATAGGTGAACCACCTTAATGCATTGAGCGCCTCTGCCCGATCATTATATGGTTTAATGCATTGAGCGCCTCTGCCCGATCATTAAAAACTAATTAAAATTTTCCACTATCAAAATATGTGTTAACGTTATGAATAAGGTCTATGATAGTATGTTCCCTTGAACGTCGTGTATTAGTTTTCACTTAAGATTTTATAATCTGTTAAATACTTAAACAATCTGTTGTAAATTGTTTTTTTTTTTTTTTTTTTTCTTTTATTACAAAATAATAAATATTTACAATTTTTTAATAACATTAACTAAGTTTTTATGTTTTTACAATATATGGTGTTACAATCTAGCGTAAATATATGCATTTTTTGTTTTTTAAATTTTAATACATAATTTTTGTATTTTTAATTTTTTTTGTGTTTTTTGATTTTATATTTTTTTGTGTTTTTTGGTTTTATATTTTTTTTTTTTTTTTTGTATTTTATTTTTATTGCCGTTGTGCGGAAAGAAATCAAGAGTTCAGATTAGGTAAAATGAAAGAAGAAATTTCAAATTAGGTTAAGGAGAGGTTCATAAGGTAAAAGAAAGATTTATATCCAAAAAAATTAAAAAAAAAGGATTACAGGACTTTTACTTAAACTTTACGTTACGAACACTATAGATAAAAAAAATTTATGTGTTAAAATAATATTTCATATAATAAGGTCTGGCAGTGATTTGCTAATTTTATATAATAATAAGTTTGTTGTATAACATAAAAAAATTGCAAGAGGGAAGGAAGTCTTTACTAAACATACAACGAGCCGTTGTTTTATTTCATCTCATATGTTTAGTTTCAGACTTCCATTCTCTACTTGACAGAAAACATTTTTAATACAAAAATGCTCACAGAAAATGTCCGCGGTGTTTCTACGGACATGATAATTATATTTTAAGGTAATAATATTCCTGATGTTCCTGATTATTACCCTGATCTCTGCCATTGGGTCAATTTTTTTGTTACTAAACATGTGGTGGCATCTACTGTTCCATATTGCACTCATGATGGTTTGAGTGAGTGTCAACAGCAGCGGCGAAGTGGGGTTTTTCACAGATAAATTCGCCGTTTCAATCGAGAAAATCGAATTTATCGGAGAAAAGTTGTTTCGGGATGTCAAGGAGTTATATACATGTTTAAAATACTCCCAAATTTCAACAGAAGGAGGACAGTAGGCAAAGATACGCATGTTGTCCTCGATTTTACCACAAGTTTTGCATTTGTTATTTTTGACGATCTGTTGCCTTGTGCTTTTGGCTAGCAAGGCCGCAGAAGGTAAACTGTTGTGTAAAAAACGAAAGAGGATGTTTTGAGTCGGTCCGCATGCGTGGGAGGTGAAGTTTTTTTTCCAAATTTGGGTCCACGGCATCGTTGTTTTTGTTGAACTGTTCCAAAAGAGTTCTGCTGGCACGACTGTCTTTTTGTTTTTTGCCACTTCTAAGTAAAAATTTTTTGTTGTTTTTAGGGGGATGTTAAAAAGGGACCCGTTTTTGCCTAATATTTCTATTGTTGTTTTGTAGTGCTGAGATGTTTTGTTGTCCCAGTGTTTTGGAAAATTGTTCTGCTTTAAAAAGTTCCAGCTTTGGTTTTGGTTCGTAAATTTTATAAGTGAACTCGCCAGCCAATACTTTGAAAAGTAAAAATAATTGTGAGCTTTGTCCTCTTCGCATTCTTTCAGTTGAAAGAGTGTTTTGAGGCGAAGTGCAAGACTTTGCTCCTTCGGTGATAAAATTTCGAGACCACCGCTTTTGACGGGTAAGAAAAGTGTCTCTCTCTTGACCGGATTGTAATTGGTCTTTTGCCACAGATTTTCGAAAATGGCTCTGTGCAGACGTTCTATTACCCATTCGGGAACGGGCAGCACGTTTGCCAGAAACCATACTTTTGACATTGCTAACGTATTTATCAACATAGTCTTTCCCCTTAGTGACAAAGTACGTAGTCCCAGAAACTTGAGTTTTTTCTCTATTTTGTTTAGAGTTGCTAACCGGTTGAAATTGGTAGTATCGCTCAGTCTGGTGTAAAAAGTAACACCTAAAATTTTGAAACCGGTGTTGTTGTTCCACTCTATGTTGTCCAATTCCGGGTACATTTTGGGATCAAAACCCCCAAGGGTGAGACCCTTGGTTTTTGAGGCATTGATCACTGAACCACTTGCTTTTTCAAACAGTTTTACTTTATCAAAGAAACAACGGACTGATTTTACGTCCCTGGCAAAAAAGTTCGAATCGTCTGCGTACTGCTGTATTTTAAGGGGTTTAGATGTACCTGGTAGCGGGAAACCCTCTATTCTGCTATCTGCTTTGATCACCAAAGCGAGAGCTTCGGCGACAAAGACATACAACAATAGAGAGAGGGGATCGCCCTGTTGTAAATTGTTCTTTTAAGAAATTCAGAAAACATTGAAATAATTGAAATGCGTCAAATAACTCAGTTACATGATACTTTATAAAGTATCATTTTATTCATAACTTGTGGTTTAAATATTTATTGTCCATTTAAATTAAATAATTTGGATATATAGGTTATTCTCTACATAAAATTTTTAGGTATTTATTGTTAACTAATTTAGTTTTTTTATACCAACCTTAATATCCAAATCCTTTTTTTAATTTTTTAAAAACGTAGTATACTATATATTTATGGTGCTTTAACGACTGGATAGTTTTATCGCATACAGTCCAAAAAATATTATTAAATCAAAATATTTTTCCACTGCTTTCCTCACTGATGACAATTTTTTTGGCTAGAATAATAAAAAATGAGCTCGACACCTTTAAGTATCAACTCCATTAATCTAATAAAGTTGGACATTAATGCGGAGACATGTATGTTAAAGTGAATGATTTTTGTCATGATTTGCTTTCTACACAATTGTAAAGAAAAACCTTATATTATTTTAAAAATTGTTTATTAGTTTTCGTGTAGATGTAACAGCAAGTGTGATGTCATTTTTTAACATTAAGTGTAATGTCATTTCGTGTAATGTCATTTTTTAACATTAGGCAACAAGGAATTAAAAACAAAGCAAAAATCAAAAGTAGATATCATGTTCTTTAATTTATGTTGATATCAAATTTAATTTATGTCTTTATCGTCTTTTGACGTCAACGCTTAAGAAAAAATTGCCAAAGTAATTCCACTTTTAGAAAAAAATATTAAAATATTGACCATAGGCGTATAGTTTTACTTTTCCCAAATAAGGCTCAAATTTTTGGTGGGAGTTGAAAATTTATAATAAAAAGTAACAAGTCTTTTCAACAGACAAAAAAACCTAACTTATTTTCCAAAGTAAAATGTGTTCATACGTATTAACACGCTTAACAAGCGCGATTAATTAAAAATTCAAGACTAAGAGTGTATGTAAAATTGCAATAGCAATTCAAAAGAGCTAGATAATTAAATCGCTTTTTAGACATTGCTAAACGCAAATTGGTTTTAAGCCTACAAAGAAAAGAAAAAGAGCGCTCACACGTACTGGATATGGCAAGAATTTGTGAGTTGGTAGAATTAATTGAGAAATGACACTATCGCAGTCTACAAGCTTACTCAAAACGTCAAGATTATTTAGTTTAACATTATTGAATATGGCATGATCAACAAATATATCGCAATTCCGTTTTAGCCTTCCATAATCTTAAAAGTCATCTTTGTAATAAACCTCAATGAATACTCAAGCACTAACCAATCATAAATTTTTCATAATTTATTAAATGCTTAGAGGTCTCTATGGATGTATATGTAACTGTATTAAATATACTGGATGGTTTCTATAAATCCTTTTAGAATTGTGAATACTTTATACTTTCGCATAGCTCATAAAGCGCTACATATGCAAAGTCTTGAAGGATTTATTTCCAGTTTAGGCAAGAGCCACATTTGCTTTTCAGAACAATTTAACCATTTCTTCAATTCCAAAGGATCGTCTGCTCGTAGTTTTAATATTTTTTTGTTCGTTTTTAAGTTATTATTTTGTTTATGTTATGTTAATATTGTGCTATCGCTCTTGACATGTTTATGTTATGTTATGTTATGCTATCGCTCTTGACATTTCTAAAATTTTTGATAAGGTTTGGCATGCTGGTCTTCTCCAAAAACGTTCTTCTTACGGTGTATCGGGTAACATCTTTAAGATTATTGAATCCTTCCTTACCAATCATAATTGCCCTCGATAGACAGCTCTTCTTAATATCCTGTAACTTCAGGGGTCCCTCAAGATTCTATCCTTTGCTCTATACTCTTTATAATTTGCGTTAACAACCTTCCAGATATTCCTACATCTAAGGTGGCATTGTTCGCTGATGATACTACCATATCTAGGGCAGATCTTCCAATAAAGATATGCCATATCTAGGGCAGATCTTCCAATAATGCTCTTTCTCTTTTAGACAAGGTGCTAAAATGGACTATAAACATAGCTGGACCTACTCTTGCAGCCAACCTCCAACCATTATCAAACCGTCGCACCGTGGTTTGATATAATCAAAAAGTTAATTCCAGATTTGCGAAAATCAATATAAAATGTTCTGATTATGCAAGACTGTTGCAAATTAATCATATTTCAGTTTCTGAAAGAATTTTTTGTTTTAGACTACTTGGCGCATCCCTGCAGATGCTCAAAGTTGACATTCTTTAAACAACAATTTTTTAGTGAAAAAGCAATAGTTTCGAACTTTTATTTTGATTCTTAAACCACACCTGTGAACTTCCATATATTATACATCAACCGGAAGAATATTAAACTGACTTTCAGAGTTTAATGTAAAATGTTTTATAAAATTACATTTCACGGCGTAAAAATGCAGATAAATATTTTTGACTAGGAAATAATAGCATATTTAAATGTGACTTTTATTAAGTTCTGCATGTTTCTGTAAGAATCTGAATATGTAGGGATAAACTTCGATCCTTCTTCTTTTAATCCAAATTAGGTTTTGATGGCGCTCGGACCCGCCCAAGAAAAACTGTTTTCAATTTTAAAATGTTCCTACTTAAATTGTTTTTTCACATAGAATTTGACAGCCATTTTCAATTAAATTCAATAATATTGTCATAAAAAGATATATTTGTGGTAACTGAAAAATTTTAATATAACATTAAAATACTTCCTTTAATACTCCAAGTATAAATTACATATAAAGTCAATTTTCTGGTTAGAAAATGAAATTAATTTTGCAACTTCAAATCTGTCTGTAAAAGTTGAATATGTAAAAACTCGAAACAGCAAGATACACAGCCAAACAAATAGGTAATAAGAACTTAGAAAAAAACAAGAAAGTGCATTATACAAGATCAACAATTCGTATACGATATCGATAAAAACATTGACAAAGAAGTAAAAAATGTGTCTCCAGAAAAAAAGACTTGCTTTTCTATTAAACTATGGATTTAATTAATCTCATTGCATGGCTATAAGATTGGAAAGTAAAGAGAGAGAGGTGAAGATATTTATCCGTTCTACAGCGATATTTTGGAATCTAATAAAAAATGTAGACCAAATAATGAGACATCTCTGACAAGGAGGCAAATGTGCCCTTACAAAATCTTCTAATACTGTTCAAAGAATAATAGAATTTAAAATTATTAATAAAGAAAAGGACTCAATTGAGTTGATTTTTGTTGTAAATTAGGGACTTGATGGAGCCAGTAATTTTTATCAATTCAACCAAAAGTTCGATTAAGTTATCTGAAAGTTCATCAGACGATTCGCTTTTTTTGTTACAACTATACCCTTAAGAATTCAAACATATGACTAGGATGTGTTTTTGGTAAACTCAACTCCGAATTCTGTTAAATTTTGACCAATCTTAAAGTATGCTAAAGAAAGTAAAGAACTTACTCTCGAAACACAATTTTTTTGTTGAACAACAAATAAATGAACTTCCTCATATTATAATGCAGCTATCAAATGGAAAAGTTCCTAATATCTAAAGCTCTTTATTTTCAACAACCATCAATAAAAAAAGTTTTAGCGGAAATCGATGAAACACCGTCTTATCAATTGTGTCCGCTTTGTAAAGCAACCCCAATTGAAATGAGTCACATTGAAAACTACACAAACAAATTATTTAACACTGAGAAAGCGTCTTTACTCTTTGAAATAAGTCCACTTTATTGCTGGATCCGTTTCATGGAATATCTCTTTTATTTGTCATCATTGAGAAATATTCTTACTATAAAATTCCTACTTGTGTTCATAAAGTGTTTACTCATGAAGCTCAAATTATGGTTGAATTAATTTTTTCAGTTGGAACTTTTGGCGAAAAGGCAGGAGAAAGTCTTTAAAAATGTCATAGAAAAGATCATCTTGATCATGCAAGGAAAACCTCAAGAGTTAACAACTTAACTGATGTTTTTTGACGAGGTTTAGAAACATCAGATCCTTTTATTTCCGGTATTATTTTGAAATGATGTTTGAAGTCCGTATCTAATTCAGTACTACCAAAAGTGGTGTTGCAACTTTTACTGATTGAAATTTCCATAAGAATTAAGGATGTTAATGAAGAGTTTTTACCTGAACTAATTGATGTTTATCGACAATTAGGGTGCGTTGATATAGAAGCCGATAGCAATTTATCCGAAGTAAATAAATGCTCAGCAATAATTATGAAATTTAGCTTTAATTGAAATAGCTCAAAACTATTATTATTGAATGATATCAAGGCTTCTACTTTGCATGTATTTTCTTATTCCGCCAGACCTCTTTCTTGGGGAAAACTTCTTTTGCAATTAATAAAGAATCAGTTTTTTTGATTTTATTTTTAATCTAATAATTTTATTTTATGTACGTTAAGGAATATAATTAAAAAAAAATTGGAGCATGATTTTTAGCAAACAAAACAAAACAAAAAACAATTTAAGTAGGAACATTTTAAAATTGAAAACAGTTTTTCTTAGGCGCCATCAAAGTCTATATTGGATTAAAAGAAGAAGGATCGAAGTTTATCCCTACGTATTTAGATTCTTACAGAAACATGTAGAACTTAATAAAAGTCACATTCAAGTATGCTATTATTTCCTAGTCAAAAATCTTTCTCTGCATTTTTACGGCATGAAATGTAATTTTATAAAACATTTTACATTAAACTCTGAAAGTCTGTTTAATATTCTTCCGATTGATATATAATATATGGAAGTTCACAGGCAAGGTTTAAGAAATAAAATAAAAGTTCGAAATTTAATTTTATATTTCATAATTTATAACCTTGTAAGTCGCCTGTCAATCGTTATCTTGCTCTATAAATTTCATCTTTTCTCTTCCAATAACTTCCAACTTTAATAATGGTTGCTTGCAGCCTTGTTGGAAGTGAAGATAATGAAAAAAAAAAAAAAAAATCAACACTTGATAAATTTTAACGGGCAGAGCTGAAATAAACAGAAATAAACTTCCGGGCGGGGCCCTAGTCCCAACACGTTCTTCGCGTATGGTATTGACACAATCTAAAAATGTATAAAATCATTGAAACTTCTTGAGCCCAAATAAACAATAATCTGAAATTTATTTGAAAAGAACGATGAACTAATTTATAGTTAATTAAAAATTTCATGATGAGCATTCAAAACAGTTAAGGGTTGTTTCGAGGTTTTTAATTTCGATTTTAGATAATTCTTTTATTAAAAAAACTATAACTATAAGTACGATGTTGGTTAAATTAGCGTTTTGAAAAATGTTGAAAGAATTGAAAAATAAACTATAATTTTGAAAAATATGTGAGAATATTACACGCGGGAATCTGGTCTTATAGCTTTACATCATCAAGTTAGACAAAAAATTTACTAGTAGTTACGTTAATTGGCAATAAAAAAGGTTTGTCCGCATACAAATTATAACGAATTACGACACATAAAATAATTCTATTTTAGTGGTTCTAATACTAACGCATATATTATATTTGGAAATAAATACATAAATAATACAAACAAAATGTATATACTTATTGCATCACATTTACACCTACTAATATTGAAAGAATGTACTTGCAAGTTATTGGTGTGGCACCTTCATAAAATTTTTGCATTTACAATCAAAAATTAAAACTTAAAATTGTAAAATTGTCTTATAGTCAGTAAACTACATTCAAATAAAATTATGATTGATCCAATGATGCATCTGAAGATTGGCTTACAGATCTCCTACGCGGAAAGGCACCGACCTCAAGGCTACGTATACGTTTTCTATAAGAAGACATGTCTCTCTGGACCAAACGCATGTTTTCCTTTAAATCAGAAATTATTGAAGCTTGAGTTCGAAGGGTCCGTCTCATTTGCTCACCTGATTGAAGAGACAGTTCTAGATGTTTACAAACGTTTTCCTCCATATGGTTTTTCATCAGCTTGCGTTCACCCTTAAAGAAAAAAAAACAAGCCTAATATACATTTGTACGGGCTTTTTGGGTTTTATACGGACATGACTTTCACAAATTTTTAAAAACATATAGCGCATTTTAGTATTTTTACTGAAATTCATTATTTCCAAAATAAAGATTTTAAACCCTTAAAACTTTGTGCAAAAAGTTATAAAAACTTTCATCAATAATCCATATCAAATTAATGTACAAATTTATTATTCAAATTGAAAGTTCTATAAAAATTGTGGGTTATTTATATTTTATCCAATTTAGTGTTTCCAAGAAATTTAAAAAAAAAAAACCGAATCTATTCCTTAATTAGTTCCTTGTTTTTATAATAAAGATTTTGAATTTTCAAAACAAGAAGTTTTCTTAGTTTACAATCGATAGTGATTTTGTCTCGATAGTTTATGCTTTTACATTTCTTAAGTGTCAAAGACTGTTAAATTCATTTCGGAGAAGTGGCTTAAGAATCAGTGTTTCACAGGAAGACGTGCGATCACAGGAAGACGTGCCATCGCACGCAATTATATGACCACGCAAAAAATACTTTGTTTTGACGATTTGACCACGGTTTTTGACATGTTTTCAAAATTTAAAAATGCGATAAAAAAAACTTACTTAAACTTATCTAAAAAAAAGTTTAACATAAATTGTTCGCCGATAAACAAAACTTACGAAAATTTCGCATTTTTATCTTCCGTACTAAAATTAAAAACTAAAATTGCTATTAC
This sequence comes from Hydra vulgaris, assembly GCF_038396675.1. Classification (NCBI taxonomy): domain Eukaryota; kingdom Metazoa; phylum Cnidaria; class Hydrozoa; order Anthoathecata; family Hydridae; genus Hydra; species Hydra vulgaris. The sequence goes on along the minus strand of NC_088926.1, from coordinate 18,744,588 downwards.
GAAAGTTGTGCACGCTTTTCGAAAAGAACCAATGAAGAATTTTTTGTTAAATTGTGAATTTTACAGGAATCGAGCAGGTAAACAAAAATTATGAAAACTTAAAGTAAATTTTAGAGTTTATTTATCTTAAAAGTGTTGCTTTCACATTTGTAGTGGACATTAGACTCAACTGCATCAACACACCCCGATTTTTGGCTAAGGACAATTTCGAAAACTAAGTAATGCCAGGAAAATTAAGGACACCTGGAACAATTAGATCCAACGCAATTATTTATCAGAAAGCTCTGTGTTTATTAAAAAAAGCAAAAACTCTCAACAACAAGCTTATTTTTATAATTTGTGCAAACTGAAAGTGACACGAAAAGTTCTTGATATTTTGCCAACCATGAAGTTGCACTTGGTTCATGGAATGACCGAAAGGCTATGAGATCATTTAATAAACATTCTAATTCAGTGTTATTCTTGTTCTTTGAAATCTACCGACTGGTCAAACAAACTTAGCATAAAGCAACAGAACATTTTTTTTTTTTTTTTCGAGTTTTTTTGTTCAAAATATATAAAAACAACAGTAACTTTCTCAGACATGATAAATGTTTTAAAAATTTGTGAAAGTCATGTTAATATAAAAATAGAAAAAAAAATCGTACATAATCTTTTAACTTACTGGTAATTCCATGCCTAGGTGATGAGCATTAACAATTAATACGTTGAGATGCAAGTTGAACTTTTTTTTTGCTACTTCTACATTATTTGCCTCTTTTTAGAGTTTTAAATCTACAAATACACAACCTTGTCAAATATAGCCCAACTACTAATTTTTTTACTGCAGTTTAAAAGCAGAAAAAAGAAATTTTACTTGTGGAGAGAAGTTTTGCATAGCTTGAACTTGGAGTTATGTTTTCACTATATTTTTGGGATCATCTTAAAATACCTCAGTTTGATTAAGAGCAAATATGTTTTTGGATCGAAATAAAACATGCTGACAATTATTTGAAACTTTTTTAAGATTTGTAAAAACTTTTTTAAGGTTTATAAAAACTTTTTTAAGGTTTATAAGAACGTTTTTAGGGCTTCAGACATTAACTAAACAATGATGCATCATTTTCTGTAGTTTTATATATACGGAAAAGTATTTCAAAGAGGGTAAAACATATTTCTCTATTTTGGAAGATGATTTTGGTATAAGTTAAACTAATTTTTACAGTTTAGTATCATTTTCAAAAGTTTAAATATCAAGTTCCATGCTAATTTTAGTGTTTGATGTTGAGATGTATATTATAACAATAAAGTACATTTTAATAACATCTAGGTCTAGGTCTTTGCTAATAAAACTTGAATATTAGATAATTTATTAAGGTACTTACAGATAACAATAAAATCAATGACAGTATTAAAGTCAAAGTGTATCTTAGGAACATCTAGGATTATATGTTAAAAATATCTGAGAGTATGTTAATATCCTCTACATTTATTATTAGCATAAACTTTCATGTTATTTTATTCTACTACATATGTTTAATTTAGTTATGAAACTTAAAATATTTACCTCTTTAATATCTGTTTTTGTTACCTAGTAAAATATTTATCAAATAATTAAGACCAAATAAATAATTTGTATTTTAGAAAACATCACAGTGATGTTTTCTAAAATACAATTTTAGAAAAATTGCGATTTTAAAGTTTAACTTGCACCCCCACATATTTAGTTCAAGATAGACACTAACTCTAATATCATCTGTTGCTATAAACAAATAGTTATGCATTGTATTTTATGTAAAGCCATCTGAGGTTACACTTACTAAAAAATCGCAACCAATGGAGTGGAAGCTGCATTGAATGGTATGCAACGGACATTCATTTGCTAAATGGTTATTCATCTAAAGACATAATATATAAATTTTTATTCAAATTATAAAAAATATAAGAAATTGTTTTATCATGAGTTTTTGTATACAGTTTTTACCTCACATCGAACAATTTTAGCATCACAATGCTCAACGCAATCAATTGGAACTCGCTCACAAGTTCTTAAATGGTTCTAAAAAAAATCAATGTTCACAAATTAATTTACCTGTTTTAATTATGGTCTAATTTTAACTATGAGGTATTTAACATTTATACTTTAGCGTCCCGAACACGGACTCTTTCTTCGCAGTAATCACAAGGAGTGACTCGATAAGCACATCTTTCTTCGTGTAACCCCATATAGCAACGCAAAAAACGTTTCATGCACCCTTCGTATATGCAACTTATTTCTTCATATTCACAATCACGTTCTTTATGTCTCTACGGCATATAAAGTAAAACGCTGCGAATAAATCACCACATAAAATTGAAACTCATGTTTTTGAGCTAATATTACAAATAAAAAAATTATTTTACTGATCTAATAGCAATACCTTAAGATCTCGCAGCTCTCCAAGCCAGCTACATTTCTTTTTTTTATTTGAACAAAAAACACGCAAGTTTAAAACCATTCTGTTCACCATTTTATTTTCAAAAATCTAAAACAAATGATTACATACTTACTGTATTATTATTATAAAACATTTATTGAACAAATAATTTTAAAAAGATTGACTTTCTTGATAAAAGTTGATGCTACTTTCTTGATTAACTATAGATTAAGAGTAATAAACAAAGAATTCTTTTAAAAAAATTTGACTGCTTCATTATTTTATGTAATGTAAATTTGAAGATATACTTTGCTACAGAATTTGCTGTTTGTTTTTATGATTAACTGTTATTTCACAGTAAAATAAATTAATTGTGCATAATTAGGGTTTACTTAGGAAGTTCTGTAGAGATGTCTACTCCCTAAGTAAAAACAATTTATAAACCAAATTTTACACTTTTTTTAATTCAATTTTTTTACAGCTTAAACTTTTAACTTTTATATTAAACAATTTAATATTCAAACCTCCAAACCTGTTTCAAACCTGTTAAAGTTTAGGCAAGATAGGGCCGCTATTTTAATAAACACTCATGAAGAATTCCACATGAAGAAAAAAACTCAACAAAATTTTTAAGAACTTTTTAAGAAGGTTGAAAACTTTTAAGACTACTAATAAATTCAATGATGACATTTTCAAAGTTCCACAGCTCATCTATTTTTGTTGTTAAAAAAAGTTGTCTTATCTCTTGCAAAGTTCACTAGAAATACTTGCTTATTACGAGACTAATTTGAGTTCACCTGTCTCATCTTGTGATTTAAGTGTTGGTGGTTATCTTTCTTCAATTCGTAAAGACTCCAATAGTCACATGTTTGGCCCAGGCATTTACATTTGTTAGAATTTAACCATTTGTCTAGAAAATAGGCTTGAATTTACAGACTATTCTTTTATGTGCTTTCTTTAGCACGGCTTCACTCTGTTTAGCGCCACTGCGCTGTTTTGATGTTGTTTCTGACCAAATTGACTAAACAAATTCTTTCGCTTTATCTTTCAACCAATATTGTTGTTGTTAGTGACTTTAATGCTCATCACACTAAATGGCTTGGCTCTAGTGTCAGTGACTCTGCAGGCGTTAAGGCCTGCAGAGTCACTGGCACTACAACTTTTGCCTTTCTCAATCTCTAACACAAACGGTTATCTTTCCGAATTGCTTTTCAGACAATTCAAATCATTCACCTACTAACTACTCTACTTATGTTTTGTTTCTGATCCTAGTCAGTGCTAAGTTTCTCCACATTTACCTTTAAGTGTTTCTGATCATGGTTTGATCTCTGTAAAACTATTCCCTTATCATTCTTCATTATCATAATCCTCCCATTATTGTACCTCTTACAACTACCATGATTTTCTTCATGGCTCTTGAGTAGAAATCTTTTGTCTCCCAGATATTCTCACATTAAAGGTTGCATTGTTCACTAATGATACTACCATTTATTCTAGTCTTGATAAGAAGCACTCTCTGCTCGTTAGGAAGGGACATTTAAACTTGAAAAGGATTTTACTTCTGCTACAGCATGAAACTCTCAGTGACTGGTGAACATTATATATCATACATATATATCGTAATTTTGGCTTCAGCATCAATCCTACAACTAGCCAAGCTGATACTCCTTCTACTATTTTTATCACTTTATTTTTTCTCAACTTTCTTCTTAAAATTTATAATTAAACAAAGTGTGCTGTTAGATCATTTTTTTATCTCAGGACACCTAAATTTATTTTTCATTTGTTGTTTCGTAATCATGCTTTTTTATTATCATACACACACACAAACACACACACATTTTTACTAATACATATATAAAATATGTATGGTGAAATTTTTGCTTATATAATCCCATAAGGTTTTTTTGGTAAAAGAAGAAAAAGAAAAAGAATTGTTGGCCCATATCAAATTTTTAGTTTATGTAGCGGCATTTTGTAATTCTCCTTTACAGTATAAAACTCCAAATAGAAACAGGACTGGTCAACCATTTTCTATAACTATCTTTAATAATTTTAACAAGCTGAAAATTAGCCAAAGGTATTCTCTTAACTGGAACACCATACTTGATGGTTAGACTTGATTTAAGTTAGTTTTTTTATAAGTTTAACTTTCCATTATTTGTGCAATAGCTTTAGATATTGCCCTGGCTTCCTTTTTCTTGGTGCAAACATTTAGATCAGCATAAAACCTAAAAATCTGAAAGGGAATTTTTGGGCATAAACCTTGAACTTAAGGTGTAATTCATATACAATGCTTATGAATTTCAACTTGAGTATTTTGGGTGTAAATCTACTCTTGCAAAACATCAGCACTAAAAAATTAGATAAGAAATTAAAAACAAACCAGTCTAATAGCAACTTTTTTTAAATACTATTAACATCCCAACGATGAGGGGTCTTCCTTGATTGTAGTGGAAGATGTCCACAATTAAGCTACCTTATTTTTTTAACGTTTTCTTATTTTTAATAAAAATAAAAAATAAGAAACAAGGTACACGGTAAAATAGTTAACTAATGGATATATGTACATTAGGGTGGGTCATACTTTTAAAATTTTAGATATGGGTGCAGGTGCAATATTTTTTTTATGTACTAGGATATTAGAAGAAACGTGAATAACTTTTTTTTTCTTAAAAAGTTTATCCAGTGGGAATGCAGGGCGTTAGAAAAATGTTTTACTAAAAACTCATCAAAATGGCACCCTTCTGCCTTTTTTTAAAAAGCTTATAGGAATGCAATCAATAAAAAACAATTAGACATAATATAGACATAAAAGCAACATAAACTTTGGTGCTACTTTACTTAAGGCCACAGTAAACATGGTAGACATAAGAAAAGTTTTCTACCATTAGGGATTTTACAAGAAAAAAAATATTTATGAATGTTAGAAATGGTAGAGTGCATAATAATCTAATTATGTAATAGGATGATGGAAGAAACAAATAATTTTTTTATGTTAAAATGTGGGCAACAGGGCGTTTAAAAAATGTCAATTTTACTGAAAACTCTGAAAAAATTAGTATAAGAATCTTATTTGTTTTTTTCAATGTACATAATGCAACTAATATATAAAATGAGGCTAATCATAAAACATGGTCATCAAAATTTGTGGGCTCGGGGCTTGTATCCCCTCTCCATTATTATTAAAAACCATAAAAATTGGTCAATAACAGAAAATGGTGTATGATTTTTTATGTTATAAAGTTAGTCTTATAATTTGTAGGATAATTACTATAATAATAGTTTCCTAAACTTGCTTTTTAAACATGTTCTATTTCTTAATGATCACTTTGGCATCCTAAATATTGCAATAAAAAAATTAAAAAATGATGTAATTAACAAATTTGTAACATACATTTAAAAATAAACTTCACTACAGAAAATTACTAATATTTTTAAACAAATATAATATTTATTCAAATATAAGTCTACGCGAGCTCAAACAGTATTAAAATGCCGTAAATTGCATGACCTACTGGGTAATGGACTCAAACTTTGCTTATCAAAGCTGCTTACGCTGAGAGATATTTATGATATAGAATTTTATTGCATGAAAGATCAGTAACACATTTGAGTACAAGATGTGTGGGCATAAAAATATTTATTCAAATAAAAAGTATTTGGATGTTAACAAATTCTACAAATACATTGGTCTTAGAAAAATATGCACTCGATAAACTTGTCCTTGAATGGAACATTGCAAAAGACATTGGAAAATTGAGAACTATGTCAAAAAGAAATATGTAACGGACAAACTTAATAAGTTATTTGACTTGACAAAATGTAAGTGCAAAATCTCATGCTGTAATCAAAGTAAATGCGATGGTTGTCTTTTTAAAGCCCATGTGACTTGCATATGTCTTAAAGTAGCAAAGACACCTGTGCAAGAACTATTTTTCTTACAAGCTTACTTTACAAATGGGATTAGTTGATTTATCAGAGACATATTGATTAACAAGATATTTGGATAGAAAAGAATCAGACTCTAAAATACCTGGAACAAATAGTGAGGATATAGGTAAATGCTAAAATATCACAAATATTTTTTTAATTTTTGTTAAAACTTGAATTAAAAAATATAATATAACTGTTTTATTAAAATTGACTAACATAATTTGAACATTTATTTTCTCTTTTTTTTTTTTTCTTTTTTTATTTCTTAGAAGACGATTAGGTCTTGTCACAGAGAACCGCTGATGAAGAACTTGAAACTTAAAATTTATACAAAGTATAAAAGTCGTTAAACAAATAAATTAAATTGTTAAGATTAAAAAATACTTTTACAACTAAAAAATATATAAATATATACAAGTATCTAATTTACTAAATAAAAAGATGAGAAAGCGGACACTCGCAGAAGACCATCCAGTCCTCATCGAGAACCACTCATAAATTTAAAAATCTCATAAAAATGAAATACATACATAAATGGCCAAGTGTATAAAGCGCAAAAAAAATTTAAGTGCATTTATATACATATTCAGTTGCATCACTGCATAAAAATATATAGACAAATACTAAAATATCACAAATATTTTTGTAAATTTTTGTTGAAACTTGAGTTATAAAATATAATATAACTGTTTTATTAAAATTAATTAACATAATTTGAGCACTTATTTTCTCCTTTAGCAGTAGAATTTCAAACAGCAATAGAAAAACAGACATTGGCACTAAAAATGCAAATAATTCAGAAAAAGCTGACTTCAGTTTGAAAAAAAATTACTTAGATATCACCAGGGTTTCTCAAGCAGCTATTTGGTATGGAGTATTTAACAGAGCTGCAGGGGGTATAGCTGCTTTAGCTTCTGCAAGAGATGCATATTTTTTAAAGAAAAATACTGATATTTTTGTTGATCATAACAAAACAAAACGAAGTTAGATGAAAGACTAAGTTAATGAAAGAAATCTGAGGTAAAGCTGAAAAAGCGACAATGAATGATAATATTCAATGTATTTTTTTTGATGGACAAAAAGAATAAACCAAGTACATGAAAGAACATGGAAAATTACATCCATTTAAAAAAAACGAAGAACATTATGCAGTTTGTTCTGAACCTAGAGGTAAATACCAATTTCATTTCACTAACAATTATGAAGGAAGAGTAGAAACTGCAGCTGAGCAAACAGCTGATAAGTTTTACAAATAGAATGAGGATCATGATGTTGGAGACTCTTTAGTTGTCATTGATACGGACTCAACAAATTTAAACACTGATTGGTGTTGCATTAGTTTGATAACGCTACAGCCAGATTAGCTTCTTGCGCATGCCCGCAAATTTATAGTATTTAAACTTATGCGGCATGTGCTGAACTCTCTTTACTCTTCTCTTTTTGCGGTTACTTTGCACTCAGCTCTCGTATATTTGGATTATTGTAATTTGTGTTGAGCATCCTGAAATATATGTATAATAATTTAATTGCACATTTATTCTAAAGAAAATACTTGCCCCATGTAATATTTAGTCTTTTTAGTTGGAAAGGAGGTGTTATCCAGTACCTTGAACATAAATTAGATAAAAAACTAATATGGATAATTTTTTTTTCTACATACAAATGAACTACCACTTCGACATCTTATGATTCAGCTTGAACTCCATCGGAAAAACAACAATCAACATCACAATAACTTTACTGGTTCAATTTGAAAACTTATAGGTAAGGTTGATAGCTTCAAAGTTAAAGATAGCATAATAAAAATTGGAATTTCTAATGCAATGATAGAACTTGACTCAGAAGTTATAAAATCACTTTCAATTGATGAAAAATATTTTTATGAAATTACCCATGCAATTAACACTGGAGTTTTTCCAGACAATCTTAAAGGCAAAGAAATTGGGCCACATTCACATGCAAGATGGTTAAATTTTGCATATATTATTATGTTTACTTTGGTGCTCAGAAATCTTACTACAGTTGAAGAAACATATAATCTTCAACTTCTGGTGGAGTTCATTGTTAGAGTTTATGCGCCACTTTGGTTTGAAATCAAAGTAAAGTGGAAGTGGACTGAAGAGCTTAACCATATATTCAAGCAATTAAAACTTCTTTTACATCAAAGACTTAAAGTTAAAGATATTGTAATGCCCTATATTTTATCATCTTCATAGAATTTGAAAATGTTCTTCAAGCATTGTTATGTAGTCTAGAAAAAACAGAAAGAGAATTTGCAGTTACAACAATTTTAAAATTAAGAGGAGATTCAAAATACAGAAACAGTAATGTAAGAAGTAGAAAACATCATTTACATAATGAAAATGATGGTTCACTTTTAGATCTAATTAATTGGAGTTTGGATGTATATGAACTTTTGCTTACATGTTTATTGTCAGAGGATGAACTTTTAATATACAAAGATACTCTGATGCATGAACCTTGTTTTCCTGTTCATGGGTAAGCTATTGAAAGATGTGCCCAAGAAGTCACAAGAGCTTCTCAATTGGTATTTGGAAAAGATTGAAGCGATGAGTTCATCAGAGCAACATTAGCACATCGAGAAATCATGCCCATGAACCAATCAAAAAAAGATTTATTTAAATTAATTTTAGCAATATAAATTTTTTTAGTTGTTTTTTTTTGCTTTGGGATATTATGATCACAATAAATAAATTTAACATTAAATATATCTTTTCTCTTTTATGATATTTTTTAAAAACCAATAAATTTTTAACCCTTCAGAAGTTTTTAAACTTCAGTTTGTGAACTATTGTAGGAACTACTATTATTTATAAAGAAAATATGTTTTCATTTCTTTTAATATCCCACACCAAACACAGTATACGCATACATTTTTGTATGACCTTATGAAGAGTAAGACCCAAAATTATGTTATATTTCAATGTCTATATTATGTCTAATTATTTGATGATTGCATCCCCATAGGCTTAAAAAAAAGAAAAAAAGGTGCCAATTTAATGAGTTTTTAGTAAAAATTACATTTTTCAAACACTCTGCGTCCACAAAGGACAAACTTCTTAAGAGAAAAAAAAAAATTCACATATCTTCCAATATTCTATTACATAATTAAATTACTACGCGCTCTACCATTTCTAACATTCATAAATAATTTTTTTTTTGTAAAATCCATAATGGTAGACAACTTTACATACGCCTACCGTGTTTGTATGGCCTTAAGTAAAGTAGCATCATAGTTTATGTTTTATTTTTATGTCTATATTATGTCTAATTGTTTTTTGATGATTGCATTCCCATAAACTTTTTAAAAAAAGGTAGAAAAGTGCCATTTTGATGATTTTTTTTAGTAAAAGTTTTTCAAACGCCCTTTCAATTTTTCAAAAATTATTCACGCCTATTCTAATATCCTAATACATAATAAGAATTTTGCGCACACTCCCATATCCAAATTTTTAAAATTATGCTCCCATATCCAAATTTTTTAAATTATGACCCACCCTTATGTACATAAGGGTACATTGTACTTTCAAAATTTTAGATTTTAAATTTGCCGAAAAATTTTTATCGTGCTACTATTTGTGAATAATGACTTAAGGAAGAAAAAATTTTTTTTATTTATGCGGGATTGCAGTTTTCGGAAAGGTAAAATTGATCATTTATGCATAAATGCAAGGGGGGTTAAAATTTTTAAATTTTTGAAACTTTTTAGATTTTTTTTTTTAAATATTATTATATGCTATGAAATGTGAATAATTTTTTTTTTGAAAAATAAATATATTAGTGCTTTACTTTTATTTCATATTACCTATGAAAAAATACTTGTGCTACCCATTTAATGATTAAATAATACTTTTAAAAAACATCACCAGTAAACATGTGCTCACTCATATAAAAAAAATGAAAGCTTCTGCTGTGGCAACCCATCTGTTGTGGCAGCCATCTGCTATGGCAAATATTTTTACACTTTTCTTTACGAAGATTTATGTCAATTTGGTCTGTAGATAAACATTATACCAACTTATAACAAAGCATTGCATCTGTCAACATTGTTTTGGGAATTTTTTAAAGATGCTCAATCAATGGTTCCAGCTGTTATATAGGTTCAAATATTTTAATTCTTTTTATGTCATTAACTTTAGATAGAGCCTTTGCAATAGGGCCAGTAAAACAATCCTTTGAATTATTTGGAGCATGTAGTTTAACAGTTATATGCCTCAATGATAATTTGTTATAGTGCAGCATAAAAATAGACCAGAATAATTGCCTCCTGGTTAATTATTCCAGATTTGATAGAAAACCTCTATCTTTTCCTGAACCTGTTATAAAGTTTGTACAATCCCCCTCCAATTTCTAAAGACTCATGGGTTGCCCTTAAAACCATCTAACTATAAATAACTATTATAGTTATACAGTCTGAACTTTAAATGACATCATACAAACAATGAAAGTCTGATTGTTTTAAATTTGTATGTTATATTATATTTTAACACTTTTATTTTAATCTTTTAACGCACTTAACCCCACTAATATATTTATTATTCACAAAAAAAAAAATTACTCATGCTTCATAGCATATGGTAATATATTTAAAAAAAAATCTAAAAAGTTTCAAGTTTCAATAATTTAAAAATTTTAACCCTCCTTGCATTTATGCATAAATGATCAATTTTGCCTTCCCGAAAACTGCAATCCTGCATAGGTAAATAAAAATTTTTTTTTCTAAAGTCATTATTCACATATAGTGGCACCACAAAAATCTGGCAAATTACAGATCAAAAATTTTGAAAGTACAGTGTACCCTAATGTACATATTTATAACTTCTAAAGTTTGATGTAAGTATAGATGACAAAATAACATTCTCTGAAAATCATCAAAAAGAAGCTATACTTCAATATCAATATATATATATATAAATATATATATATATATATATATATATATATATATATATATATATATATATATATATATATATATATATATATATATATATATATATGCATATATATACATAAAAAGACACAGCAACCAGTTGATATTTTTTTCACCTGTTTTAAAATCAGTTTTTAGTTTAGATAAAAAAATTAGTTACCCTTTCTTCTTTGATATCAACACGACATATTGGACATCTAAATGCTGAGTGACTGCAAAAGTAATTAATAGAACTAAAGATTACACAAACTCAATATAATAAAATAAAAAATAAAAACTTAAAATTAACCTTCTTGAATGAATTTTCCATTTATTCAAACAATTACGGCACATACAATGGCCACACTGCTCTAATTGAACAGGATTCCTAAGCACCAGGCTGCATAGTGGACATTCAAGTTCAGTTAGTATAATACCATCAACCTCAACATCATAACCTTCACAATTTTTTTCACTGGGTAACTCATTATCTAATATTGGACAAGAATTATTACTATCAGAGTCGGATATTTCATCTGAAACTTCATAATCAGAAAGATCAAAATTTCTTTCAATCAAAACTCTGGGAAGATCCATTACTCATCCAGACAACTAAACAATCATTTCCAATAAATATTCCTTGATGTTTATTTCATAAATCTATTTTTTAAACTATTCTAAGATTGTTAAGACATAAAATTATTAAAAACAGCTGAAAGCAAAATCTGCTCTCACTGCAGTGTTATTAAATCAAAGAACAATAATTAAAAAAATTGAATAAAATAAAAAACATTATTTGTTAAAAGCATTTCAAAATTGACAAAAAAACAATTCAAAATTCAAAAATTTAAATAAAGATAAAATATTTCGAAATAAATACATATTCTATTTATAAATATATATTTGAACATTTAAAAAGAGGTGAACACTAATAGGAGAAAGTGATTTGAAAAAAATGATGAAAAAAAAGCTGCTACAAAAAATACAAATATAAAAACTAAAACAAAGAAAAACAACTAAAAATACAAACATTAAAACTTCAATAGGTTTCAAAAAATTGTGATGATGACAATAACAAATTTTTGGTTGTGAAAAAAAGTCTTTTACTCAATAATAACAATAATAATAGCAACAATAATAACACAGGTCAACAACAAAAAAAATTTTTTCCCCCTGGTGCCAAGCAAACAATTTGTTTTTGTATAGCATTTCTCATTTGAATTTCAAATATGCAACTCATTTTTTACCATCACATCAAGTTGTAAAGATATTTGGGTTCAAATCTTTAGTATTTTGGGGTAAAATCCCTAATATTGTTGAAAAAAAAGTTATTCAAAAATAAGTCAACCTGGGTCTCAAAAGAAGCGTATTTTCATAGAGATTTTAGAAAACAAATATTTTTCCTTAAATTTTATTGACAAAAATATTATGTAAAAAAATGCTAGACCCTTAAAAAAATTTTAAGCAATAATACAAAAAGTACTTATTTTTATTATAAACAAATAACATTTTTAAAATCTCTATGAAATTACGCTTCTTTAGAGACCCAGATTGACATATAATATAAATTTGACATATAATATAATATTTTTTTTGCTGACCTGTGTAATAATTATTAATGTTTTTACAACATTTATAATAATAACGACTAAAACATGTAAATCTATACACATAATCATTATCATAATCTATATGCATTATGCATGATACATCTATACGCATTTTTCTATTTAATCAAGCATCTTATTTTACTAATAAGAACGTTGTAAAAAAAAAACAAAAAAACATTACATTTCACTAATATAATCAAAGTTATCCGCCACCATACCTGAACTTCCAATCACAGTGTGAACATGAAAATTAAACTTTTCCTGTATATTTTTTAATAAAGACTCTTTACTTTTGTTTATATGAATCAAATACTCTACTCTTTCCTTTACATCGCACTGGTAGTTAATGACAAGTTTATGTAAGTAACGACAACCTAGGGCCAATGAATCAGCAAACAAACTCACACCATGTGCATCGAAGAAGTTGTTACTAAATTACAAGTAATGTCTACTCAAAAGATGCAAATGATCAAAATATAAATTTATATATATATATATATACAAAATTATTATTATTATTATTTACAAAACAACAACTTTTTAAAATTGAATCATGAACAAAAACTTTTTTTATGTTAGTACTTGTATTACTATTGAGTTGAGTTTATATTCATTTAGGTTCATAAAGACATGACATGAGTTGAGTTTATTTTTGGTTCATAAAGACATTTATGACACTGACACTTTGACAAATGTCAGAGAGTCAGTGTCAGAGAGACAAACTTGTCAGAAGTACATTAATTATTAGTAATTCATTATTAACACTAATAACAAACTTATTTGATAAATGGCTATATAAAGTTGACTTTAATATTTTTTACAGTATGAACTTGTTCCTTTATGCAGTAGTTTTTTAAGTATTTTTAAGTTATAAATAAAAATCAACAAAAATAAAAGATCTTTAACAGTAGTGGCTTCTTAATCTTAGGATGATAAATATCTAAAACAACAATTGCTGGCTAATCTAATATGTAACACAACAATTGCTAATATTAAACTTATATATGTTTTCCAATATATATCATAACTTATATATGCTTTCCAATATATATCATAACTTGTGTATGTTTCCCAAACAAAATATATTATATTTTTAACCTAAATTTGCCATAGCAGAGTAATTTACTTAACAAAATATATTATCACCTACAGTAAAGAAATTTACTTAACTAAATATATTATCACCTACAGTAAAACAAAAACAGTAAAAAAATAGTAAAATCAAAAAATTCAACTTCATTTAAAAAGTAAAGATAAGACTACCTTAAATCAAGATTTTGAATCTTAGATAAACCATTATTCAGAAAAATGTTTGAAAATTCATTAAGGCCCTCATTTTCTAAAATATTAATAATTATTCAAAAAACATGCTTATCACAAAAGAAAAAGAAAAAAAAACAATAAATAAATAAAAAGAAAAAAAAAATTATTTTAATAACTAATGTCTTAACTTTAAAACTTAGAGAAAAAAAGCCAAAAAAAAAATCTTTTTTGATCAAACAAAAATTGTACAGCTAAACTAAACAAAGTTTTGATGCTTTTTAAACTCAATAATGTAGTATTACTACTAGATAAAAACTTAATAATTGATTAAACTTTATCATTACTATTTTAAAAGATATGTTAAATTAGAGATTTTAAAGTTTAAACTATCTTTTTTGGTGTTTAAATTTAATTTAAGAAAAAAAGAAACATTAAAAACTCTAAGCTCCAAAACTATAACATATAAAAATTATAAGATAATTAAAATGATAAATATATAAAATTAAAAAAAAAAAATTACCCAAACCATTATCAGACCATATAAGAGTAACAAGATTAGATGAAGAGATAGCAAAGGATAAAGCTTTTCCAAGTGTGCCTAAAATAATTTAAAACATTGACTGCATAACTAAATAAAATATTAAAAGCATAAGTAATCAAGGGCATACTGGTTTCAAAAAACCAATGCAGGGTTTTACTGAAAAGGCAACTTTGCATGTACTTTTTTTTTTATAATGAATGAATGAAGGAATGAATATATATATATATATATATATATATATATATATATATATATATATATATATATATATATATATATATATATATATATATATATATATACATATATATATGTATATATATATGTATATATATATGTATATATATATATATATATATATATATATATATATATATATATATATACATATATATATATATATATATATATATATATATATATATATATATATATATATATATATATATATATACAGGGTGCATCAGTTATTTGAGAACATTTTTTCAATTTTTTATAAATGATAAAAGTCAAACAGAAAATATTTTTAATCAAAATCAATTATCTAAATAATATAAGATAAACTATTGTTTAATAATTTCATTCAATGAAATCCCCCTCTACTTCAATAACAGCTTTGATTCGAGACCTAAACCCACTGCAAGCGTGCTTGAGATACAATGGATTCTTTCAGAGAATCTTTGGTGTTATGGGGATGCTTATTAACATCACTCTTGACAACGCCCCACACATAATAATCAAATGGATTCAGGTCTGGAGAGTTTGGAGGCCACAAGTTTAGAGTGATGTGATCATAAAAATGGTCCGCCAACCATTCCTGAGTGTTTTAAGCCTTATGTGCTGGTGCAGGGTCTTGTTGAAAAATGTAGGGCCTTCTATTTCTTACTCTATCGATCAAAGGCTTGACAACAGTACCCAGGACTTCAATGTAAGCAGCAGAAGTGACTCTTAGTCCTTGCGGAAAGAAGTTTTTTTTTTTTTTTTTTTTTTTTGTGTTATTTCACCTCCCCAAGGCCCAGAAGGCCACTACAGATGAGGAGGCTACTTAATTGTGGTTATAACCCTCTCTCAACTCTATAACTCCGAAACACGAACCTTGACGAACAAGGCCGCTGCGCGGAGAAACAAGTTGAGCGCGGTACTACCAGGGACGTGGTGGGGATCGAACTCGGAACCTCTCGCTTATGAAGCGAGCGCTCTACCACTACACCACTACCGCAAGTGTGGTAGCATCACATGTTCATTGTTGCTAACAACCCTAAAACCATAACAGTTGCAGGAAATTTTGTGTGCATGACTGTTGGAACTTTGCAAGGGTCATCACACAGCCATCAGTCATTTCTTGTGTTTACTTTTTGATCTTGATCAAAGTTTTTCTCATCTGAAAAAAACCAAAGCATGCCTTGCTCAGCAGGATGTTTAAAAGTTTGTTTAACAGCCTTTTGGACCTTATCAAACAATTCGGTTTGGTGGTCTCAGACATAAACTGACCTCTCCTCAAGCCTTGTAGCGAAGATTTTCATGAACAGTCCTTTGAATTGTGGCTTCTGAAACACCCAGGTCTTTTGCGTTTAACCTCCTTGACTTTTGGGGACTTTTGTCAACGATATTCTGAACATGAATAATAAATTCAGGTGTACTAGTCATGTCTGACCGTTGCTCATGCTTTTTATGTTTAGCAGCTTGATTACAATCACCATCATTTTCTTCTAACTCCTTGCGAACTTTAAGAACTTAAGATCGGGAGACTTTAAGAAGTTGTGCAATTTGTAAATCGCTATGCTCTGCTTTTAATGCTACAATTACAACATGTCTTTTCATTTCTTGTATTAGTTTATTACCTGTCATTTTTAATTATCTGCAAAAAATAAAAAAAATTAATGTAACATAAAGAAATAATGACATTACACAATGTTGCACACAAAGTCACCTACTCTTCGTCTTTTAGGAAACCATATCTACTCTTTGTCTTCTTCTGAAACCATATCAGGGCGTTAGCCAGGAATATAATTTTTACTGCATTTTTTCAAAATTGGGAATATTTATTGTTATTGTATTACAAAATATTGAGAGTTTTTATTGAAATCCTATTAATTCAAAAAATAATTTGTGACATATGTGGTGCGATTGGGCTGGCTAACACTGCATTTATCAAACCTATTGCAAAATTAGCATCCGATAAGGTTGAATCTCTTTATCATCCTAGTCACTTTCTTATTCAGGATTCTATTCTTTATCTCTATAAATCTCAAATCCGTTCTGTAAATTGCTATATCTGGAGCGAATCTTCAAATGATGCCCTTTCTCTTTTAGACAAGGTACAAAAACACATTGTAAACATAGTTGGACCTGTTCTTGCAGCCAACCTTCAACCATTGTCACATTGTCCTAATGATGCTTTAAATGAAAATGTTTAAAAAAAAAAACAGTTCTTAGAAGATTTTCCTAACATTATATTGTTTAAAAACACGAAAAAACTAAAAAAAAAAACAATCATTTTATTTGTTTAACATATATACAAGTGGGGGTCTATTTCACCCGACCACACAGCACAAAGTGAGTTACAAAATGTGAACACATTACAAAGTGGGCTACAAAGTGTGACCACAGCGTGGATTACATAATATAGTTAACCTATAATCGTATAAACCTGGACCCTAGTCCAAAACTTTGCAACTTTTTAAAAATATACTCTTATGTGCACAACAAAGGGGAGTGGGTGTGGAATCCATCTAAAAAAACACCATTAGGCTCCTAATGGATAGCTTTGAAAAGATGTTAAGAACCATTCAAACCGCCCAAATCAACACTATTTTTTGATTATGAAGTACTACTGTATTTATACTTTGGATTATTACAATTTACACATAATGCACAAGATAAATAAAGAATTGCTAAAAGGTTATGTATACATTGATATCAATATTTGAATTACAGGGAACATAGATATGCATAAATATAAAAGTCACTCCCTTAAAAATAAATCGCAAGTTTAAACAGGAGCTTATAACTGAAAAGCTAATCTGAAGAAGAAGATGAAGAAGATGACGATAAAGAAGATTCCTAAATCTACATGTGATGTTATGATTAAGATGTTGGTTGAAAGTTTAAAAAGTATTGAAACTAATTGCAGGCTATAAAGCTTTTTGGCTGTAAGTGCGCTTGGATTTAAGCAAAGACTTTTTAGTATCAATGAAACTGATGAACACAGTAGGAAAAGTTCTTATGAAATTAAGAGTGCAGTGAAATGAAATTTAAAAGTGTTTCTATTTAAAAAACCCAAAACAGTTAAAAGATTTGCTGAAACATATTACACCAACTATGGGTATTTGTTGAAAAAAGCTATACAACCAATTTAGTACAAAATAATTTCATTAATTGATCTAATACAATTAGATCGTTTATTGGATCTAATTGTATTAGATCGAATAAACTGTTTTTAATTTTTAAAACCTGTTTTACTGACTATTTTCTTTTGCTGAATTTTTGCTGAACCTATAACATAATTGCTACAGAAACGTTTAACGTGGTTTCATTAGTTACTAGGCTTTAAATGAGCGCGTTCTCAAAAAGCACACGGTCATTGGAGAAAGATCTCTTAAGCGAGTTAAAACTTTTTGCCTTTTAGAATTTAATTATTATTTATTAGTTTAGAAATATTACATAAAGAATCATATTAAGATAAATAATCATCGTTAAGATCATATTATAATTGAAGTAAAGTTTGATCATATTATAATTGAAGTAAGTATAGAAAATAGCTATATATAACATTTTTATTAGATATAAAGTAGAAAGAATCACTCCTTTTAATTTTTTATATCGTTTACATTTTGTTTGTTTTAGTTTTTCTTTTAGCTTTATTTTTTTTTAGCAGTTTCATTTTTATTATATTATTTTTTAGAAGGAAAATAGGATATGGATGAGGCCTAATTATTTTTTACGCAACAAAAAAGTTATACTAATGCTATTTCCATAAAATTTATTATTTTACTACTTTGAAATTTCTGTGATGTTATTAACTATTTTTGTTCTTTTTTAGAAAATTTAGAAAAATAAATTAAAATTTTATGCTAACACTTACATGGCATGTCACATGTTATTGTACGTAAAGGTTAAATTTTGTTATGAAGATTACAGTTCTTATGAAAAAAAAATGAAGGTAAAAATTATTGTTTGTATATATATATTTTGTTTACTTTAAATCTTTTTAAATTTTCTCGCGTCATTTTTAAAAATTTTGTTTGTACATGCTTACTGTTTGCATTTATGCTTTTTTGATAAGTATGTGTATGTGGTAATATGTGCTTTATAGTTGTTTTATCAAAGTGTTTTTATAATAATGTAAAGTGTTTTTTTATTGTTTGTGTATGTGCTAATATGTGTTGTATAATTGTTTTACAAATGTGTTTAAATATGTATATAAGGTATATATTTAACCTTATATACATATTTAAACACATTTATTGTGTTTATAGTTTGTACATATGTTTATATTACGTTGTTTTCATGTTTTTCAAAGTCCTGTGACTTGGTAAACGTGTAGAGCAAGATTTGTCAACCTTGCCAGCCAAGTGATGAACTTATAACAGAGGGTTACACGATAGTGTTTAGTATCAAACTGTTACTGCTTTAGGTCTAGATGTTTTCAAGCCTTTATTATTAATTATTCTAAAAATACATAATAATGTATTTTAATAACATTTTGCATAATGTTGTTACTTATGTTCTGTTATAACGGGTGATTACTAAAAATCTGGACAAAACTAAAAATTAAATAACTTTTAATCTAGAAGACCTATTTTATTGTTTTAAAAAGAATAAAATAGCAAATTTATTTTAATTTTAATAAAAACGTTTATCTTAATTCAACAAGACCTTGTCTTCTTATTGTGTCGAGTCTTCTGCTAGTAGACTCTGCCAAGCGTTGTACCAGCTCTTTGTCGAATTTCTTAAAACAGTAAATTATTCTAGAGCGTAATTGATCCAAATTCTCTGCCTGCCAACCATTTTTGTAAACATCTCCTTTGATACAAGACCAAAAATCCTCAATGCAACGACATTCAGGCATATTTGGAGGGTTTTCACTTTTTGTTACAAACTTTATACCATTTTTATTCAAAAACTTAACAGCTTTGTTTGAGTAATGAACACTTGCTAGATCAGGCCAGAATATGTATTTGGTATTTTTTGGAAGCTGTTTGATGTGTGGTAATAGTTTTTTAGTCAAACATTCATCAACATAAAAATGCTGGTTAATAGCTGTTCCAGACGGTACAATGTATGGAGTTGATAGGCCATAAGGCGAAATGACCACGTAAACCAATAACTTTTCTTCAAATTTATTTTTTTCTTTGAATTTAACATTGTTTGGTGTTAATTCGATGTTACTTGAATAGAAATTATCATTACCATTAATTTGGCTGTTCGAGAGAGTAAAATAAGACTCGTCATCAAGAACCCAAATAAACCTTTATAATTTTTATAAAGTTGACCACGCAAACGTCGGTTTTTTGCTCTCTGGCTTTGCAGTTCGACTTGGAATCTTCATTTGTTTTCTTTTTTTTATTGATGTTTTGGTTTTCAATGTCTTAGAAATAAGTCACTGAGAACATTTGAACTTTTTTGAAGCTATACGCTAAGAAATGCCACATTTATGGTCAAAAAGCTTGGTAAGTTGATTGATGGCACGCTTAGTCATTATTTTCGGCTTTCTACCACTACCAGTTTGCCTTTCAAATGGTTTATCTTCTTCTACACGTTTAATAATTCCATATATAGTCGATCTTGATAAGTTTTCTGCTTCAAAATAAGAAACAGTGAATGATTTAGGTTTATCTGAATTTTCTTGATAAAACTGGTACACACGTTTTCTCTGGAGCTCTTCGTTTGACGTCATTTTTAATACTAAATTTAAAATACTTATATAAAAGTTAATATATATTATTAAGAAGAATAAATTTGCAAAATTTTAAAAATTGTTTCAAAAAATAAGTATTAGTTGCATATAGAAATATGATGTAAGCAATTTTGTCCAGATTTTTAGTAATCACCCGTTATATGAATGTTATGTTACTTAAGTTATGTTATACGCATATTATATTAACTTATGGTGTGTGCTATTGTTGTGTGTTGTTGCTGTGATGTTGTTTTTTTGTTATCTTTTGAGCTAATAGACATTTGGCTTACCTTCACGTTGGTGTCTATTGTTAAAAATGATAAATAGGTAATTTTATTATTAAAAATCACTGCTTTTAATCATTCACTAAAAGCCAAGACAAATTATTTTGCCATATATACAATTTGTTTTATCTCAATTTGATTTTTTGTCTTTAGCGCTGTTTATTACATGATTTTGCTATAAATATTTTGGAATCATGATGTACCAGCATAAATTATTTTCTAAAAGCTAACATGAAATAATAATATTTAACAACTACTACTCTGGAAAATTACAACAGTTTTTCTCTATCAGGTACATTGATTTTCATTTTTTGTATGTAATGTTTTTCTTATTTATTTACTTATTCATTACATTTTTTTTTTTTAGATTTATCAGATGATGTATTTAAGTGGTATAGAAAAACAAAATATTGTAAAGTTTTGTGAATTTTTAAAAACGCTTACTAACAATATTTTTAAAGAAATTGTATTGAAGTTTGCAAAAAAGGGTTTACAACGTTTTTTTTTTTTTTAACTTTTCTATGTTAGCAGTATGTTTATTATTAGAATTGCATTCTTTTAATAATTTTTTATTATTATTTGCTAAGTTAATTTTTTTCAAACATCTCCTAGCTGATATATATATATTTTTAAAGTCATAAGATTATTGTATAATTTATTTCAAATGACAGTTTGTTATATATAAAAGTTATTTGTGTGTGCTATTTAGAGAAGAAAAAAAATTATATAGGAAAGATCACAATCTTCAGAATTCGTTTAAGATTTTTTGTTACTAATTTCAATTAAAAGTGAAGTTTAAATGGATGATATTAGGCTAGAAGCAGATATTAGTTTAGAAAATGGAAATGTTAATAGGCAAGTTAATTGATGCAGAAATGAAAGAGATAGGCTTAGGCAAGATGAAATTAATAATCAACAAAATGCTAGAAATGCTGCTCGGCAAGCAGCAAATAATTCGAACCCAAATGAGGAGAGCTCGTGCATTTCTTAGCACCAGCATTGTGGTGCTAAGAAATTTCCTGATGAAACACATTTTTTATGTTGCCATAATGGAAAGGTAGTTTTGTCGCAACCTTCACCATTTCCACAAGATTTATTAAGGAAAACATGCAGATGGAAATGCCAATCTGAATTTTTTTAAATATATTAGAAATTTTAATGCCTGTCTTTCTTTTGCTTCATTTAAAGTTAATGTAGTTCAACTCATGAATCATGGATCCCCATGTTTCAGATTATGTGGTCAAGTTTTTCATCGTATAGGTAATCTTAGGCCAAATCAAGATGTTCCGCCGACATATTGTCAACTATACATCTATGATCCACTTGCAGCAGTAAATTTTAGAATGCAACAGCATGGTAATGATCTTTGCTTAAAAGATTTAATGTTTCGATTGCAAACTATTATTAGTGAAAAGAACCCATTTGCTCTTGCATTTAAAAACAAGGCTGAAGTGGAAGATAAAGAAATTCATCAAGCAGCTATAGAAGGTTGCTCAGTGTCAGTTGTAAAAATGTTTTTATTTGAAGGGCAAGATAGACGTTGCTGTAATCTCCCTTCACATAATGAAGTTGCAGTTGTATTATACAGTTGTAACTTCAAGTACTTTAATTTATTTTATTTTTTCTTCTAGAAGAGTTGGAACAAAAACTAAGTATAAATTATATGATTAGTATAGTTAAACAAATGAAGCATTTATATCTGTACCTCGAAAGTCAAAAGTCGGTTGTCACATTTTAGAAATTGTTCAGGAGAGAGGAAATTTAAAATAATTAGTCTTTATTGGCATATTCTTGATGGTTAAATTTATGTAATTTTTTTCGTGTTTTATTTAATTTGTCTTAAGGCACATGAAATATAATTTTGACAAAAAAAAAAGAAAAAGTTAAATAAAAAAAGTGAAAAGTCATTTCTGGACAACAGACATTTTTCCCTTAAACATTGTAGGGACACCAGACTTTTTATATTGACCTAACTTTGTTTCACACTGTCGTAGGACAACAGTCTTTATACCTCTGTAGATACTGAAAAAACTAAAAAGGTCTCATACATAACTCATTTTCACAAAAAACTGGACAACCTACCTTTGTCTTCTGAGGTACAGATATTAGGATTTAAAGTTTATTTTAGTTTATAGTTTTGGTTTAGTTTATAGTTATTTTTAGTTTATTTTTAGTTAGTTTTAGCTTCAGTTATCTTTTTTCTTACTTTAGACAACTTTATGAAGGAAATGAGGGGAATAGGTAAAAAAATTATAATTATTTATTTATATGTAAATATTATTTTATCGACTACTCTGAGGTATATTTTTTTGTCTTTAGTGTCTGGTAGAAGCGTAACTGGTAGGGCTGTTTTATATTTTATATATTTTGTATGGAGAAATATGTTGCAATAGGTGAAAGAACTATTTAATAAATATGACATTTTTTAACTGTTCGCATTTTACTCATATTTTTATTAAAATAAAATTTTTCACATGTTTAACCCTTTTTAATTTACTTTTTCTTTTTTTTTTAAATAATTTTAGCATTGTCTTTGGTTACCTGTGAAAATGGTGAGGTTATGCTTTATATTTTGATTAAATAAAATTGCAAATATAATTTTTATTGTATTCTTCTATTTGTAATTTTAGATTCGTTAACATTTGATAGCTTTTGTGATTTTAGATTCGTTAACATTTGACCACTACAGAAATTATCGCTCCCAACACCCAGGGCCTCTCTCTGAGAGGTCTTTTAATAAGTGGTGTAGTAATGGCGGTATGGATGAGCCCTCCTTCAAATGGAGGGCTAATCCATACCGGGGTGTTGGGAGACACCAAAGAAAAAACAGCAACCAAAAGGTTGTAAATGTCTTCAATCAGTAAAGATATTTATAACTTTTTTGTCGCTGCTTTTTCTTTGGTGATTTTTTTATTTGTAATTTTTTTTAATAATATATTGTTGTATATTCGATTTGCTTTGGTCTTTTTTAATTAAAATTTTATTTGTTTTTTCACCAATTAAACTTAAATATAGTTAAATTGATTCATTATCCAATTATCATAGTATAATGATGCTACATTCTATTGTTAAAAATAATTAATTGGTAGTTTAATTTATTGAACTCACTGCTTTTAAAATTTACTATAAGCCAAGACAATATATTTAACTATATGAATGCAATTTATTTATATCTCAATTTGATTTTCTATCTTTATGTTTTCTATGTTTATAGTTTGACTCCTTGAAGCATTTGTTATTTTGCTTTTTAATTAAAATATTTTAAACCTATTGTGATGTCTTTTAAAATAAAGTTTACTAAAAGCCAACATGAAATAACGCCATTAAACAACACCGACAAGCTACATCATGACAGCAGCTGAAGTATGACAATAGGTTACCGAAAAGCAGGTAATTCGTTTTCCAGTTGTTTTTTTTCCTTTTATGTCTATTTATCTGTTACAATTTTTATTTTAGGTTTGTCATATGAGGCATTAATGCAATATAAAAGATCAAAGTTTACATATTTTTTTAAATTTGTTATACATATGTTTGATTGTAAATTAAACTTTTTTTGTTTGAAAAGTATTTGTACTCAATTGCTTAGTTATTTATAATAAACTTAGTTTTTTTAATAAATTTATTTAGTTGTGTGCATTTAACATTTTTAAGACAATTTTCTTTTTTAAAGAATAATTAATTAAGGGGATACCAAAAAATTATTAACTCCTGTAAAATATAAGTTAACTTCATATTAATCTTAATAGTTAATTAAAGTTCATGTTATAAAAAATATAACAAGAATTTAATTTTAGTTTTTAGTCAATTTAAAGCATAATGAAGTGTTATTATTTTGTGTCAGTAACTAAAAATGTATTGTGTTGAAATTAGGAATGTTGAGAAAAATGGTTCTGCCTTACACTGATATGACCTATGTCAGTGGTAAATTACTGAAATGATGTTAAACAATTGGTAAATTATTTTACCTCCTCATACTTTTTATGTTAATTTTACAAATGGTTTAATTTTTTCAATTTGAAGGCGTTTTTCTAAAAATATTTTTTTTACTGAAAACTTAAATATAATTCTCAAACATTGAATATTTTTTTACTGAAAACTTTAATATAATTCTCAAACATTGGTATGTTTTTTCAAGTTTTACAAAAATAATTTATCTTTATTACTTTTATAAAAAAGTAACATTGAAAGAAAAAGAGACTAAACTGTCTTAAACACGTCTGTTTTTAAGACAGTTTAACCTCTTTTTTTTTTTTTTTTTTTTCAATAAAACTAGTAAATAAAAAAGGCGGTTTTTAAATTTTTTTAATGTTTTTTTATGATTTTAGGTTTAATATTTTTCAATGATATCTTTGATAAGTATTTTTAAGAGCGCCACCTGATATCAAGTTTTGAAGATGTTTTTGCTTAAAATTAATTAAAAATCAAAACAATACTACTATTCTTTTTAATATAAGAAAAAGTTTTACATTTTGGGCTATTAAAATTTTAGGAAATGCAGAAGCAATTAGGATGAACAAGATGTTTTACAACATACCTGAATTAAAACATTTTACTATTGCCAGTTGGGTCAAGGTTTTATTGAATAAGAGTGAAGAAACGGATAACACAATTGGATGTGGTGGTTTCTTGTAGATTGATTCTATTTTAAATGTTTCCAAAGAAGGATGGTCTAAAAAAAACTCGCATAATTTTTTATTTTATAAAACTTATTTTTACTAAAAAAAAAGAAAAAAAAAAATGTTTCACCCCAACCAACCTACCTACCAGTGCTTCAAAGAGATTATCATCATAGTGATAACTGCAAGTCTGGTAAAGAGTTAACTCTTTCAACAAAGTATTTCCAACAAAAAAAATTGCAAAATTAAAATCTTCACCCAAATGTGTTGTAAGAGAAGTAACACCAGAAAATTGGCATTTATCAGTTTCATTTTTTTTATTTTTACATATTGATGTCTTTAAGATGTTTTCTAAAACAGGCAATGGTAGTTGACCACGATACACAAACTTTGTAATATGGCAATTATTGTTTTGATGAACCAAGCATTTTGGATAAAGAACGTCTACTATGTTTGGCTCTGGAAATATTTCTAATGGAATGACTTCTAAATATTTTAAACTTGTGATAGATTTTTTGATGCAATAAAAAAAATTAATAACATTTTCTTCTAAAGAATGAATACATAAACTCTCTAAACTTGTCCACATTGGCAAATAAGTTAGTAAAATATCAGAAAACTCAATATCATTTGTAACAACTTCAAGTTCAATAACTCTAGTATCGACAGACTGACATTTTGAAATACTTTCAACAGCAATATCATACAAATCATCAATACAGGCATACTGATAACTCAAAGAAGGCTCAGATAAGCCATCATCACTGCAGCATAACTCTTTATCATAATCATCAATAGAAAAAGTATAATTCATATTATCACAGATAGAATCAAAAATATTTGTAATGCAACTTGAATCAAAACTATTTAAGTTTGTATTGTAAGCTAACTTTATCGACTGTAAGTTGTGTTTTCTCCCGAGATTTATGATCAAACATAAACTACTCAAATTAAAATAAGGTCTGTGCAATAGATTGATGTTAAGCTTGGTAATTTTTTTAATAATAATTTGAAAAATATCCATATACTCAACAATTCTTGTTGCTGTAAATGCTGTTACATGTAATAGTGTGACATGACTTGACAAATATGACAAGAATGTTTTCAGATCATACTTTTGTGTGATACTTTCAAAATTGGAAGTTGAGTCACAAGAATGTGGATAACTCATATACAATAAAAGTGCAGACTGATAACATTGTTCTAAAATAAAAAAAACAATGACTAAATATTTAAAATAACAAATTATATATATTTCACATCAAGAAAGCAACATTACAATAAAATGTAATAATTAATATAATATGAAAAAGTGGTATGCAATAATATAAAAGTATGAGATTATTTGCTAAAAAATTGAAAAAAAACATAACTTTTTAACTGATTTTTAAAACATTCATTTGTTTAAACTGTAATCAATTACTTTAATGAGTTTAACTACCAGGTTGCCACTATAATTTTAAAGGTTTTTCCCTGAGTATTCCCTGAGTAAATAACGTTTTTCCCTGAGTTTTCCATATTATTTCCGGAATCCCGGAAATATCTTTAAAAATCAAAATATAATAAAAAAATTATTTGTATCCAAGGTAATAACGCCATAAATAAACAATAAGTTAAAAAGTTTTAAACACATAGCCTGCCTTAATTTTCTGGCCACTACTGTATATATATCTTTATATATAAATAAATAATTTAAATAGATTCTAAATGCACTAAATACAATGAAACAATGCAAATATTTTTTATCAATTTTAAAATTGAACACAAAAAACAGTTTTTAGTAAGAAACTTTATCAATAAGTTTTTTCTTTCCATTTAATAGTTCTAAAACTGAACTCCATTGATTCTTTTTCTGTTTCGTCACATTTTCTTTTTAAAGCAGTTGCTTTTTAAAGCATTGTTAAATCATTATTTTTGTCAGCATCTTCAACAGATTGAATAAAATCTTTGTTTAATATACAACATGCTTTTACAAATAAATTTTTTTTTTCCTACTTCTTCGATATCTTCTAATAAGATTGCTCTTTGGTGGTTTGATTCACACTCATTCCTTGAATTAATTTTCTCTGCTAAACTCATTTGGTATTGTTGTCTGGCTGACCTAACTGATAACATTAATGCATTTGTGATATTTATAGTGTCAGCTTGAACTTTTTGAGAACTCATATGATCTTTTATAATGCGATGCAAAACTATTGAGTCTAACTGAATATTTTTGTTTAGAATTGATTTGTTTATGCTGAAACCCCTTTCTACAAAAGCTTGACCATGACTTACAGTTAAAATCATTTTGATAATATAAGAAAGTTCCTTTGTTTGGCTATATCCATGTTGATGAAAAAAGAAGGTATCTAAACGAGTGTTTTTTTAATCAAAATTAAGAAATCTTTCTATATTTATTCAACTGATAAAAATATTACTGGCCAGGCAGTTGTGAAAAGCCATTGTCATTTCTTAAAAGTATAGAATACATGTCTTTATCACTTTGTGTTGCAGATTTAATCTTTAAACTAACAAGATAATGCAACAACCTTTTTAGTTTATTTTGATTAAACTCAATTGATGATGCTTTAAGTTCGATTGGTTCAAAACAACTTGCATTTGCTATGATTGCAGAGTCTAGCGAGATGCGTTTCAACAGAAAGTTTTTGTGAGAAATAAATTTCCATGGCTTTTGTGAGAAATAAAACACGTTCATTTCTAAACTGTTTTACTTCATTAAGAGTAGTTTTATCTTTTTTTAAAAGTTTTTTTATTGAAACTTCAGCGGCAAAACCTATAATAACATCTTTCCTGTGTAGCAAATAATCTTTTTTATAGATCTAATTTTCTTAAATTACTACCTTTTTTGCAACTTTGAATTACTAATGGTTTAATGAATAAAGTTAAAATATTTGTTATTAATTCCCTAAGATCATTGTACATGTATGGAATCATTGGTTGATTGGTCTGATAGTGTCAAGTAGGTTTCCCAAAATCTAATTAATTTCACAATGTTGTCCCATATTTCAATTAAAGGATCTGAAACAACTTGGTCTTCAATCCTTCTAGGTTGAACAGAACTTAATGGATAGCGATTTGACCCAGTGACACTGCTTTAGTCATCTCTTCTAGCAGGAGTATCATGCAATATTTGATATGCTCCTTTAAGAATACTCTTTAAATTCTATGATGTAGACTCAGAACCGATCTTAAAAGCGTATTGAATGCAGACTACAAATCCCAATGTCAAATAAAGAATATAATTCACACTCATTTCGGTATATAAAAGGTTTTTTAAAAAACTTCCAATTTGTATTAGGCCCATCCATGATACTTGGATCATTTTTGATAAGTCCAGACATTCTATTTCTTTATTAAAACCTTATAGTATATGCACTGCAGAAGAGTGTCCAAGAAAAACTGAACTCAAATATCGCACATTAACCTAGTTTTCTAGAGTATTCCAAAATCTAACAATAATATCCATTTGACAATTTTGTGTAACTTTGCTTAAACTTTCAACAAACAAGACAACATAACATGGTGAACTTTTGATAGTTTCAAGAAGTAACAATTTAAAATATGGTGCTAACCCAAAATTAATCATATACCCTATTTTTGTTCTTCCTAATGTTATTCCTTTTGCAACGTTACTATTTGGAAACATACTAGTAAATAATTGGCTCATATTAGCAGAAGCATTGTTTGACAATCCATACATAACAGTTGCAAGAGCCCATTTAATTTCAGATCTTGTTTCTTCATTAGAAGCAACAACAAGTTCTAAAGTTCTTTGACTTATTGCCAGGGGTACTGTTGGTGTAATAGTAGAATTTTGTACAACAGGTTTGAAAAAGTGACTTCTGGATTTAGCTAAATCATTAACTTGGTGCTTTTTACCTTCATTATGACTCTTAACTGCCTAAACTCCCATATTTGACAAGTTAAATGTTTTGCAGCAACTGCTACATCTAGCAAATTTATTGTCATTGGTCTTTACAAGCCATTCTATATACTCTGGGTGAGTAAGTCAATCATTTAAAAAAATGTTTGATCCATTTTATTTATTATTATAACTCTAAAAAAATGCATTCTTCTTACAACCATATTATATATTTATAGATAAAATGATTACAAATTATAAAATTGAATATAATACATTTTTATATTATTTTATTTAGGGTCCATCCATTAAGCACATCAAGCAAATAGGGTTGTGGTAAAGATAAAAAGAGGGAAAAAGCACAAGGGAAAGGAAGGGGGTTATCAGAAAAAGATGTCACTTTCTTGATTTTTTATTTCAATGTTTTTATAAAGTTATTTTGAGATTTATTTTATTTTTCAAATGAAGTTATTTTGAAATTTATTTTATTTTTCAAAAATGTGTCAACAGTATCAAACATCATTGTGAGATTAAACCAAACCAAATTTAAAATAAATTGTATAATCTTATAAAAAATTACTAATAATATACATTATGAATTTTAACTAGTTTAAACTATTGTAAATAATTTGATAAATAACTATTTTACAAAAATGGAAAAAAAAATTTCCCTGAGTATTCCCTGATTTATAAAAAAAAAAAATTCCCTGAGTTTTCCAGGTTTTCCCTGGAATTCATGCTATTTCCAGGTTTTCCAGGTTGAGTGGCAACCCTGAACTATTGTAAAAACTGTTATTATTAGAATTGATGTACTGCATTAGGTGGTGTATCATGAAGATTATTGTACAAAAAATTTGATAAAATAATAACAATATTCACAAATAATAAACATCATAGAAAAATGATGAATTTAATATGGAAGTAGCAAGAGATCAAGAGAGCAATATACTAATAATTTATAATTTACAAACAAATATTAATTTTGAGTTAATGAATTCAAGACTTAAATTTAAGACCTAATGCATTCATTGATCTAACTTTAATTTTTATTTTTTATTTTTTTTGTCAGACTTTTCATTTTTACTTGATCAAGCTTAGTCTGGTACTACCTGTAAAAAGTACTAACCCAAGATTTTCAAATCTTTAAGCCCTAATAATATCTAAAGACCTAGAGTTTATTTCTAGAAAATGATTCAACATTTATAATTTCAATCTTTCACACTATCTTGTGTAGTAAAAAATAATTTCTAGAAACCTTGTAAAAAAAAATAAATTGTGTTGGATAATCTCTATACTATATGCTAATATACATATTTAAAAATTTAATGCCTGTGATTCCACGTGGTTTGCTCTAGACAGATTTTCATTGACTTTTAATTATTTAATAGGAAACTATTAAAGAGTTACATTCTGATTTATTTCCTGGCATTAACCAGTTATGTAGATCAGAAATCATATAAGATCTTTATATGTTAATGTTTGTGGCTTCAAATGTGTTTTATTAACCATTTTCTAAACATTGTTTTTGTCAAAGTCTGTTTGCAAAATATTTATTTTTAAAGGGGAGAATTAAAAGATTTTATAAGGTTTTATTCTTTAATTTTTTTTCTATATTTCAGGTAAGGTTATTATTTAAGGGATGGTAAATTATGAAAAATGATGCTATTTTTTTATTTCATTTTATTTTCTTTATTTTATGTTTTGCCATAAAAATATATAAATAGAATTAATATATGAATATAAATTCAGATCATTTTTATTGTCATTATTAACCTTGTATTAACAATACAAGGTTAATAAAGACAAATTCATGTCAGTGGCTAAAAGATATTATGAGAAAATTTGAATGCAGCTAAGCTTTGATAGGAAAAGAAATCTTAAGAACTAAAGTATATCATAAAAAGAAAACTCAAAATTGATCCATTAGTGGAGAAATTAAAGCAATTAGCCATTCAAAAAATCTATATAAACTTTTAAACCAAGAAAACGTGTGCATAATTAAAGACAATGAAGTCTATTGCAAAAAAGGCTTTTCGCAACTGCCTGGCCAGTAATATTTTTATCAATTGAAAGTTAAATATGTGGCCTAAAAATTCAAATATATTTGAACATTGCAATCTGCTCCTTGGGTTTAAAAAGTACACCTTACACTTCTCGTAAAACTTTGAACATGAATTTGTATATAAAAAAATGCTTAAAGAATCCTTTTGCCATTTATTCAAAAGCATAATATCCTCACAATATTTTGGCCTGATTTAGCTAAAATCCACTACTCCAAGAAGTCTCTTGGTATGAACAAAATGTCGTCAAACTTTTACAGAATGAAGCAAATTCTCCTAATCGTCCTGAGCAGCAAGTTATTGAAAGCTATTGACTAATTGTAAAAGGAATCTTATCGAAAAGCAAAATATATTATATATTGTATATAAAAAATAAATTATATAAATTAAATTTATTACTTAATTTTATATATACCAATGGGTTTCTTTAACTGTAAATTCTCAATAATTTCTTTCATTAGGCTGTTATAAAATACTTCCTGTTCATTGAATTGTTTAAGAGTGCAATGAGAATTCCATGTAATAGATTCTTCTAAATATTTTCGAATATCTAAACGACAACACATAGCAAGCTGCCATTGTGTCAGCCATTTTTCTTTTAAACTAGCACCTAAAATTGTATAAAAAAATGAATGGTAAAAATGAATCATTTAATAAAAATATCCATAACAAAATAATTAATATTACGAAATCAGATTAATATCATTAATTCAAATACCAAAAGTCATGAATTTAATTTTTTTTCTAATCAATATATAAATATTAATTTTCAAAAATTAATACATGAAAATGTTTATTTAATAAAACAACATTTTATATATATATATATATATATATATATATATATATGTGTGTGTATATATATATATATATATATATATATATATATATGTGTGTGTGTGTATATATATATATATATATATATATATATATATATATATATATATATATATATATATATATATATATATATATATATATATATATATATATATATATATATATATACTAACCAACCTTGAAATACATTCTTTTTCTCCAATATGTATAGACCATAAGGAGATAAATGAACAACTAGTCTCTGAATAAGAACATAAGGCAAATCTAAATAAAAAATAAAACCTTTAACAATCAAGTTATTTTTTCTATGTTACTTTAGCAAACTTAAATGTGGTAATAGATTTTGCACACTTTAAGTTTTAAAAGGCAACTTTAGCTTCATTTTTCAGACGAAGAGAAAAAAAAGAAGAATGAAACAAAGAAATTTCTTTGCAGTAATAAATGCGTTTTATATGCAAATAATATTAAAACCCAAATCCTCAGTCAATATATGTACTTAAGCTTCCATAGATGACACTTTTTTAGTATGATGTTTTAAGTCCATAAAGATATTTGTGAACTTACATGCATGCATACATACATACATACATACATACATACATACATACATACATACATACATACATACATACATACATACATACATACATACACACATGCATACAGTTGATTCCCGGTAAGTCAAACAATGGTTAACTCGAACTTTTAATATCTTAAACTGTTTCATTTGGTCTCCTGAAATTATCTAATCAGTAATTACTAAAATTCTCCAGTTAAGTAGAACCTTGAACTCGAACTTCCTTAAGTCAAACCATTTTTTCGTACCCTTTTCAGCAAATTTCTTTGGATAACTCGAACTTTTGTAATGGAAGTAAAGCCATAATTAATTTTCTTATTAAAATAAGCAGTCATTCCATATAAAGCATAAATAACTGTAGCCTAATAATTTCTTTATTTTTTCATTGTATATAAATCTGAATAAAATAGATTGTTATCAGATGTAAAAAATTTTTACTTGGTCCCTTGGAGGTTCAAGTTGTCGGGAATTAACTGCACATACATACATACAAGCATAGATACATATATATATATATATATATATATATATATATATATATATATATATATATATATATATATATATATATATATATATATATATATTATATATATATATATATATATATATAATTCTTTTGTTTAATTGTTTTTACGTTTTCCCCCTTTATTTCTTGTGAGCAAAACTTATTATGGATGGCTATTGCAGACTGATGTTTTCCCTTGTTTAAACTTTTCAGATGTTGCTGAGTTCGAGTCCTAATTTGAAGCTTAGTTTTGCCTACATATCTCTTTGAGCATTTGCATTCAATCAAATATGTTCCAAGTTGACTATTATTTGACGTTAGTAATGTTTTTAAATTTAGATTTGATTTGAAGACTACTCTATAACCTGCTTTCTGAAACATTTTTCATAGTTTCGGGGATAGTGATGGTATCCACGGTAGTGATACAGTAGGGAGATTAAGAGAGTCTGATTGAATTTTGTTGATTTTTAGGGACCATTTATTTCCAATTAAGTTTGCAATCCGTTTAAGTTGTCATACGGTGTTCCCATTTTCTTTAAAGAAATGATTAGGGAAATTAATCTCATCTTATAAATATAAATTACTGCATATAGAATAAGCCCTGTGAACGTAACCTTTAAATATTGCGTTTAGAATCTTAGAGTCATGATTTGAGAAATTAAAAGTGCTTTGTTCGTGATGTTGTAAAAATGATTCTGCAAGTACAACCATGAATGAAAGACCTATAGGACTGGAATTTTCAAGCTCATAGATTTTGTTGTTCCACAGAAAATAACAACAACGTAAACAAAGCTTTATGAGTTGTCTTGTTTCAGATATAGTAAGCTTAGTAGAATATTTGTAGAAATCATCTTTATTTAATTGGTCTATAAGAATTAATGTGGCTTCTTTTAGTGGTATTGATGGATACAAGGAATAATAATACATGAAAATAAAGTGGGAAAACGTAAAAACAATTTCTAATCATAATAATTTGTTCGAAATGTGCATGAAGCTCTTGAAATACAGAGGTTTCAATGTTCACCTTTACATGGCAGAATTAATTTAGATAACGGGCAGTTTGTGAAAACTAAATTTTGGACTTTTTTTACATTTTTACTTAAGCAAGAAAGAAGCCATTCAACTGCTGACATCAGTTAATTCTAAACTGTTTCTAACATTTTTTGTAAAAAAGTTTTGTAAAAATTTTTACATCTGATGATGCTGGTAACCATAATCCAGCAAAATTTTCTAATAACAAATTATTAATTGTATTAAGAGAATTCGTATTATTTGATGTTTTCTTACTAATATAACATATACTTTTATACATGATGTCAACACTAAAGATATGTATACATATACATACATACATACATACATACATACATACATACATACATACATACATACATACATACATACATACATACATACATACATACATACATACATACATTTTTTGTAAAAATTTTTTGTAAAAATTTTTACATCTGATGATGCTGGTAACCATAATTCAGCAAAATTTTCTAATAACAAATTATTAATTGTATTTAGAGAATTCGTATTATTTGATGTTTTCTTACTAATATAACATATACTTTTATACATGATGTCAACACTAAAGATATGTATACATATACATACATACATACATACATACATACATACATACATACATACATACATACATACATACATACATACATACATACATACATACATACATACATACATACATACATACATACATAATAGACTAGTAGGTTCTAAATTTTTGTCTTTCTCAATCTTGCTAATCTCTTAGACAAATAATCTCTTAGATAGTTAACTTGTGACTTGTTTTCCAGAAAATCAGAATCACTTACCTTTATCCCTTGATAGTCTCTGACCTTTGCTTGTGTTCAGTTTCTCCTTGTTCCTCTTTAGGAAGCTCAATTTATGCCATAATCACACTAAAACTTTCATCTCAAACCTCTTGGGATTCCGGCCCATATATAATAATAATATATATAATAATGGCCAATAATAGCCCATGGGGTTGATGTTTTTGTCTTTGCTGAAAATTGTGTCTTCTATGAAATCTCCTAAGTTCATGCAGGCAGGGAAGCTTTTATTCCTTCTCATTAGCTTTAAATCAAGTCTCATTCTACTCCATGTTTTTCACTATCTTGTGCAGTTGCAACTTCTAATCATAATAATTTCTTTCATCTGTTTCAAAGGAACAACTCTCTAGAGAACAAATATCTTTTTATTATTGCAAGAAATCAATGCGAAAAAGCATTGTTTGACATTAAGGTCCATTAGTCTCAATTTGTGGTCTAACATTTTGGTATACATTGTGGTCTAACATTTGTGGTCTAACATTGTGGTCCTGCGAAACTCTTACAAAAGTGTTATCAAGAACTCTCTTTGTTATTCTCTGAACTAATTAAAGTTTTAACTTTTTAGTTTTAACTTTTTTAACTTAAACTTTTTAGTTTCTGCTGGTTAACAATATCTGTGGTTCCAGTTTTTAAAAAGTATGGAGATCACTCATACCCTCTAACTTTCTTTCAAACAGTTTTCCTAATACTATTAGCAAAATCTTTCAATCCTTAACTAACAAATTTCTAATATCTCCTCTTGAGTCAAACAATATATCTCTGTGAGTTATATAACAATATACCTCGATGAGTTATATAACAATATACCTCTTGAGTCCTTTTGAGTCTAAAAACTTACTCTCTGAGAATCTATATGGTTTTTGATCTTCTTGTTCCACTACTAATTTGTTAAGTGTTACAACAAAGGTTCTAATGTGCATTAGATGGAAGCGGTGAGGCATAGGCTATTTCTTTTGATATATCAAAAGCTTTTGGTAAAGTCTAGAGTGCTGGTCTTCTACATAAACTTGCTTCATATGGTGTATCTGGAAAAGTTTTTTATATATCAAAAACTTTTCATGGTACACCATAAAATAATCATTCTTATCTAATTGCAGTATTAAAGTTGTACTTGAAGAACAACACTTTCCTTTTTTTCAGTTCTGGAAATTTAAACTTCTGGTTTACTTCAAGGTTCCATCTTTGATTCTCTGCTGTTCTCATTAAAATTAATAATAATCTCACCTTTAAAGTGGCTCTATTTGCTGATGATATATACTATATACTTTGCAACTATATACTCAAGTTTGAACAGTTATCTCATTGTATTATTTAGAACAACCAGCCTAGAAAGCATAAAAAGAATTTTTCAAATTTTTTTACATAATTTGAATTCAGGCTTTAAATAAGAATGAAGTGCTAAGGTTTTATAAATTTTAAATCTGAATGTTTTTCTAATGTTTTCTTCCTTATGCATAAATAGAGATGTGAGTCATTTTTTGGGCAAAAAAACCAAAGACTGCATTTTTTTGTTTGCTATTTTTTTAACAAATTTCTATTTTTCCTAATTTAAACACTGAAATAATTTTAAAATTCATTTTTATGTGATATTTTATTAAAACTTGTTATCATTTTTCTATTTAGCATGTCAATTTATCAGTATTGCCTGATAAGTTCATTAAAATAATTTTATTCATTGTTTTTTAATTACACTTCACATTAAGTTGAAAATAAACATCAAAAACAATTTATTTTTTTTTAAAAAAAAACAACCTTTTTATCACAAAAAGTTTTTTGAAATAAGAACTATTTTCTTTGAATTCTTCCCTAATCCATATTTTTAAAATTAATTTTTTTTTATGGAATAAACCTGAATTAAGTGATTAAAGATTTTTTTTTTATCACTGCAAAAAAACATTAAGGTATGTATGATTTTTACTTATTAAAAAAAATATTTTTAACTTTTTAATCATTTTATTTTCTATATTTTAAAAATAAATAAACTTTTTAATTTTATTTCTGTTTTGCAATTTAATAATTTTTTTTGCCTTTAATAAAAAACTTATAATAATAATGCTATTTGATATTGCAATTCTCAGATACTAATAAAAAGAATTATAATATTGAATATTCATACTATAAATAATATTGCACAATAATATTGCAGTACTATCATATCATTAAATATCATACATTCATTGTATTGCATTTAACTAATAACTGAATTATGGAATTTTTTCAGAATATAAAAATTTTAAGGTGTGGTAAGCATTAACTAAGCAGATTTCTAAAGTAATTATACTATTTAATCAACAGGTTTAAAAATTAATCATGACCATTAATTGTAACAAATTAGTCTGTGGTCACACTGAAGGTAAAAAGAAAACTTAAATAAAATTGTTTTTTTGTTATCAAATTTTAAACAAGTTAACTTATCATTTTACTAATTAAAAAATTTTTATAAACTCTCTTGTTCAATTCTTTTCATACTTTAAAAATACAAGTAAAGGGGGCATCCGTAAAGTATGTATGCAGTAACACCACTAATTTAGAACTCCCCCGCCTCCTTTGTACACACCTGTATGCACTTAACAACTCGCTTCTGCGTACGTACATATAATTTATTACAAAATCAACTTTCCTTTCCTCGACGCATAAAATTTTTCAAAATATTAAAAACAATAAAACTTTTAATTAATTTGAAATATCTCTGTTACAAGAAATAATATATTTTAATTTAATTTTTTAAACTCATGAAATTCAATGCTTTTGTTAAAAAAATAAATCAAGTTTTTTGGAGAGATACAGATCAAAAGATAGTCAAACATGTAATTGCTGTCTCGAACCTTCTTCCTCCCTGGTACACATTTGTATGTTTTCTAGTAACCCCTGCCCCTTTACCTGGGTACCTACTTTATAAAAGATCCCTATTAAAAATTATCTAATATGGCATCTGAAAAACTCAAACAGAACTAACCAGAATTTTTTTAGCTAAGTTAAAAACATTTTTTAAAAAGTTACAAATAAGTAAAAAAAAAATTATAAGAACCCAAAGGTAAAAAAAAAATCTATTCCTAAACTCAATTTTATATTTATTAGAATATGTGTGTATATGTATATATAAACACACACACAAACACATGTATATACAAAATATATGTATACACACACATGCACATTTTTATAAAGTTTTTTTAATTTTTCAAATCAAACTAAATAGCCTTATTTTTAATTTTGAAGTGATTTGTTTACCCTGATTAAGCTAAATAAGTTACTATTTTAAAATCTCTGTTAAAAACAATTACTAATGCTTTGTACTAAAAATCAGGTTTAAGAACAATTGCTCATAAAATATACTAAATCCTAATTTAGTATATTTTATGATTATTTTTATATATTATAATATATATATTTATACATAAATACTAACCAAAAATTAAATATTTAACAGATTCAAGATATTACAGAGAACAAATACTTGTTATAATAGCAAGCTAACCATGTTTCTAGAAAGAAAACTTCTACAAATATAATTTAAAGTACCTTTTATTCTATTTATGTTGCATTCAACAAACTCATTTCTTGAAATAAAAGTAAGACATATTCTTTCCAAAGGATAAGGATACATATTTTAAATTTAACTTGCAAAGGTTATTTTGAAAGATACAGCAGCACTGTTTATGCTATTTTTTTGCTAGTTTATTTTGATTAAATTAAAGCTCTTAATTATCAATTTTATTTATATTATTCATTAATCTATAAACTAGATAGCATTAATTAACATTAATTAAATAACATTAATTTTGGTTAACTATTTTAAATAATATTTAGCCTTGTTTCTAAAAACATTAAAAATTGAGGCTTTGTATATAATAATTTGTGTCTAAGAGTTTTTAGATTTCACATTGATAAAAATAAACACATCTGTTCAACTAACTGGAATTATTTTGGAAATTAACAAGCTTTGTGTAAAACAAAGAACAAAATAAAAAAACCAAAGTTAAAAACATCTTAAGACTTTAAAATATTCTGCAATAAATGGTTACACTACTACTCAAAATAAATTTAAAAACTCCTAACTTTAAATTATCATATAATCACTGCATTGTGTTCATGTGTATGCATGTATATATATATATATATATATATATATATATATATATATATATATATATATATATATATATATATATATATATATATATATATATATGTATATATATATGCATATATATATATATGCATATATATATATTTATATATATATATATATATATATATATATATATATATATATGTATATATATATGCATATATATATATATGCATATATATATATATTTATATATATATATATATATATATATATATATATATATATATATATATGTATATATATATGCATATATATATATATGCATATATATATATTTATATATATTTATATATATATATATATATATATATATATATATATATATATATATATATATATATATATATATATATATATATATATATATATATATATATATATATATATATATATATATATATATACAACCCTCGGAATTAGGAAAATTGAGGTCGGCAATAATTTGCCGACCTATAATTTCCTAATTTATAATTTGACCTATAAATTAGATGCCGGCAATAATTTGTCGGCATCAGGTTGGCAAAAAAAATTTGATACAAAGGTCTTACCATAAAACACCAAAACGAGGTTGGCAATTTTTTGCCGACCTCAAACACTTTCAGGTAGCAGTTAGGTCGTTATTGCCAAATGCCAACCCTAATTCTGAGGGTTTTATATATATATATATATATATATATATATATATATATATATATATATATATATATATATATATATATATATATATATATACACACACATATACGTATATTTAAACATGATTTTTTGATTTTAAAGAACTGTAACAACATTAATACAATTGTTGCAAATACTAATGTTCTTGTGACCAATCTTCATCCAATTGAAAACTGTTTTTCATACTTTCCACTATATACGAGTGAACTTTTTTCATGAGTTTAAAGGGATCGCTATTAACATTTGCTGTTCCAAAAAGATCAAAAGATGAGATATCAGACCTCATGTTATCAGCAGGACCTCTAGAAACCATTCTGAGCATCATTGGCAACTCCAATTTTGAATTTGAATTCAGTTTTGGAAATACATACCCACTGCTTATAGCGTATTCGTTTAGAACATTTATATATACTTGATAAGTATAATATGACAAGCGGAAAAAATCTTGACATGGTTTTCTTGATATAACTAAAACCTCATACTCTTTTTGTGGTGTCAAATATATCAATAGTGTTGCATTGCCAAATCTACATAAAACATTTATAAATAGTTTTAAACATATACTAAAAATAAACATAATTTTAGTATTAGTCTATATTATCCCAACTCTATACTTGTAAATTGATATACATGTGTGTGTGTGTGTGTAAATATATACACATATTCCTGAGCTTCAGTATATACATCGACTATCTTATAACCTGCTGCTGCAAAGGAGTGCTGCACCATCAACTGAAGGTTTGGCATGGGGCAACAATATTTCCTTTCATTATTCTTTGTTTTTTTCTTTATGTTTTGAAAAATTAAAGCGCACATTTTTACATTAAGAGCACAAAAATGATATTAAGAAATTGCCTCTATAGATATGGATTGAGTAAAGTATAGTGTATATATATATATATATATATATATATATATATATATATATATATATATATATATATATATATATATATATATATATATATATATATATATATATATATATATATATATATATATAGGGCTCAAAATAAGCGTCAGACATTGAAAATTGTCTGGCACTTGTCCGGTAAAAAATGACAAGTCATTTGTCCAACCCTCATTTTATGTGCATTTATTTTCCAAACATTTTAGTTGTTCCAAAATTATTAATAAATTCAGTATTGTATAAAAACTTTATTTTTTGAACACTTTATTTTGTATACAAAACAAAAATTGAAGTTGAACACACGACTATGTTAACAAAATATGTTATTTTTTAAAGTTAATTCATTTTTTAGAAGATGCTAAAGCATTACATTTTTCTGAATTAAGTAGACCGGTTTTTATCATTTATATTAAAACGTTGCAATTAGTTAACAAAATATTTT
This sequence comes from Hydra vulgaris, assembly GCF_038396675.1. Classification (NCBI taxonomy): domain Eukaryota; kingdom Metazoa; phylum Cnidaria; class Hydrozoa; order Anthoathecata; family Hydridae; genus Hydra; species Hydra vulgaris. The sequence goes on along the minus strand of NC_088926.1, from coordinate 18,703,233 downwards.
ATGCGTGGTCAGGAATGACATTCAATCGCACTTTTTTAATTTTTATCGGACATGTCTGGCAAGCTTGTTTCTTTATCAGACAAATTGTCTGCTATAAAAAAGTTCGTTATTTCGAGCCCTGTATATATATATAAAATTTTTAATTAAATATTAGGTAAATAAACTTGATAATGCTGTAAATATTTGTATATCATTGCCGTATTGCTAATTATTGTCTTTCATTTTGATTTTATTGTAAAATAGCTTGGCCTCAATTGGCTACTTTGTCACGAACAAAAAATAAAGTTTTAATTTGTAATGTTATGTCTCAACTTTTATTTTTAAAACATATAAACGTGCAACTTTTATAAGTTAGATTATGTCTCAATTTGTTATTCTTTATAAAGTTAAAAAAAAAAAAAAGAGGTAATGTAATGTAAACAAATTTATGTTTGTGACATATTTAATTATGTTTCAATTCTTAAATGTTTTGTGTTATGTCTCGATTGGCAATAGTTTTAAAGGTAACAAAACAAATAATTAGATTGCTTAAAATTTTAATGAAAAATTAAAAAATTACTAATTATCATCGTTTATTTTTATTGTGATATAGATTCATCTTTATTAGTTACTTTTTTTGTTAGTAATACTAGCGTAATACTTTGCAAGTTTTTACAATCCCACAAGCAAAAATGTATATAAAATGTCAACCTATCTTATGTTTACTTTTACAGTTCAAATGCATTAATTAGTTGTAACCCATTAAATGTATGTTTTGCCCATTCGCTTCTTGGCCTAATGGCTGAAATCAAGTATAGTTTCAGTTCTTATTTTGACTCTAGACTGTCTCTCAATTGGTTATGGTGTTATTAGAAAGCAGAAACAGCACAAGATCGAAACTGTGACAGTCGATAGAGGTTCTTGGTGTAGTCGCTTTTTTGTTGTATCCTTCTACGTCCAGAAATCTCAAAGAAATCTGTCCACTCCGAACATTGAATGGAGATAAACCATTAAATTGGCCGGCTTAGCTTTGGCTGAGTGGCAACTAATAAACCCTTAAGTGGGCCAAAATACGGAGTCTTGGCTCCCAAATAACACCGCCTTCTAATGCCCTGTGAAAGCCTAGTTTCAGCTGCAGGTGTCTCTAGTTGGTTGGTTAAAAAAAAATATTTTGCACATTCTAACATCCGGTTCAATATCTGTCAGCTTCTCTGCATTATCTCTCTATCTCGATTATTTTTGCTTTTCCTAAAGTCATTGCACATATCTATATATTTATGTATCTTTATATGCACAAAGGAAATAAAAACATTTTAGCATTTCCTAAAGTCATAACATATCTATATATTTATGTATCTATATACCCCTATGACATTTTAAAGTTACATTACGTCTTAATCGGTTACAATTGGTAACAAGGTTACATTCTCTAATTATTAATTAAATATTAAGTAAATAAACTTGAAAATGCAGTAAATATTTGCTCATCATTGCCGTATTGCTAAATATTATCTTTTATTTTTTAGTAAAATAGCTTCATCTTAATTGATTACTTTGTTACAAACAAAAACAAAACAAAAAAAGACTTAATTCGCAATGTTACATCTCAATTATTGTTTTTTTTTAACTTTTTAAAGTATAACTAATTGAAGCATCACGTAACGTAACTAAAACTAGATTTGAGACACGTCTCACACATAGAATTTTTTAATGTTAAGTTATGTCTCAATTAGTTTCCCCTTAAAAAAAAAAGATGTAATGTATTTATATTTGTATTTGTGACAATTTTTAAATACGTTTCAATTATTAAATGTTTTACATTACGCTATGTCTCGGTTGGTTATATTTTTTAAGATAATAAGTACCTTAAACTGCTTAATTACCATAATTACAGTACATTTAAAAGTAAAAAATAACTTATTAGTTATTTTAACTTTTAAATGCACTTTTTTTTTAAAGCTTTAAAAGTTGTATTTACTTTTAAGAAGTCTTTTTTAAAAACTAACCCACAAGGGTGGGTTAATTTTTTTTAAACTTTTTTTAAACTTTTTTAATTACAATAGTTTTGACAAATGTACATTTGTCAAAACTATTGTAATTAAAAAAACTATTGTAATTAAAAAAACATGCATGTTATTGCATTTTAAACGATCAAATACATAAATAATCAAATAATGTTAAAAAAACTTAATGTTAAAAAAATCTATATTTGAGATGTATTTTAACTACGTCTCATATCAAGATTTTTTTGTTACACTACGTTTATTTTTGTCAATTATACAAGCGTAATACTTCACAAGTTTTTATAAACCCACAAGCAAAAATGTATATAACATGTCAACCTTTCTAATGATATAAATTAAGAATATTTATAGATTAATTAGTTTAAGCTAATTATGTGTACAGTTTGCACTTTCTGTGCAATATCTGTCTACACTCTCTTATTTATCTTTCTGACTTGACTTCACTCTTTAACTAAGTCATGGTTTTCTTTAACATCATTCCATATATAGTTCTTTCTCTATTTATATAGCTCTCCTTTTCCACATGAATAAATGTACATATAAAAAAACAAAAAATAATTAAATATAAAGATACCATATGTTACAATGTTACGTGTCATTAGGTCAAAATGTTACATGTTGTTAAATAACATTTTGCACATATTGTTACATTACAGTGTTACGTATTCTTATGTTACAATATTATGTCTCGGTTACGTAAAGATAACGAACATTTTGCACATAACGTTACATCACAGTGTTACATAAAATGTTACATCTCGGTTGCATAAAAATAACTATTAATAAATAGATATTTTGCAATAACGTACTGAATCTTGTTTACGTTACAATACATAACATAACTTTAAAATGTTATAGGGGATATGTACAAAGGAAATAAAAACATTATAGCATAGGTTACAATGTTACATCTCATTAGATCAAAATGTTACGTATCGTTATGCAATGTTATGTCTCGGTTACGTAAAAGTAATGGACATTTTGCTCATAACATTGTGTAACAATGTTACGTATCTTACGTTACAATGTTATTATAGGGATATATATCTATATACATTCTTGCTTGGTTGTTTTTAATTTTTCAATTATTAGATCAGTTTTAAGTTGTTTTTTTTTTAATTGTTATAAAATCTGGAAAAAGTTTAAAAACCTTTTTTTTGTAACTTTTTTTTTTATTATTTGATAGACTACCTGCCCAAACCAAACCCTCAGTCAATGTAGTGGCACTTCCTTGTAGCAGCAGGCTATAAGATAGTTGATGTAGCAGCACTCCCTTGTACCAACAGACTATGAGATAGTCAGTGTAGCGACACTAGCTTGTAGCAGCAGGCTATAAGAAAGTCAATTTAGCAACACTGCGCACTGTTTTACAGTTAAATAATAGTATTAAAAACATTCAGAATGTTTTTATCTTTAAAAAAATAAAATGAAAACATTAAAGTCTTTTAATTAGCATTTTTTGTGGTTTTTTAAAAAAACATAAATTTAATTAGTTTCCTAAATTAAATTAATGCGTTTTGTTATAATGTAACCTTAATTTTGTCAAATTAGATGTCATAGAGTATATAAGTGTTTGTTTTTTTTTACCACAAACAGTAAGTTTAAGACCTTTACTATAAAAAAAAATATATATATATATATGTGTATATATATATATATATATATATATATATATATATATATATATATATATATATATATATATATATATATATATATATATATGTATATATATATATATATATATATATATATATATATATATATATATATATATATATATATATATATATATATATATATATATATATATATATATATATATATATATATATATATATACAGTCATGGACAAAAGTTTGCGACCACTGCGATTTTCGCATATTTTTTAATGTATTCTACTCTGAATTGCTTTTGGGCTACTTTAGTGCTACAATTTTGTACCAATTTGTGCTAATTGTCAATTAGAGTCTAAAATTGATGTTTACATGTTTATTTTCAGATATAAATAAAATAATCTGGAACATTTTATATTACCGAGACCTTATTTGAAGCAGTACTAGTTAAAATGGTACGAGGTAAAGAACTGACATCTGAAAAGCGAGCTCAGGTCGTTATTTTGTACAAAGAGAACATTTCTATAAGACAGATAGCCAAAAAGCTCGGTATTTCACATTCCACTGTTGTAGCTACTGTAAAGAGAAATCAAGAGCTGAAAAGTTTTAAATCCCATTCACGCGCTGGGCGCCCGAAGGTTACAAGCAACCGTATGGATAATGCTATAATAAAGGCAGCAAAAAAATCACCAAGAGCATCCTCAAGTGCCATTAGAGGCAAACTGCCTGGATCACCATCCAAGAAACCAAACAGTCGGACAATACGCAGAGGATTATTTGATGCAGGCTTGAAACCTTACCAACCAGCATGGAAGCCGAAGCTCTCACCAAAGAATATTCGCGATCGCATAATGTTTTGTCAGAAGTACAGGCAGTGGACACCAGCCCAGTGGAAACAAGTGATGTTTTCAGATGAGACAACATTCACGCAATTCTACTCATTTTGTAGACATGTCAGACGCCCACCAAATCAGAGGCATAATCCTAAGTACGTTATACCAACAGTCAAACAGGCTCCAAAAGTTATGGTTTGGGGAGCAGTCTCTGGTAGCGGTCATGCCGGCATTTGGATTATGCTTAAAAATACAACGATCAATGGTGCTGTTTACTTTAGTATACTGATGGACAAACTTTTGTCCATGACTATATATATATATGTATATATATTAAGGTGGTTCTAAAAACAACTTTTTCTGAAAATGACTGCTGGCACCCCCTGAATATGTTGTATATAATTAAAAAAATGCTAGATTTAAGAAATTTTTGAATAAAAAATATTTTAAGGGGTTGCTACCGACCCTCGAACATTATATAGGTCCCTAATATTATTAAAAAAAAAGTTTTTCAAAATTATGTCATGTTGGGTCTCAAACGAAGCAAAATCATATACAAATTTCAAAAATAATATTCATTTTATAAAAAAACATAGATAAAAAAAATTATAATCAAAAAATCTTGTTAAATTCCCTATTTTTCATTTTTAGTTAAAAAACATAACTTTTTGTTTACTAAAATCTAAAATAAAAATTTAATTATAAAATGATTAATATTTTTAAAATTTTTATATAATTTCCCTTCATTTGAGACCCAACATGACATAATTTTTAAAAACTTTTTTTTAATAATATTAGGGACCTTTATAATGTTCGAGGGTCGGTAGCAACCCCTCAAAATATTTTTTATTCAAAAATTTCTGAAATCTAGCATTTTTTTAATTATATACAACATATTCAGGGGGTGCCAGCAGTCATTTTCAGAAAAAGTTGTTATATACATACATACATACATGCATACATACATACATACATACATACATACATACATACATACATACATACATACATACATACATACATACATACATACATACATACATAAATATATACTTATATATGAAAATACTCAGTTCTGATCTGCAAAACATGCTATCAATAGATAGAACATTTTACAGGACAAATCGCAAATTATTTTAACTTATTATACATTATAGAGTGAAGCCTCTCATATGCCATATCTCTCTTATGCCATGGCATAACCTTGTATAACTTATGTCATTATGAATAGTGAATATAGAACTTTTAATTAATGATTAATTTAGATGTTATTGTGTTTAATGTTCAAAACAAATTTTATACTTCATCAAAACAAATTAATGTTGCAAAATTTTAAAATAAATATGGTTTTATTGTTTAATTTTTTGATTTAAAAAATTGTTCATTATAAATTACCATAGAAAAAATCTAGATAACATTTTGTATTTTTAAAGAAAAACTTTTATTTGCGTAGCAAACATTTTGAAAACACAATATATTATTCTACAAATAATGACAGAAAATGTCTCAATCAGCAATTCCTATTATTTTAAAAATAATAAATCTTACACCATTTGTTGGTTGTAATATAAAACTATTTGTTGGTTGTAATTTTAAATGGCCATTTAGTTCCGGTAAAAACTTGCTGTGCTCTAACCTTAAAAGGAGCAAGTATTTATCAGTGCGAAGAGTTTAAGTATCGAAACGATAATTGGAATTTTTATAGTGTTATAAGTCAAAAAAATACATCATGTCACTGAGATTAAAAGTTACAAAGAATAGTATCCTTATCTAAAAAGAGAGCTACTACCTGAAGATTTTGAGCTTGTTTCTTGTTTCAATCAGAATTTTTTTTTTTGTTGCCAATATTTGAAGCATAGAAGATCAGTTTAAAGAATTTATAAAGCAGTAAAAGAAAGATACAAGAAAACCTTGTGCAGAGGCAGTTAATAACTGAGTTTTTTTTGGGTTAAAATTCAAAACCTTGAAAAATTTAAAGCAATTTCTTATAAATAACCATCCTAGAATTACTCTGCTTTGCATATCAGAAGTATTTTTATTGTAATATTACAAGGTTTACAAGCCTCTCTTAATCTTTCCTGATAAAAAACCCCCAAAGTTAATTGAGGGGTTTTGTATCAGATTTTTTTTTTTACTGAGTAAGTGGATATAAAAAACTCTTACTTATAAATTTCCTTATGGAAACTATTTTAATGACAGCTAAAACTAATCTTATTCAATTTTACTAAAAGGTCATCTATAAATTACATAAAGGTTTAACATCTATAAAGGTTTTTGACAACTCATACGGAACTTATTGCTAAAGAGCTACGACGTTGTGATGAGGGGGGGGGGGGTCAAAAAATGTCAAAACTGCATGATTTTATTTGTGGGCAACCCCTAAGCAATACTTTTTAAACTTAAGCACTCATTTACAAAACAAATATAATTTAAATTTCTTACTTGAAAACTAAACCAAGAAGATCGTGAATATCTATCAATTGCTGAAAATAATCATTGCCATTATTTTCATTGAAGTAACGAAGAGCGGCATGATACATACTGTTCCACTTGGAATAGTATGAATAATCCCCCAATGTAAGATGTACATGAGGATGAACTTGACTAGCACTTGCTTTTGGTAAAATATCCCAATACATTATTCTGTAATCGTGAGTAGGTATTAGGAAATGTGTCTTTTGAAACCACTTTAATGCCAGATTAATTCCACTCATGTATTCAACTTCAGAGATTCTTTTATAATCATGCTGAAACCATAACAACATACCATGAAATATTTCTATTTTAAATGCATTAGAGACAATAACTGCATATTTGGACTTCATAAACCCAAATGAATCAAATGCTGTATACTTTTCATAAGAACAAAAATCACATCCTTCTTTTGAAGAAAGCAATAACTCTTGTAAATATACTGAAGTCCCATTAGATGAAACACCAGGTCTATTAGAACGAACTTGATTAAAGACAACACTCTCATGAGAGTATAAATTATCAATAAACACCAATGATTGATTTTCTGCAGATTTCATTAGACTTTTATCATTATTAAGCCATTTCTGTAGCCTCTCCCTAAAGGTACTACTAATATAAATTTGAGTGTACTTAATGCGAACATTGTAAACAGAATGAAACAGGTCGTAAGTTTGTCGACACATTTTGTTTTTATTTAACATTGCAAAATTTAAAAAAACACTAAGACCTTCAACAGAATCTATGTCTTTTCCATTAAAACAACCACTTTTAAGTTCTGATACATTTATGATGTTATTCTGGATTTTATCTTTTATGGTGAATAAAATATAACTGTTAAATATAAAAGCTGTGGCCACAAGAAGTATAAAACAAATTAATAAATATATTCTTCTTGGTAAAAACTTATAAACCATCATCCTGCCACAAAAGCATTTGTATTATACTAAACTCTTCTTTGTCATTACATAGCCAGCATAAATTACAAATATCCAACCAATCAAAACGGTTGAGTACAGAGCCTAAAACCAAAATACATATTTTATTCATAAAATCTAATAGCTATAATAATAAAAACCAAATAACAATACGAACTAACTTTTTTCAAATTTTTTTTACCATCTTTAAAAATTGTTAAAAAAACTAATTGATGCTGATAAAATAGATGGAGCAGATAAACATCCTTAGCATCCTTTTTTTTTTAATGCCATTTTTATTAAGAAAATGATATCATAGAAATGTGTTCACATAAATGTAAAGCAATAGACATTGAAAGATAATTTATGAGTAAAATGTTTTAAAAAGTCTTTTACATATAAATATAACAAAAACATTAGTTAGGGTAGAGCAGGGCATATCCCAACAGTGGGGCATAACGGGACAGTTATGCCTGAAGCTTTATATCTCAGTTAAAAAAAAATTTTCAAAAAGTTTTTTTGATATAACATTTTAAATTGTGCTTCATTATTGTAAAAAAAAAATTAATTTTAGAAGTATCGAAATGCATTACAAGTAGCAAAACGCATCAGTAAATTTGAGAAAAACAAAATTTGAGTATTTTCTTAAGCAATAAAACGACAAAAGATCTTGAACTATTGCTAATTTTGTGGGGCATATCTGAACAACAAGTTATTTACATAACTGACTATATTACTACCATTTTGTTTACAGTTTGATGACTTTATTCTTAATTTAAAATATTATTTTCATTATTTAGAAAAGCAATATTAGTAATAAATTTAAAGGAATTTTTGTACTTTTAAAATAATATTGTACTTTTAAAATAATATTGTACTTTTAAAATAATATTGTACTTTTAAAATAATATTATTTTTATAACTTAACTTCAATTATTAATAGTGTTTAATGTAAACAATATGGTAAGAAATTTTATAAGAAAAGTCAATCATCCAAAATGGGATGATTGACTTTTCTTATAAAATGCAATTTTAACTGTGAATAAAAAAAAATTTTGAATTTGAAAAGCTGCTGATATATATGGCATATTTTATTTGCTCTACATTGGCATATTGCTAATAAGCCTGCTCATTAAAAATGTTACCAAATAGTTTACGGATATTTTTTGTGTGATTTATGTAATCCATAACATATTCTGTTTAATTTTAGATTTAGTAGTAGTTACCAATTTAATAATAGTTTTGCCCTACTTAAATTCTAAAACAATTTCTTAAGTTTGTTTGTTTAAGAGTATTTTATAATAAAACACAAAAAGTTTTTTTATTTTAGTTGTTATTTCTTTTTTTGTGGTTTATGGGTGTATGGGCGTGTAATTTGTATGGACATGTTACTTTTTTGAGAGTTTAATGTCTGAAGATGCTTAAATGATAAATTGCCTTAATTTTTTATCACTTTTAAAGCGTTACAATTAACGAATGACTGCTGCTTTTTCACTATCCCGCTTTGCCCCACCCATTTGCAAAATGTAGAAATTTTGCTAGTCTAGAGTTTTTTTGTCATAGCTTATTTTTTTATAATAATATTATAACTTATTTTTAATCAATTCCTTAGTTTTTAAATTTTAACCTTCAAATATGTAGCTAATGAGTAAAAATTTTCAAAAAACAAAGGGTTGCACCCTACATCACCAAATTTGCTGAAATTTGCCACTGCCACCAATGTTTAAACATAATATTAGTTAGGATAGACTGAATATTTTTCAAAAATTTTTTATTCCTTTAAGATTTTGAGCAACTCAAAGTTTGTTAGATTTTGTATAAAAAATAAGGGAAGGGGGGGGGGAGTCTGTTAAATATTACCCTTATAAGGTGTTTGTAGTAATGTTAAAAAAGCTAAAATTTGGTACCAAAAGAGTTTAAAACCTGCAGAATCTGAAAATTATAGCCTAGTATCTCTCAAAACAATATAGTTTATTTTAAGATGCATCATGGATCTAGAAAGATATGAAAGATAGAAAAATATAAAAGATAGAAAGATCTAGAATATATGAATGAAGTAAGGGGTCACCCATAAAGCACGTACGCTTTTTTTTTGACAAACCCTCCCCCCCCCTGCATTTTGCCATACGCTTTTTTGAGTATCGTCTACTTCCCTAAAAGTACTTACGCTTTTAAACTACCAACCCAATATTTTATATTTTTTTTAATTTAGTGTCTCCATACTTTTATAATTGACCTACTGCCCCACCATCTCATAAACGTAATTTGCAGACCCCCTCTTCTTCTTCGTAATGTTTTAGACAATGCATGATATGAACATGGCGTTTAAAATCATTAAGGTTGTCACCGATGATATTAAAACAAATTTAACTCAAACAAAAAATTTTGAATGTTTTTTAGATGGGTGTGCAGGTTAATATATAAATTGCTAAAATATTTTAAATCTTTGTTTCCGTCTTAAAGATTTAGGTCCTTCTGCTAAATGGATTTTTTTTTGTTTAGCAACACTAGCAAGCTCACAAAGAAATATGGGTAATCTCCACAACCAATGTACAAATGTTGCAAACAAAAACATTGAAGGTGTATGTTTCATTTATATATTATCATAAGATTTAACTTGGTGAGAAGCACTCGTAAGGAACAATTGGATACTGTTAATACAATATCTGGAACATGTAGTTAGTTACTAACAGTTTGTATCACTTAGCCATCAAAAGATAAAAAAATGTATTTAATATACCTTTTTATAGTATTTATAGAAAAGAGAAAGAGAAGCAATATTACGACAATATGGTCAAAGGTTGGCTGCAAGAGCAGGTCCAACTATGTTAACAATGTGTTTTTGCACCTTGTCTAAGAGAGAAAGGGCATCATTCGAAGATCTGCCGCAGATATGGCAACAGTATTCCATACAAGGACGGAATAGAGATTTATAGAGATAAAGAATAGAATCCGGAGTAAGAAAGTGGCGAGCACGATAAAAAGATACAACCTTACTAGATGCTAATTTTGCAATCGATTTGATATATTGTTTCCAAGAAAGATCAGAAGTAAGATTTAATCCTAGAAGATAAAAGATAGCAAGGGCGGATCCATAGGGGGAATGGAGGGCAATGGGGGCAATCCCCCCTCCCTTACATGATTTGAAAAAACATTTTTTTATATTTAGTTTACTAAAAAGCATACTTGATTTGTTGATTATTTTAACAGCTTATTTTACAAATTCTAATTTACGATTTCCCGACTTTGCAAAACCGTCAATCACGTTTTCATCATTTACTGGAACTTCTCTGTGCACATTAAGTAAGGCCAATTCGACTAGTCTGTTTTCTGTCATTTGTGTTCTTAGCTAATTTTTAATTCTTCGCAAGGTTGAGAAGCTACATTCAGCACTAGTGACACTTACAGGACATGACTTGATAATTTGAAACAACTTGTGAGTGATTGCACCTGGTCACACAAATCAAAAACAACAGAAAGTTCTGTAGGTAGTGATGTAATTCCTCCCTCATCTTTCGCCCTTATACATTTGCACTGCCATAGTTCAACTTCTGAGACTACTGAGATACCAATATATGATGTCATTTCATAGTTGCACTAGTTAAAGCTTAGAATTAGATATAAATTTAAATTTAGATAGGATATAATTTTAGAATTAAAAATTAAAATAAAAAATTAAAGAGTAATATATATATGTATAAGTATAAGAGTATGACAGAAAAAAAGTAATATTCAAACAAAAATTATATAAAAAAGATTTGTCGGGTTGCTGAAAAATTGCTCCAACCCACCCCCACCCCCCTTACTTGATGGTCTGGATCCGCTCCTGAAGGGTAGATGACTTATCGAGTACATTACCGTTCATAAATAAAGGAAGATCTAGATTATTGCAATAACAGAAAAAAATATTTTCCTATGGAAACAAAGATTTTTAATTTCAAGTTTGCAGAGTCTGATATCTTATCCACACTTTTTTGTAATCTTTTGATTTTTGTACAATTTATAAATAATGTGAATGAAAACCATATATAAGATCACTAGAACTAAGTATTTCTTTTTTTAAAGGTTTTTTTATACCTTTTAATTTTGTTTTAAATAACAACTGTTAATAAGTGATTGTTAATAAGTCAGAAGTGATAAGTTTTATCTAATTTTTAAAATATTGCAAAATTTTGCATCCATATCAAGCCTCAATAAATATTCAAGTAATTGTAAGGCCAAAATAAATTTGGTTCGTAAAGTTGATAAACATCTTATCTTTAAGAAAATGAAAATAATTTTTTTTTTTTTTATCAGTCAGATTTTTTTTTTTATAGCTAAAATGGTCAATGGTTTTTTTTATTGTCCTTATTAAGTGCATTTTAGAGATTTCAAAATAAACTACATTATCTTGTTTCAAGAGATACAAAACTAAAATTTATGGACTTAGCAGGTTTTTAAATAATTTGGAACCAAATTTCAGCATCGCAGAATTACTAAAAGCACCTTAAGGGTAACAGTAAATAGAAACATTTTTTTTTCAGTCAAAACCAAACAAACTTCAAGTTTTTCTAAGTTTCCTAACTTTAAACTTTGTTAAGTTATGACTCTAAACATTTGCACCAAATTTCAGAAAATTTGGTGATGTAGGGTGCAGATTTATGTTGTTTTTTTTTCTTTTTGCTCTAATATAACTAATAATAAAAGTTTTATATTAAATTTTAAAAGAAGTATGTCTTATGAAGTTTAGTCACTAGTTGTGAATTAATAATTAATAAAACATATTTTAAACAAAAACTAAAACTAAAAGTATATAGAGTTGTTTTTGATATTTTAAATAACTTTGAGGATAGTTACTCTCTTATAACCTTTTTTTTAAAAGTTCAATTGAAATATTACAAATACTTTTATTGGTACATAAACTGAATTGAGAACTTAGGTTTGTATTTGTAGTTTTAAAAATGCACACACTTTTATTGTGGTTCATATAGATAGTTAGATAAGAAAAATAATGGTTTAGATTAATAAATCAAATCAAAGACTAAAATAATAATGTTTGAGTTAACTACTCAAAAAAACAAAGTTATATATTGTGAATGTTTAACAATATATTAAAATGGATTCACAAAATTTAAGTCATTTGGAATTGAATGAGCATAAAAGTATTATGACAAATAAAAACTAGAAATATATAAAATGCTATGAATATATAAATGATTCATATAAATCAATGAAGTTTTAATGTAAAAGAATTCTATTTAGGCTAAATTTAAAAGTTTTTCATAATTTATTACTTTAGCAAAGTGTCACTGTGTAGACACATGCTGAGAGAACATATTAATGATGACAAATTTTTGTAAAAACAGGATTAATTTGACATCATCAAGCCAAAACATTAATTTCACTTTATGAACCATAAGAGCTTTTTATAATTTTTTATGTAACTTAATATAAAATAAGTTAAAATAGTTCAATTTTTTATAAAGCTAGACTTTTCCTAAGTGTCTTAAAAATCTATTTGCCGTGACATTTATCCATTTAGTGACTTTTATTTGTTAATTTAATCAAATAATAGGAAAATCTTGTATTACTAATAAAACGTCAATAAGTGTTATATTAATAAGAAATACTTTTATTGAAAAACCTGAATAATCTGAATACAATTAAATTAAATATAATCAGATTATTCAAAGTAACTTTAAATAATCTAATCAATTATTAAAATTAAAAAAATAAATGTACTAAGAGTAAAAAGTAATAAATTAAAGAAATCTATCCAACATAACTCGTTTGTACACGTAAACAACACTTATTTAAGCATAAATTATCTTTAACAGCTTACAAAGTTTAATATAGTGACCGCTCGATATTTGCTCATTTGTTGTTCTTGTGTGTAAAATACAAGTAAGCAACAAACGCTTTCACCAATTAGACAGTTACAAAAAATGATAACTCAGTGTTTACAATTTTTTATAAATGGATTTAATCATTCAGTTTTATTTACTAAAGTTGTTTACTGAATTATTTAGTTTAACCTGAGTTAAGCGAAAAATAGCAGTAAATACGATAACAATAAATAATAACTGAAACCGATATTTTCCGTTAAAATTTGACGTGCGATCAATTCCAACTAATAGCAGACAAAGTAAACATTTCAGTGACATTTATGATGTTGGTTTATTGTAGTTTGGTGTAAAACATACACAACAACAACCGAATAACTTTTTTTTTAAATTAAAACGAAAAATAGTTTGTTTTACTAATTGTTACTTCTATTAACTATAAACGGTGTAATTATTTATGTCCACGCATCACTTATTAAGGCGGGTGTATATTATATTATATATATTAAATGTAAACATCAAAGCTAAAAAAAGAATCCTAAAAACAGAAGTGTTTTTGCAACGGAGTGCTCGGAAACGGTGCATGCCACAATATTTTTTGGCTTGACCTTTAAGAGCTAAACCTTAAAGAGCATCTTTTAAGACCAAACCCTGCAAGAGCCTTTCTGTTTTTTGGACCCTTTTTTTGCTTTGAGGTCTAGGTCTGACAAATCTTGTTTTTTCTGGCACATTTTTAATTTGCTCTTTATTAAGCACCGGCAAATAATGTTTTTAAAATTTGAATAGCAAATAGTTACTTTGTTTACCTTCAGGATTGAAGTTTAACGAACATTTGTCTTCAGCCTAATATTTTACTTAATCAAAAACTGAATATTCGACATTTGATACTAATAGTTTAAATTTGGTGAACTTCGTTTAAAGAATTTCCAACTCTGTTAGTTACTTAAATTCAAACTAAATCTGAAGTTATAAATTCCTAAGAGATATAAATTAATTTAACTCAAATGAATACGATAAACAATATTTAGTAAAGATCCAAGTTTTCAAACACATATATAGAATAGCGAATAGTATATTTAGTGACCAAAGCTTTATAAAGACATATATTTAGTCCTTTTAGTCTTTGTGACTAATGTTTAAGAGGTATACCCCAGAAATTTTCAAAAATTTAAAAAAATAATAATAATCAAATTTAGACAATTTGTTTATTTTTTGTTTATATTGTCAGCATTAATTCACCTTTCAAACGTAAAATTTACAATTTTCCATAATTATTTACGACATTATTACAAATTATTGCGTAGGCAACACTATTTTGTTGCTAGTAACACTGTATTTTGCATGTTTTGACAAGTAAAACCGTGAAATTGTGTTCAGTTACCATTTGTAGAGTGCCGAAGATTTTTGTGTGTGTGTTAAGGATCTTTCTTCAAACGTTATTTGTAACCGACTATTTTTCAAAATTTTAATTTTTTAAATGTTTTATTAAGTGAAGGACTTCTTTGAAAGTAGTTTTTCCAAAAATATACATTATTTCAACTTTTTTAATTTTCTTTTACATATTTTTGTAGTGTGTTTATTTGTCTTTTAAATTTTTTAAAGTTTCTGACAATGAGTAAAAAAAAGATGTGAATGTTTGTAAAAAAAGTGAAATAATGTCACTTTTAAGCAACACTAACTATTCTCAACGAGAAATTTCAAGAAGAATTGGCGTTTCTAGGCAGACTGTGCAAAGAATAGCATCAAAAATAAAAAATGGCGAAAACCCTATATCCACACTCCGTAAGAACTGTAAAGGAAAACGCCTTACAACGCCAAGGTCTGAGAGAATTATCAAGAATATTTGCTAGGAGAATAGAAAGAAACCCAGAAAAATAATCACAACATTGATTAAAGATGCTGGAATTAATATTAGTGATCGCACAGTCAGGAGACGCTTAGATGAGTTAGGCTTTAAGTGTTACCGCCCTGCGAAAAAACCAAAATTAACGCCTGCCATGAAGGATAAATGACTGAAATGCGGTGTTATGCGATATAACATCTGCGGTGTTATATAGCATAACACCGCAGATGTTGACAACAGATCATTAGAGAAAGGTATTTATTTCTTAAACATGTCATTTTCTGCTTTATTTCTTGATTTTCTTTAGATTAATGAAAGACTAACATTTTTTGAAACATTTGATTTCAGGTGTGCTTTTCTGATGAATCCACGTTTCAGATTTTGGACGACAAAGCCTCATTTTTGCGACGAAGGGTGGGTGAAAAATTTAATCCAGACTGCATTATCGAGACAGTAAAATATCCATTGTCAATTATGGTGTGGTCCTTTATGTGTGGTAAGGGTACGGGAAGGTTTTACATAGTCCAAGGGACAATGAGGCAGGACCAATACAAAGAAGTTTTGGACTAAAAGCTCATTCCTCAAGTTGTGGAATGGTTTCCAGATGGCGAATTTATGTTTATTAAAGATTCTGCCCCATGTCATATGGCAAAATCCATTAAAAAGTTTCTTGGAGAGAAAAAAATTCTACTGCTGGATTGGCTAGGAAATTCCCCGGATCTTAATCCTATAGAAAACCTGTGGGAGCTATTAAAACGGGAGGTTTCTTCAAAAGAACTGGTGACAAATAAAACCCAGCTTATTGAAAAACTAATTAAAGGTTGGCATCGAAATCCTTACTTAAAAGAATTGGCACAGAAATGCATTGACAGCATGCCACGGAGAGTAGAAGCTGTTATAGCAGCAAAGGGTGGATTTACAAAATATTGATAACATTACAATTTTTGTTTTTAAAAAAAAAAATCGTTTGTTTCTATATTTATATGTGATAATAAACAACTATTCTTTAAATTTTTAATTATTTTGTACCGTAACCCTCTAATTTTTTTTACATTGTGGATAAAATTTCACAAAAATGTGTAGAAAACTCAATGGCCCTATTTCAATAGCCACCCACTGTATATATATAATATATATATATATATATATATATATATATATATATATATATATATATATATATATATATATATATATATATATATATATATATATATATATATATATATATATATATATATATATATATATATATATATATATATATATATATATATATATATATATATATATATATATATATATATATATATATATATATATATATATATATATATATATATATATATATATATATATATATATATATATATATATATATATATATATATATATATATATATATATATATATATGTTTATCATGGCAACCTTTTCATAGAGCCCCTTTAGTCACTTGTTAAAAAAAACACTTTAATTTTAAAAATAAAATAAAAAATTCAACAAAACAGTCTTTTTTTTTTAGTGTAAAAAATTGAAAACATAAAGTATTAAAACAAATAAGAACAAAAAAAAGAAGAAGAAAAAAAAATTAAAAATGTATAAATCTGAAACAAATATTGTAAATTATAATATATATTTCAGGAATTAAGGAGATGCATTTTATTTTATCGTTTAAACGATGAAATGCTTTTTATTTTATCGTTTAAACGATGAAATGCTTTTTATTTTATCGTTTAAACGATAAAATGCTTTTTATTTTATCGTTTAAACGATAAAATGCTTTTTAGGTCTACAACGTTCTATAAATAGCAAAACTTTGCGGGTTTTTTTTGGTTAGGTATATGGGTACAAAAAAAGGAGAAAATTTTGTACCCCAAAAAAATCACTTTTAAGGCAAAACATCATAATAGTTTCACAAGTTGAAAGCGCTTTTGGCTTCTTGTTTGACTAAATAATACATTACTTTTGGTAAATGAAAACTAAGTTCGTTTTCATTGATTTTTAGCTCAATTTCTGTCGCATTTCCTGGTCAGAAATTTTATATTTATAAGTTTTCAAACATGGTTAAGGCAGATAGAATTAAAGTAAGAACTAATCAAGCGGGCAAAAGGAAGAAAAATTTAAATGAAAAAGCGTTAGGTAGCAGTGTGAGAGTAAATATTGTAATTTTTCTTTCTTCAAGTGTAGATATCAAATCCTCTAATAAATAGGCACTTGAACATCTGAGAGCGTAATCTCGATAATCGATAAAACACGGCTAAAGAAAAAAGATTTTCTTTAGCCTGACGTTATTTAGTGTATTTAGTGTTTTTTTGAATTAATAACAAAATCAATTATAGCTTTATATCCCCTTATTTATATTAGACATTTAAAATTTAAAAAAAAAAAAATTCCATAAGTTAAAGCTAAATATTAATGTTTAAAAAATACCAAACTTATTGTTATCTTATAATTTGCTGAAAACTTAAATCACAAAATTTATGATTTTTTTTTGTATGGCTTTTGACGTTTTTAGCAATTTAACGTTTTTAAGAAACGCATCAACCATTTCCATCAGATCTGTTCTTTTACAAAAGTAACAATAAACAAGACCGTTATTATTCAAAACTAAGAATATAATAATAAAAACTACAGTAATTGGAATTTTAATGGCTCGGAAACAACCCACCTTTGTCATAATAAATCTGCGACAGTACTTTCT
Organism: Hydra vulgaris; assembly: GCF_038396675.1. NCBI lineage: Eukaryota > Metazoa > Cnidaria > Hydrozoa > Anthoathecata > Hydridae > Hydra > Hydra vulgaris. The sequence goes on along the minus strand of NC_088926.1, from coordinate 18,685,024 downwards.
TAAAAATATTTATTAAATGGTAATGCAAAAAAGGTTTTACAAAAAAATAAACTAATTTAAAAAATTAAATTTCCATCTTGATTACAAATTCAAAAACACTAAATACTTTCAAAAAATATTTAGCTTGTTAAATCTCTTAGCTTGTTAAATCTCTAAGAATAAAAATCTCAAAAAAATATTTTTGGTACTATAGTTAAGCTGTAGTTCTACTTTTTGCAATAAAAAAATAAAAATACACTCTCAGATGTTCAAGTGCCTATCCAAACAACTTTACCATTAATTGAAAACAAACAACTTTAACTTTAATTGAAAACAAACAACTTTAACATTAATTGAAAACAAGAACTTTGTTTTAAGTAGAACAGAATTTTGATATACTAAAGTAAATTTAGTGCAAATCTTATTTACTGCTTATTTTGATTTTTTTTTTTTGCGGTTACTGCAGCAATCGTTGACCGAACAAATTTTTTGTTTTTTTTATTCTCTATTTTTGTGATATAATTAAACTTTTTATGTCAAAAGTTGTTATTTATTTTCTATATTCAAAAATGATATAGCTATTGCCTGGATAGTTCAGTTGGTTAGAGAACTTTTCTTTTAAAAAAGTAAAATAAAATGTTACAAAATAAAAATAATAAAAACATAAAAGTGTCGATCAACTTTATAAAAAAAAAAATAAAAAAAATACTTATAAAAACTATTAGTCAAAAGCAAAAGCAATACGGACCCGAATCCCTCCATATAAAAAAAAACTGTATACATATTTTTAAGCATGATTCAACCAAAGTGACACGAAGTTGACAAAACTTGCATGCTTTGATTAGATATTTTGAATGCTTATCAAATCTTGGCAAGTAAGATCTTTAAAAGCCATTAATTTAGTAATGAATTAAAGGGCATAATTCAAAATCAAAGAAAGTACAAAAAAAGTCTTCTATATCTTGAAGTTTCATTAATTTTAATGCTTAGAAACTTTAACATCGTTTAAAAAGTAGACTTAATTAAAAATATTTAAATAAACAATAATTTAAAAAAAAACGAATTTCACTGGACTAAAAACAACAAAAATTCACTGAAATTATTTTTATTAAAATATTAAAAAAATAATTTGTCTAAGGATAAGCTACATAGTTTTAACTATTATGTAATTATTGTACGAAAGGTAAAACTAAAACTAAGTATTTAAATAGAACCACAACTTAAAAGTATATGTTAGTTTAAGTTTTTTTTCTTGCTTCGAATTATTTTGACATTTGATTAAAAAGACAACTAAAACATCAAAAAGATACCGAATGGGTTTTGCTGATTGATATCAAGAACGCATTTAACTGTCTTAACTGCTCCGTTACACTGCATAATATAAAGATCACTTGTCCGAATTTTGACATGTATTTAATCAATACATACCGTAAACCGGCAAAACAATTCATTTATGGCGGAAAAACTGTTTTTTTGAGAGAAGGAAGCGCACAAAACGACTCCCTCGCTATGCCATAGTACTCTCTTAGTACTGTGACAATCATAAATGCATTGAAACTAGTAGAGACTGATGTAAAACAGGTACAGTTAGCCAGCGAAGCCACCACTACAGGAAAACCGCAGTCGTTAAAAATTTGTACAAATGTCTAGAGGAAATTGGAGCTTTGCATCGGTATTATGTAAATCCTTCAAAATGCTGGTTCATTGAAAAATCTGATAATCTAGCTAAAAAATCTAAGTTTATATTTGAAACTCAACAAATGTAGCTACCAAGGAAAAAAGGCATTTAAAAGCCGCTTTTGGTGCGGAAGCATACAAAAAAGCTTTTTGCGAGGATTTAGTCTAAAGAACATGGTCTTAACATGAAATCGCTAATATACAACCACAAGCTGGTTTTGTTAAAGAATATAGATCTAAATTAACATAAATCCTTCTCACGATTGAAGCCTTCGAAGAATTCGTAACACCAGTTAAAAAATTATTATCAGAAAAATTTTTACCTGTTGTTTGGTTCTGGGTATTCCATAATCAAGAAGAACAGGAAGTTATTGGCGCTGAATCCATCAGAGGGAGGGTTTGGAGTTAGTAATTTAATAACTGATGCAAAGGAAGAACATACTGTCTCTAAGAAAATAACCGAATTGCAAGTAGAATCCATACTTGACTAGTTAGATATCATAAAAGAAAAAGATGATTATGGTAAAACGGTTTCAGAAATAAAAAAAACAAACAAATAAATCAAAAAAAAAGAAAAGGAAAAAGAGGAGTTTAAAGTAATATACGGAAGAAAATCTTAAACTACTGGTTGAACTGGCCTGCGACTAAGACGCCAGCAATTGGTTAAACACTTTACCAATTAAAGAACAAAATTTAGATCTAATTAAGGAAGAGTATAAGGACGCTTTTAGATTGAGATTGAATGTGCAACTTGCTAATTTATCATCCTACTGTACTTGTAGAAAAATTTTTTACGTGTTACCGCAATGTGTCACTGCCAATGCAAGCGACGAAGCTAGATTAGATATGAAATCAAGGTTTTCGAAGGAAGGGAGAAAGTGCCTTTTTTGATGTTAGAGTAACGCGCGTAAATTCCAAGTCCTCCAAAAATCAAACAATAAACAGGTATTCCGTAGAAATGGAGAAGCAAAAAAACGTGAATATTTTGAACGAGTTATAAAAGTTGAACATAGTACATTCACCCCATTGATTTTTGGTACAAATGGGGGATTCAAAGACAAATGGAAACGCTTTACGACACTACTGGCACATAAAATGTCCGTAAAGAGTGGTGAGAGGTACAGAGCAGTTACAAATTTGTTAAAGATACGCCTCTCAATGGAGATTACGTGAGCCTCCCTGCTCTGCCTAAAAGGCTCACGAACCTTATTTGATTTTTATTTATTTAGATGCCCCAAGAAGTCCTTATTTATTGCAGAGCACCGCGGGTGAGTATTTAATATGAAGTTTACGCCTCTTTCCTAACTGATGTCGCAAAACTTGCCCAGAGGTTTGAACCACAGATCCTTTGTTTCTGAGGCAAGTGAGCTACCACTGCACCACGGCTGCTCTGAGGGGACTATCGTACTGATGATGTTGGTTTAGAAAATGTGTAAAGTGGACTTATTTAGTTTATATTTTTAATATGATGTTTAAGAAAAACAAGTTGTTGTTTGCCGTTTCGTTTTCGCCATTTTTATTGTATAAATTTGAATATTATTGGCGAACATATATTTTAAATTAATATAATCGTACGCATTTGCGTCAAAAAACGTACCTATTAGCGTACAAAGATTAGGCGTCTAATTACAGTCTTGAAATCGTTTTCTTTTTGTTTACAAAACAAAAGGTTGCAAGCATAGTCCGAATGCATTTCAATGCGGTTGAACTTCCATCTGTTTTATAATTCTATGCTATAGTAAATATTTAAGAAACAGCAATAAAAAATATGAATACACATGGGCCACGGCTTCGGGGACCAAGGAAGCCATGGCCCCTCGAGAATTTCGCAAAGTAAAGTTAGTTTTTTTGCTGATAAAAAAATTTGAATACTACAGTATCATCCATAGTTATTTTCGTCGCGTCTATAATTATTTTCGTCGCGTCTTCAATTATTTTCGTAATAAAAATAGTTTATTTTTCAAATACTTTACAGTAAATTAAGAAAAAAAGTTCAAGCATAATTTAATCACATAAACTCATTACGCTGAATTCCTTTTAACACCCACTCACGCATGTGAGAATAATAATTTTCAAAAGACTATTCAATAAAACCTGTTAAAATCTCAGTAATAATGTTAATCATTTCTTGTGGATTATTAGGTCGTGGTTGTATCCTTTCATAACCTATACTCAATGAATTTTTTTTTTTTATCATATCACAAAACTCCTCGATAGAATTAAGTTGAGGGCTCTAAGGTGGTAAAAACTGGATAGTACAATTGCTTTCTCAAAATGCCGATTCTACAGTTGATGAATGGTGGAATCGCGCATTGTCCATTATTACAACATATCTTCGATCACTTAAAGCTGGTCTTAAATCTTGTTTGATCCATTCGTTCATGTTAGCAGTATTAAAGGCCCCAACCTTTATTTTAAAACCAATACACCCCAAAACTGAAATGGCACATATTAAGCTAACATTCCTTCCTCTCTGTGTGGGGACTGTAATATATGGGGTACTTCCCAACAATGCATATCTATAAAGTCGTGAATCGTGCAAATTAAAGCCGGTTTCATCAATATAAATCAGATCAGAATTTTGCAGAAAAGAAACATGATTGCAAAACGTGAACCTTGTTGCTATTACATGAGCTGAATTTCTTGCAACAACGACCTATTTAAACCTTTTACGGGTATATCCCATTTGTTTTAATTCTCTTTTAATTGTAGTTGTCGAGGATTTATGTTCTTCGGGCATTAATTCTGCAATGTCGATCGTAGTTAATGCATTATTTGCATTAATTAATAATTCAATTTCTCTCTTTCTTTCAATATTATCTCGTGCCGCTCTGCCACGCTTTTTAGGCACTGTATTTTGATCTTGTTCAAGTTTTCGTATCCAGTTTTTAATCGTCCTAATCGAAAGACCTGTTGCATTTGCAATAGATCGACTTGATTCGTTGCTATTCATCATTCTTTTTATTGTAGAAATATTTTCTTTGGTTGCAATTTTGTTTTTTGTTTGTTCTTCTGTTTCGACATTCGAATGATTGATGTTTGTATTGTTTTTGTTTGCCATTATATATTTCGTAATAAAAATACTAAAGTATACGAAAAAAGTTGTGGACACGACGAAAATAATTATGGGCGCGACGAAAATAATTGTGGACGATACAGATGTGAACATCTGCCTCGTTAATAGACAACATCATAACAACTGACACATCTTATAATTTACTAAAAACAGGAATAATTAAAAGTGATACCTCGGATCATTTTCCTATTTTTTTATCTATAAATATTAATACAGATTCGATATTACATGAAAAACAGGTCATTATCAAACGCTTTATTAATGATAAAAATATTTTATCATTTAAGGAACAATTATCCTTAATAAACTGGAATTCAGTAAGTAATTTGTCAGAGGCAAATAATATGTATAATGCATTTTTTAAAGTTTTTTATGAAGTTTATGATGTAAACTTCCCAAAATGTAAAATTAATAAAACAAAAAAAAGTTTAAAATCACCACGGGTAACAAAAGACCTTAGAAAATCCTCAAAAATAAAACAAAAACTATATATTAAATACCTTAAAGCAAAAACAATTGAAAGCAAAACACTCTATAAAACCTTTACCAAACTATTTGAAAATAAAAATAAAAACCTTAAAAAAAATTATTACAACGACTTATTTGATAAATATAAAAACGACTATAAGCGAAAATGGCAACTTGTTAATGAAATCACTTGTAACAATAAAATGAAAATATGCTCTTTGCCAAAGGCAATTAAAATAAATACTGACATTTTTTATAACCCTACCATAATCGCAAACGAAATAAACAAGTTCTTTGTATCAGTTGGACCAAACTTAGCCGAAAACATCCCCATAATTAATAATTCAATCAATTCAAAAAAAGATTTGACTTCCCCTGAAATATCTTCTCTAAATAAATTTAAAGTATCTTTTGATGAATTTGAGATTGCTTTCAAAATGCTTAAGACTAATAAAGCAATTGGTCCAGACGATGTAAACGGGAATATTGTTATTGGTTCATATGACATAATTAAAAATATTCTCTTTAGGGTCTTTACGTGCTCAATAAATCAAGCAGTATTTCCCGACAAACTCAAAATAGCTAGAGATACCCCAATTTTCAAAGGAGGAGAACTTACAAACCTCAGTCATTATCGCCCAATATCAGTTCTCCCAGTTTTTTCAAAAATTCTAGAAAGAATATTATATAATAAAATTTTTAACCATTTATCAGAAAACAAAATATTATATAATAACCAATATGGATTTTAAAAAAATAATTCTGCAGAACATGCAATACTTTAACTAACAAGAAATATTGGTGATTCATTTGAAACATCGCAATACACATTAGGTATTTTCATAGATCTATCGAAAGCTTTCGATACTATAGATCATGAAATTCTTTATAACAAACTAGAACATTATAGAATCACTGGAAATACTTTATTATTACTAAAGAACTATTTAACTAATCGTAAACAGTTTATTCAAATAGACTCATCATTATCATCAAATTTATTAAATATAACTTGTGGAATGCCACAAGGCTCAATACTAGGCCCATTGCTGTTCCTGATATACATCAATGATCTCTACAAAGCCTCAAACTTAATGACAGTTATGTTTGCGGATGACACTAATCTTTTTTTAACCAGCAATGATCTAACAACATTATTTAGAAATATGAACACTGAGCTTATTAAAATCTCTGACTGGTTCAAATCAAACAAATTATCAATTAATATAGAAAAACTAAATAGATGCTTTTTTACCCAAATTCAAGAAAAAAATTAATTCCAAGTATTACGCCACTTATTTTTGTTGACAATATTGAAATAAAGCGAACAAAAATTACAAAATTTTTAGGCATTTATATTGATAAAAATCTTAAATGGAAACACTACGTTAACAACCTAAATAACAAAATTGCTAGAACTATAGGAATATTATATAAATCAAGAAGTTTCTTAAATAAACTCAATTATATTATTCCTTTATTCACTGCCATATTAACTACGCTAACATTGCTTGGGGTAGTGTGAACAAAAGTATACTAGAACCTCTTCATCGTCAACAGAAACACATTGCACGTCTTATAAACTTTAAAGACCGTTTTACTCATGCCAGGCCTCTCTTACTTGAAATGAATATTTTAAATATATATCAGCTAAACGTTTATAATATTTTATGTTTTATGTATAAATGTAAAACCAACGATTCCCCTTCTTCCTTTCATAACCTATACTCAATAAAAGAAAAAAACAAGTACAATCTACGAAATGATAATTCTATTCGACTACAATTTTCGCATACAAATTTTGGTAAGTCTTGTGTTTCTTTCCAAGGAGCCTTTCTTTGGAATAAAATAGTTTTGAAACATTTTGACTTTTCTCATGAATGGACTTATACCTCTTATAAAAGGAAACTTAAGAAAATCATTTTGTCTATTGATAATATACTTTTATACTTTTAATAGGAAATTTATTTGAAAATTTCTATTTTTTATTTAAATTATGTTTTTCTTCTAATATTGTTAAACATAGTTTTTTTATTTATTTTAAAATATGTAACACGTAAATTTGTAACGAATTTGCAGCGGTTCTCGACGACAAGACCTTAAGGTCTTCTACGAGTCTCCGCATTCTTTTTTTTATTATTTATAGTAAAAATCCTCACTTGTAATTGTTTATATTATTATATCTTAACTTTTAATTTTATAAATATTGAAGAAATGTAAAAAAGAAAAAAAAAATACTGTATTATATAAATAGAAACGCTTTTACTTTCTTTCGGCAAAATATACAAAAATAAATCGACTGCATCTATTAGTTTCAGCGGTAACTATGTAAATAAAATAACTAGTCATTTTCGGCAAAATATACAAAAATATACTGACTGCATTTTAAGTTTTAGTGGTAACTATGCAAAATAATTAGTTATTTTACCCATAGCCAACTGTTATTATGCGGCCTGATTTGTTGCATTTTCCGTAAAAAATTAAGAGGCCAGAGTTTTTACGGTTTATTTCTAAATTTTAAATTATGTATGAAAGGTTTATTAACAACAAACGATAACAATATATTTACCAGTGAATATTATACAAAGGTGTTGAATAAAATATTGTATTATAATATTGTAACAGTTATTATATAAATATTTACTTGCATGCATTGGTTTATGCTTTTATAGTCATTTAATATGTAATATATTCTGAACTGATTATTATGTGAATGTATTCTGACTGATTGCCTGCTTAATTATATTACATAAGAGAGTGGAATAATGAAATAGACACACAAACGGTCTATTATTATTACTGTATAATATACAGTGTATATAGTAGAACTGCTTTTTTATGCGATATTATTTAAGTGGAGATAATTCCAATAATAAATGTAAGTGAACTTTATATTTAAAAATAACTGTGTTACATTTTTTTGATTTGTTTTAGTAATAAAATGGTTAATAAATGTGTTGTTACAAACTGTAAAACTGGTTACTCTAATGGTCCAAAAAAGTCAACATTTTATTTTCCTGAAGAACTTGATTTGCGAGAACGATGGATATACTTTGTTAATAGAAAAGATTGGGCTCCAGCAAAATATTCAGCTATTTGTGTGAATCATTTTGATGAAAAATTTATTAATTACGGAAAAAGATGCACCTTGAAATGGAATCTTCTTCCAGTTCCAACTATTCAAACCGATGAACTAAGTGGATTGTCGACTCTAAGGGTTCCAAAGTTGCCCCGAAAAGATAAGTTTGAAGATATTTAGGAAAAGATAAGTTTGAAGATTTTCAAAGTGTTGATAAAATGATTAATCTTGATTCTTTGACAGAACAACATTCTCCGCCAGGCTTTACATTTAAAAAAGTTCATGATAGTGTTGTTTATTATAAACTATGTTTTGATGAAAAATTAGGCATGCCAACTGTTTTTGAGCTAATAACTGTAAATAAAGATCTTTATGTTTCATTGTCATATAAAGGCTATCATATTTCTTTACCTGAATGGTTTCGTAGTGGTCATAATTGCAAATTAACAAACTGTAGTATGTTAGAAAATTTTCCTGTCTATATTAGAAATAAAGCCAATGATATGAATTCAATTTTGACAGAGTTAAATGAAATTAAATACTATTCTCCTCAAGGCAGACCTCCATATTCTGCATCATTTTACGTCACTCTTCAGCACAGTCTTATAAGTTATTGTTAGAACAACTACCTTTACCATCTTTTAGTTTACTTAGAAAAATCCAAAGTGGTCATATAAATGCGTATAAAGCTATAACAGTTTTGTTACAAAAACATTGTGTATCAAGTGGTTACTTGATACACAATGTTTTACTTCCAGGTTAAAAAGTGATCCTTTGGACCTACGCTTTAGTAAGTATAGACAAATGAGCGGTGGTCGATTTCCTGTAAATCTTTTAGAAGTTTGCAACAGTGAAAAGATTTTAGTTGTAAGAAGTCTTCTAAAGGAAAATATTTATTTCTGGGATAAAAATATTTATTAAACATTTGAATCTCTACATTAGAAAACATTATGCAAGATATTGCATTGTTGTCTTTAGAAATATTAGAGTGTCAGCTTTCTGAAGATAGCATGGAAGTTGCTGTTACTATAGCAGGCTACATGGCTAAAAAATTGAAAAAAAGATTTTAATGTCTATCTTGTGGTCAAAAAATGGTTTCTACAGACCAAGATGTTTTTAATAACGAATATCTGAAAATATTATTCAGAGGTGGACTTATATGTCAAAGTCAATCCTTGTCTGATTTTATTTGTCATCTTTTTAGTATTCTAGATATTATTTCTTCTATTCTAATCAAACATTGGAGTTATTCTTTATCAGTTAAAAGATTCTGTAAGAAAAGATCAGGTAAAAGAGTTTAAAAAAAGACAAAAAACTGATAGCTAATGCTAATAAAAGATTTTTTGTCAAATCCCTAATACATATAAAATTACAAACCTTTGGTTTTATATCCTCATAAGATTTGTAAATAGTGTTTTCTATTTGTAAGTTTTTTTTAGTAGCATTTTGATACATAGCTGTTTGAAAGCCTATTTTAGTACTTCATATGTTATTGGAATATACTGAAACAGGGAATCACTTAGCGAAAAATATTGTATAGCATAATGTAATTACAATTAATTATCTCAAGTATACCTTGACCATCTTAATAAAATAAACATTTACCGTAAAAAAACTGGCCTCCTAATTTTTAACGGAAAATGCAACAAATCAGGCCGTATAATAACAGTAGGTCATGTTTACCCTCTAATAAAATGTCATTGGATAAAAAAAAACATTATTTACTTGAATCGTCAGCGGCGGTGAGTTATTTTACCTAACTATAATTTTTTTTTAATTAATTAAACAATTTATTAGTATTGTAATAGCAACATTAAATAGAGTTCATCTTTTTTTAATATATGTCTTATATATTTATGCATAGACAGATTGCTTTGTTTACATTTTTCAGCCCACGCACAAAAAACGACAGGCAAAACATGTTTAAATTTTATTTAAAATCCGGCGTATTTTCAAACCAGTACAGTTACTTTCTCTAAATATAAGTTCCCTTTTTTAAATCATGCCTGATAATAAATTTCACACAAATATATATATATATATATATATATATATATATATATATATATATATATATATATATATTATATACTACTGTATATTTATATATATATACATATGTAAATATATATATATATATATATATATACATACATATATATATACATATATATATATATAAATATATATATATATATATATATATATATATATATATATATATATATATATATATATATATATATATATATATATATATATATATATATATATATATATATGTATATATATATAAGGTATGTTACATGAAATTTTTAAACTCATTAAATTCTAGGTTGTTATATATCATTAAAAAGAGCTTCATTTTAATATTCCAAAAGTGAAAAAATTTTCAAAATTGAACCACCCTACAAAAAGTTATAACGTTTTAATTACCGATTTTTTGATATTAGGATTTGTTGAAGAAACTGTGGTCAAAATAAAGTTTTTATTAACTAAAACTATTATAACTTAATCAATTCTTATCCAAAAGTTTATATCTTGGTATAAAAAGATAGATACAAGAGTGTATATATATATATATATATATATATATATATATATATATATATATATATATATATATATATATTATATATATATATATATATATATATATATATATATATATATGTATATATATATATATATATAAAATATATATATATAATATATATATATATATATATATATATATATATATATATATATATATATGTATATATATAATATATATATATATATATATATATATATATATACATATATATATATATATATATATATGTATATATATATATATATATATATATATATATATATATATATATATATATATATATATTGCAGTGTGTTTCGGATCGTTGTCTTGCTGAAAAACCCATTTTATTGGCATATTCCATTCAGCATGAGGTAACATAACATCTTTCAGGATATTTTTATAAATAAAACGGTCCATTATTTCATCGTTTCGATGTATTGGACCTAAACCGTTAGCAGAAAAATACCCCCAGACCATTACATTGCCTCCACCATGCTTCACGGTCTTATGGCAGTAACGTAAATCGAGGCGTTTTCCGGCCGGTCGACGTACACGGCAAATGCCATCGCTCCCAATGATGTTGAACTTCGATTCATCACTGAACAGGACAGCTCGCCATTTCTGCACATTCCAGTCAATATGAGATGTAGCAAACAGGAGTCTTTTCTTCTGGTTTTTTAATGAAATTAGCGGTTTCTTTGCAGGGCGTCGATAAAAACAATCCGGCTTCAACAGGACGTCGTCTGATTGTTCGGTTCGATACAGGCAGCTCTAATTGCTTTTGTATCTCGACTGATGATATCCAGGGATCCTTCTTGACGACCATAGAATCCTCTCTAGAAGTGGTGGAACGCGGTCTTCCACCTTTGTTATCTGCTGCCAACTTCCCCATAGAACGATATTTGGAACATAGTCTTAATACGGTCCATTTTTTCACGCGATATTTATCACAAATACTTTTTTGTGACATTCCACTTACGTAATCACCAATAATTTTCTTTCTTAGTTCCAATCCAAGACTGTTGGGAGCCATTTTTGCACTTGAAGTCCTAAAAATAATAAAAATAAATAATCACGCTTCTCAAGGCTTACCGTGTTACATTTACCTTGTGATGATACAATAATGCTCTGTGGAACACAGAGCATTATTGTATCATATTGTATCAGATTAATTTCCATATACTGACTGAATTACATGTCGATTTAAATGTCTCTTATATAGTAAAATGAACCTGTTCTGGAAGATTCTTGATGCTTCTTTTCGATGCTTCTGGAAGCTTTTGGATGAGTCTGGATGCTTCTGAATGTTTCTAGATACTTCTGGATGCTACTGGATGCTTCCAATTGCTTCTTCTGGAAACTTCTGAAAGCTTCTGCATGCTTCTGGAAACTTCTGAATACTTCCTTTATTTATTAAAAAACTTCCGTGACGTTGACACGGACCAGACTTAAGAAAATGAAACAAACCAAAAAAGTTGCACTTGTTTTGTCCGCTGCAAAATGGCACTTGTCAACGAAATTCTGCCGGTGTGCTGTCACCTGTCAGCTGATTGCTCATGTCATGGCATGCTATGACTCCAGACTCCTGAACTGTTTGCTGTGGTAGTATAGTTCGTTTCGTTTTTAAGACATGTAAAATTAGAAACACTTTTTAGCATTGTTTGATGTTGGTTGCAAATGTTTTGTCCAATATTGTATATATATATATATATATATATATATATATATATATATATATATATATATATATATATATATATATATATATATATATATATGTGTGTATGTATATAAATATATATATATATATATATATATATATATATATATATATATATATATATGTATATATATATATAAATGTATATATATAAATATATATATATAAATATATATATATATATAAATATATATATATATATATATATATATATATATATATATATATATATATATATGTATATATATATTAGACACTAGATAATCGGTATCGTATAAGTCGACACTGAGAAGAATGGTCTCGTATTGCGTGGTATCGCTTATATACTAATGTCGATACAACCAGTATCGGTTCAATACCACTCGATACCGAGAAGGAAGGTCTTGTATCGTGTGGTATCGCTTATGTTCCAATGTCGATACTATCAGTATCGCTTCGATACCAAACGATACCGTTAATAAAAAGAATCGTAAAGTATCGCATGGTCTCGAATCGAGACTCTCAATCAAACAAAAAATTAAAATGTAACTTATTGAATTTTTTATTAACAAAATACAAGTACAATTGCTTTTTAGAGATTTAGTTATTGTTTTTTAATAATCTACAATACTTTGGCTATTATCCATTCGTTGTTTTTTTCTTTGCCGTACTTTCGTTGGTATTTTAGGATTTTCTTCTATTAATATTGGCAAAAATAAGTCCTATATCACTTTCATTTTCTTGTTCGATTGACCATTTTTTTAATGTAATTTTCAAGAGCGGAATAGTTCTGCATTATAAATACAAGCTTATCTGCCTTGTCACTATCGAGATTGTATCTACGATCAGTGATGACAAGGCCAGAAGCAGAAAATGCTCTTTCAGATGATGCAGAGGTTGGTGGAGTTGCCAACCAAGATCTTGCAACACCCGAATAGATAGGAAGTTCCGCTGCATGCTGCTTCCACCATGCTAAGGTGTCAGTTTTTCATGCATTTTTGGATCTTATTGTTTTTTGGTATTTTTCCATTTCAAGTTTGATAGGAGGGTTTTCGTGTATATGATGTGAATTAGTATCTTTCTTATACTTTGCTAAAATAATATTGTACTCATTTTCCTCCCAGCCTTGTGCATTATCAGGAACGGAATCGTTACTACCGTTGTTATTACTGGAGCTTGAGACAGACAATGAAGAATTCTCAAAGTATTCTTTGGTTGTGGGATGGTTTTCAACCAGTTTTTGAATATTTTTATCGTCAACAAGAAGATTTCCACGAAAAAATGGATGAAGGTAATGTCTAGTGTAAATGCGGGTAATTTACGGCCTTTTTCTGGGAATCTCTTATTCAGTTCTGATAATAAATCCCCCTAAAATTTTTCTACTAATTTGTTGTTTCCATGAGTAACATAATTATTTTTTTTGCAAATGTTTTGTCCAATATTGTATATATATATATATATGATTTGCCGTTCAGTTTTGCTGATTCTGAAAATTTTAAGAGGTTTATGAACAAAATATTACCAAATGCCACAATAAAACATTCAACAACTTTCTCAAAAAATAAACTCCCTCAGCTTTACCATACACTGAAGGTAGTAATGCATGATTGGAAGAAAACCGTACCTACAGATGAACAGTAAGAACTGTTCATCTGTAGGTACGGTTTTCTTCCAATCATCACCTTCTGTATCGCGTAAGTATGAGTTGAACCTTCAGTCGAAGTATGACGTGCAGCGTATCGTAATGTCTGTTCCATCTCGTGGTTACTGTGGAGGGTATTTTGAGATAACTCACATCTAACCTAGAACAAGCATCTTTCAACGAAGCCCTGAAGGCTGTAGATTTATGAAGCCTGGTAGTAAGTAAGCTGGCTTTAAGAAAAGCATCTTTCAGTTCCGGGGTACCCTCGACTGTTCTTTGAAGTGCAGTGTTGAGTTTGTGATCACTGCATGTAACAGAAACTTCTTCTTTAGTTGTTAAAGACACACTGTTTTTTAGAGCACATGCCATATTTGATGCCTGATCAATAACACACAGTTTATACCAGTGTGTCGCTCTTTGAATAGGTACACTTCTAATGTAAATTTTTTTAGGGCAAAGTCTGGCGAGATATAATGTAATGTCACGGACATGTATGAATCATTTGCCCTTGATGTCCAGTGGTCGGTGTTTATGGCAACCTGATTGAGATCTATGAGCTCTTTTTCCATAACTTCATGCATTACTACCTTCAGTGTATGGTAAAGCTGAGGGAGTTTATTTTTTGAGAAAGTTGTTGAATGTTTTATTGTGGCATTTGGTAATATTTTGTTCATAAACCTCTTAAAATTTTCAGAATCAGCAAAACTGAACGGCAAGCACTCAGTAGCAATCAAAGTAATGATGTCATGATCAACTACTAATTGACGCCGATCTTAAAGTAGCCACTTTTTTGTAATCGCTTTCTTCGGGAGAGTGAGAGTTTTGAAGGCTACATCTTTTGCGTATCCAGAAGCACCTGCCTCAATTACGTTTAGTTCTTCATCTACTTGTGATCTCCGCTCGTCTTCTTTATTTTGAAGCTCGATGAATAACTTCCCATGTTGTGTTTGAATATGCAGTAGTATTTGCTTGCTTTGTTGCAAGCTTATTTCCACAAGTTTTACACAGAAAAGATTCTCCTGAAAATGTAAAATACAGTTTAATAACAAATAAAATGATTTTACTTTTTTATTATAATTTTATTTTTATTAAAAACAACAGAGCCGGGACGCTTCGAACTCACTTGGGGCCTGAGGCAAAATTAAGTTTTGGGGGCATTTACTGTAAATTTTACCTTTAAAAAATGTCAAAAGAGTTAAATAATTTCAAAAATATTATTACCAAAAAAAGACCCTTTGATAGGTGTGAACTTAATTTTTTTTTTTTTTACAATTAGTTGCTAGGTATCTTTATATGAAGCAAAAACAAATTCAGAGTGGGCCGGCATACAAACTAGCCATCAATTTAGCACACTGTGCTTTGCGATTTATGAACTATTATTGCTCCACCTATTAAATTAATTTTTTTTCAAATCTTAATAGTTAATAAACAATAATAGTTATAACGTAAAAATGTTAAAAAAAACCTGCAATTTTAGTTAAAAAAAAATTAAAAAATGTTAAATATTCATGAAAGACTTGAAACTAGAACTCCGCGCGTACATGCCATAACTTTATCCGCTTGGCCACGCATACTTACGAGAACACAAGTTAAGTTATTATATTCAACAATAATTCTGCCGGTAATTAATTTTAGAATAATTTCCCGAAATTGCCGGTGTCATGAAATAAATTAACCCCCATAATAAATTAACTCCCGTTGCGTAAAAAATTACCCGAGGAGTTAATCTATTTCGAAATAGATTAACTCCCCTTGAAATAAATTAACCCCTGTCGGCGAAACAAATTAATTCCCATAATAAATTAACTCCCGTTGCGTAAAAAATTACCCGAGGAGTTAATCTATTTCGAAATAGATTAACTCCCCTTGAAATAAATTAACCCCTGTCGGCGAAACAAATTAACTCCCAGTAATATATTAACTCCCATGGAACAACTTATACGAATTACAAAAAAAGTTTTAACTTGATGTTTTCCAAATGTGTTGTTTTTAAATCTGTTAATTAGTTATTGATATGGATATAAATTATATTTCTACGATTATAATACCATATATTAATAGTGGCAATATATATATATATATATATATATATATATATATATATATATATATATATATATATATATATATATATATATTTATATAGGGGAAGTGGGGGCATAACAGCCCCCGTAACGTTTAGATTAATGGAGTATGAAAATAAAAACGACATACGCTTTTGTAACAGTGTATTTCGATAAATACATCATTAAGCTTTAAATTGCTGCAATTAAGAAAAAAATAAAACGGTTTTTGAAAATGTTATAACACAAAAATTAGACTTAGCAAAAAAAGCGGTTGTGCCCCTATAGAGAGGCACAATCGCACCATAATATATATATATATATATATATATATATATATATATATATATATATATATATATATATATATATACATATATATATATAGGGAAGTGGGGTCATAACAGCCCCCGTAAGGTTTAGATTAATGAAATATGAAAATAAAAACGACCTGTGTTTTTTTATCAGTGTATTTCAACAAACAACAACAACAAAAAAAAGCTTTTAATTTTAGCAATTTAGAAAAAAATGCAACAGTTTTTGAAAATGTTATTAAACAAAAATCACAAAAATCGCTGGGGGTATACTTTTCGTGGTACAAGTTTCTGATTCAGAGCAAGATGTCAGGGATAATTCTTGTAGTGAAATAGTTGGTGTTTGAGACTTGGTAGTTAGATTTGGTGTTGCTGAATCCATCTCAGGAAATGACCTGTTGGTTGTTTCTGAAGGCTCAAACATCCAATCATCAAAAACTTCAGGATTAAGTGGACTTATTCCAGTCTTTCTGAAACAATTTACAGCTGTCAACATGTTTGCAGATTTCATATAAGCTATTCCAAATAGTTCTGGAATCTGATATTCGGTCACAACTCTAGGATAATGTGTACGCAGCCAAATACGAACTTCGTTCGAATAGTTGCTACTGAATGGTGCCATTAAGGAGACATCTAGCAGCTGCAGATGGTGTGAACAATGTGGTGGAAAGTAAATAACAGTAACACGATTTTCAGGTGCTTTCATTATGAACTCCATATTTTTTGTATGTGTTGCATGAACATCTAATAATAGCAGTACAGGTCTTTTTTTGGATGGCATTACAAAGGACAGAAAATGGTCAAACTACTTCAAAAATATATCTGTTTGCATCCAACCACTAGGGTGATACGATGCAATAGTACCCGGAGGAGCTTTTTCGATAATATTAACATACTTGGGAGCTCTGACATGGGGGAAAATAATCAAGGGGGCACGTATATACCAGAGGCACTCATACACATTTTGATTGTTATGATTTTCCCTCGTTCAGCTGATGTTAGAGTTCCCACTTGTTTTTTACCCATCTTAGCAATTGCTTTTGACACTTTTTTTGGTACTGAAGAAATTCCTGTCTCGTTAACATTATATATATTATTTGGAGTTATATTATTTTCATCTATGCTTTTAGTCAATAGTTCGAAATTTTATTCACAGCAGGTCGGTTAAATCCCATTGGTCTAGCTCCAGAAGTTCCCTCTGGCATACCCAAATAAATAACAGGATTGTGTTTTAAAAAGCTTTCTGCTCACTGGTAGCCTGCCATTCCTGATTTTTTGTTAAAGGTATATGATATCTTGTTCTTTTCAGCTAGCTGAAATGCCAATTCTCTCAAATCTTTGATTGTAACTGGAAACAAGCAACTCTCTAGAAAAATTAGGTGTTTAGCTAACTCTTACTCTTGTTCAAGGTTAAAAACTGATTTAAAATTCCCAAGTTTTTGCTTTCATTGAATTTTCTTCCCAGGATTGTCGATGAGTTAGACGTTTGTATTTTCTAACCATATTAGGTAACGGTATGCACAAAATAATAATTTTTTCTCTATCAAAGAAAAAATATAATAACAATATATAAATATACAATATGTATCTATATATCTATATATATCTATCTATATATATATATATATCTATCTATATATATATATATATATATATATATATATATATATATATATATATATATATTATATATATATGTATGCATATTTATACATACATACATATATATATATATATATATATATATATATATATATATATATATATATATATATATATATATATATATATATATATAATAGAGTTTATATAGCTAACTAGTATATATTAATACACACTCACCCACACACACACGCACACACACACACACACACCTATATGTATATATATATATCTATATATATATATATATATATAAATATATATATATATGTATATATATATATATATATATGTATATGTATATATATATATATATATATATATATATAGAGAGAGAGAGAGAGAGAGAGAGAGAGAGAGAGAGAGAGAGAGAGAGAGAGAGAGAGAGTATAGTATAGTTACTATACTATAGTATAGATATAAACTCTATAACCTTAGACATTATTAGCAAAAGAGAATGGTTTTAAAGTATTAGTATCAAAACAATTGTAATAGTAGATCAAAACAATAGTTATAGTATTGCACGAACTTCTACTAATACTATTATTCTACTAATACTATTGTTTTGATCTCCTTTTTATATATAATATAAAGGCTTGTCAAAAATAAACAGTTATAAAGTAGTTTTATTCAACGCTCACTAAATATTTATATATTATATATTTTAATATATATGATACTAGATATATTTTAAAAAAATTTTAAAATAGAATACTTACACAATTTCGTCGTTAATTATAAGTACAGTGAAAATTCACTGTACCTAAGGATGCGTTTTTTGATAGGTACAGTGAAAATCTATTTTTAGAATATTTTTGAAAATTTACTTTCATTTTCTTAAGTGCGCATGCTTAAAACAACGAGTTTATTTTAGAAGAAAGTTTTTGAAAAAAAAAAAAGGGTTAAGAGTTTAAATAAGATTTCAAAAAATTAAAAAATGGAGGATATTTTCATTAAGAACTATAAAGATTTTGATGAAGCAGAAAAGTCTGTTAATGAATATTGTAGTCTAAATTTTCACCCCGTTAAAATTGATTCAAAAGAAAAAGTTGAACATTACAATAAAAAAGTAAAGGAAGGTTCCCAGATTTGTTGTATTCCTCTTGATGCTATATATGGTTGTAGGTGAGCCCAATATAATAATAATAAAAAATAATTATAGTATTGATAACACCAGTAATAATAAGGTAAGCTGTGACGATTACTGTGACAGCTTACCTTATTATTACTGGTGTTATCAATACTATTGTATTTATATATATTTTATTTATATATATATATGAGTGTACACTCATATATATATATATATATATATATATATATATATATATATATATATATATATATATATATATATATATATATATATATATATATATATATACATATATATATATATATATATATATATATATATATATATATATATATATATATATATACATATATATATATATATATATATATATATATATATAAATATATATATATATATATATATATATATATATATATATAACTGCAGTACAGTACTATATACACAATAGTGTATACTGTATATACTATGACAGTATAGACTATTGTATATGTGTATTAGGGTGTTTCATATTTTATCAATTTTCGAAATCGAACTCGCGAATCGATTTATAAATTGACTATTTGTATAAAAATAAGTTTGAGCAAAAAAAAAAAAAAAAAATTTAATTTTTAGGGTCCCCGCCAGTTCGATTTTGGCCAAAAATGATGGGTGTTTTTAAGGCCTGGCGGGGACCTTAAAATTTATCGAAATTTTTTTTTTATTCTTTTAAATGTTATATGTTGGATTGAATATTAATCACATAAATGGAGCATGTTGAAAAAATTAAGAATATAAGAATAAGGTATAAAAAAAGTTTTTTATACGCCACCGAGTAATAAAATAGGTTTTTGTGAAAGAAAATTTGGATTTTTGACCAATTTCAAAATATTATGTAGACTAATTTCTTTATTTTTTCGATATGCTCCTTTTATGTGATAAACATTCAATCCAACATATAACATTTAAAAAAAAAAAAGATAAATTTAGATAAATTTTAAGGTCCCCGCCAGGCGTTTAAAACACCCGACAATTTTGGCCCAAAATCGAACTGGCGGGGACCCTAAAAATTAAATTTTTTTTTTTTTTTTGCTCAAACTTATTTTTATACAAATAGTCAATTTATAAATCGATTCGCAAGTTCGATTTCGAAAATTGATAAAATATGAAACACCCTAATGTGTATACTATACATAGACTATGTATAGTATGCACATATACAATAGTGTATACTGTGATATTATATACAGTATACATAGTATATACCAGGGTTGGAAAAAACCCGTTTTTTTTTAAAAAAAAACCCAGCCTACTGGGTTTTTTAGTGTGTTATTGGGTTTTTTTAAAAATATCTTTATTTGCTTAGAAAATGAAAGACATAATACCTATTTTGCATTCAAATTATTTTTAAACATTTAGTTTTTTCAAAATAATAATTAAAAACACATGGTAATAGTTATTTTTATTTATTGAAAAGAGCTTTTACAAGGAAAATTTAATAAATTGAAGAACTGTAAATAAAATTCTCCTTATATAATTTTACTTTGTTTGATTATTTTAATAATTTTCAATTCTTGTCAGCTTTTCAGATGTTTTTGACAGAATTCCAGTTAAACACTTCCTCTGGGATCATCAAGAATAAACTATAACAAATATAAATTACACTGAAATAATAGAAATAGAATTTTTTGTAGTAACCTTTTTAATTTGATAAATAAAAGCTTTAGCTACATTTCATGTAGCTAAAGCTTTTATTTATCAAATTAAAAAGGGTAGATTTACAACTGACGATCAGGAATTATTATTCAAGGTTTGCAATTATAATATTAGTGCTTTTTGTTGTTTACCTTACTCACTATTGGAAAATATTTTTATAAAAATATTGTAAAAGTGCAACTATATATTCACTTTTATATATAAATATTTTATTAGGCTACACAGAAATTAATTTATGGTAATCATGCAGTATGCACTAAAGCCTTGTTAAATATTGAAAAAAATTTCCCAACGTTCTATGTGTATCTTCAAGAAAACTGGCTGACAATACCAGAAATGTTTATGGGTCACTATAGAAAAGGTCTATTGCATTTAGACAATCATACTAATAACAGACTCGAAAGGTACTTATTTTAAGAGTACTTAAATAATATTAATGGAAAAGTCTTGTGATAGAAAAAGTTTTACATCAAACAAAACCATGATTTTTTACTAAAGCAAGACTAAATTTTTTTAAATTTTGAAGTAAATTTTTTTATTAACTATTTTACAATTATTTTTAGAATAATTAATATTATTATTCTGATTAGATATCATAGAACACTAAAAGATGTTGGCCTTTTGTCACGCATGTCACCTGGAAATCTTATAGATAAAATTCTTAAGGTTAATAGAGTGCAAATAGAAAAATCTAAACATGCAGACTTTGACCAGCAACTTAAAGTTAATAATAAACTTCCAGAGCCACTCAAGTTTTATTCGCGTCATGTTTCTTCTTTTATTCTTCGTCATCTCATTGAACAGTATGACAAAAGTGTTAAGTCTGATTTTAGTTTATATGAGGTTATTACTTTTTATTGAATATAATCCTTTTTTTATTACTGTTTGATTTTCAATAAGGCTGCAAAAAATTATTATTCACTTTATGGTTTTGTAGGACAGTGATTCATTACAGGTAATCCATCGTCAAACAACTTTTTATAACATAATAGACTGGGTTTGTATCTGTGATGCTGCATCAGGGTTTGGAGTGCCATGTGCACATGTTCTTTTTGCTCTAAGAACTAAGAATGTTACAGTTAATGATCTGGAGTTGATTCATAAAAGGTAACCTTGTGAATTATAATACCTTGCTGCAAGAGGTAGGTGCAAACTAGTTTTTTTGTGGGGTTTCTTGTTCCAGTTGATGTATGTGTATATTGTGACTACAGCTGTTTTAGATAAATATTACACAAATAAATATTGATGTTTTTTCACAAAAGCATGCAAATAAAACACATTTGATCAAATCAATATTAGCAGTTTTTAAAGGAATATGATAATATAGGTCCGTATTATTTCATTATATAACTTTATGACCATATTTAAGTTTCAATCCACTTATGTTATTGATGGCTAAACTAAAATTTATTTGATTAATAATAAATTTACAATTTAGTAAACAAAACATGTATTGTAATGTGCACACAATATACTAGTTATTGAATGTTCTGATTTGTTTATTATAAAAGAAGTTATTTTAACAAGTTGTCTTGTCATTCAGGTTATCTAAGAAGCAAAGCAAACGATGATGCTTTGATACATTAATTGCTTTTTTTTATTGCTAAATTGACTGTTTGTTATAGTTCAATAAAATGAAAGAATTGATTTTATTTAATTTTTATTTGAATTTGTGAACACTGAAATAAAGGTTTTTCAAAACATTTTTTAACTTACTTCACACTATTTACTATTTACAGAAATTATTTACAATATAATTGATTTATTTAGATGGATTTCATGTAATCCTGAAGTAAACCAGGTAAGTTTTGACCAATCGCCATCTCATATTACCTCAAGTATAGAATCATTACCTCTCTGTTGTGCCACATCCAAGCAAAGATTTACTACAGCAATGAGTTACCTTCAACCAATAGCCTCCTTGCTCTCTGAAATGCCACCCCAAAAATTTGAACTTGCAATTACCTGGTTAGAATCTATTAATCAACAATGCATTTCTGGTGAATGGGAACTTATGGTATGTCAATGGATTTTACATGCTTTCAGTTTATGAATCATTAAAGAAATGCATAAGAAAACTTTTAAATTTTTTTTAGTTTCAAAGTGATCCTTGTCTTGAAGGTTTTACGTCTACAGAAGATCAAAGTGATACTTGTCTAGAAGGTTTTACACCTACAGAAGTTCTATCATCAAAAGAAATTTTAGAAGTTCAGTCAACTTCAAGTGCAGATTTTATGTTGACCCCACTTGAATGCAGAAATAAAAAAATATCTGAAGCAGTTTCTCAAAAGCCACATACAAATTTAGTTTTAAGGCAAGCCCAGCGGTGTAGGCCAGCCACCTAGCCGTGTAGGTAAAAACAAACAGAGACTTTTTGACAAACCTTTGAAAGTATTTGAAAAGTTGGGTTCTTTTGAAAAAGATCATATCCGTCTCTGTTGGTTTGTAGAAAGAACAGTTGCCCAGCAGGTTTTGCATGAGAGTGCTAAAATTACCACCTGCCAATTTTTAAAGCATTTATCGAATAAGATAGCAGATAAAAGAGCATGTCTTGATGACATTAAGCAATATTTTGAAGAGGCTGCATGGGCTGAAGTTATCAAACAATGTGAAGCTGTGAGCATTGAAAAATGGCCATGTCAATTATGTGGGCAATCTAAGGCGGATGGAAAAAGTCAAAAATGGCTTCAGTGTGATCATTGTTTAGATTGGTCACATTATGTTTGTCTACAAATATCTTGCAAACCTAAAGGGTATTGGTTCTGTGCTCAATGTAAAGTAAGGAAATAGTGGAATTTAGGTTCATAACATAAAATATTAAAACATGTTTGAAATATCTATTTATGTTGCGATATAATTTATTATTTATTATTTATAGTAATGGTTAATATATTATAAACAGCATATTTATATCTAATTACATTATTAGGAGCATACTCCATATTTATTTATATTTATTTATTTAATGTATCATAATATAAATTAATATATTATAAAGAACATTAGCTTTTAATTAGCAATTAGCTTCATATTTCTTTAGATAGTTTTTTGAGAAATTGTCTGATGGTTAAAAATATTTCTTTTCAAATAGCCCTTTCGTGCTGCTGTCAAGCATTTCTCGCTTTAGTTTGATTTTTCTTGAAAAAATTTGAATGTAGAAATAACTTTTGCTGATCTATGCATATTTTTTGTTGCAAGTTACATTTTATTGTTTTTGATTTTTGTTATTTATTAGCTTAAAAAAATTAAAGTTTATTATTATTTTTGTTTCTTTGGGAGCCATTATTTTAATTCATATTTTAGAATTTTCTAATTTCTGAATTTTGTAGATTTTTGAATTTTAATTTAAAGTTAGTAATTCTAGAAATACTGGTATTTTAATAAATTATTAGCTTTTATCATTAGAAATTGTTGTGCTATTTATTAGAGCATCAGGCCTCGGCGGGAAGCGAGAGTTATAGCGACATTAATGCAATAACTATCGCGTCATTATTTGAGCTTTGCTTAGTCATATGATACATTATGTCATACATTTTATGATATATTATAATATAATATATCATATAATCTATAATGTAATGTATCATAGTATGTATCAAAGCTAAAAAAATGATGCAAGAGCTATAGCTCTTGCTTCCTGCCTAGGTCTGAACATTAAAATAACATTTTTTAGACATGTTATTAGGTATTGTTCTTACTTCAGTGCTTAACTTTGATAACGTTAATTTTTTTTTCATATTGCATTCAAGAACTTTTTAAGTTTGTTGTGTAAAGTGATTTCTTAACTGTGCAGTTAATTTAGTTATTTTTGATTTTATACCTTTTCATAAAGTCAATCAACGTGAAGTTTATGTTGGAGATTTCCTGTTAATTTTTATTTATTGGATGACTCATGATAATATACCTCATGGAAATAAGTAATGTGTAACTATTAGTTTTATCAATGTTGTAAAGATTTGTAAAATCAACTATTTTCTTTAATTTAGTTATGAATTAGTCTGGCATAGATAAAAGTTGCATTTTTATCATTACGAAGTACAAGACTTAAAGTTTGTTATATCTTTATTATTCCCAATATTCAACATTGCATTATGTTGAAAATATTGGAAACCATAAAGATCTATGAATTGAAAACTACAAACTGATTTTTAAAACGGAAGTTATAAAATCTTCAATGTATACTGTTTACTTAAAACTACACAATGTTATTCAACAGCCCCAACAACGAGTGCTACATCAGCAACTGCAGTATCAAACAAAGCAGGTAAATTGATTTGTAGTTTTTATAAGTGGTGACTTCTCCTTTTTTGTATACATTTTTAACTCTTTTTAAAACCTTATTTTGCAACACTTTATGTCCTCTGTAATGAGGATTTATCATTTTAGAAAACGTTAATGAAACTATAGCTTTTTGTGGTAGCTATTTATTAGGGGTGTACCGGATATGATATCCGGATAATCCGGTATCCGGGATCATAGTATAACCGGATATGCAACATATATAGCCATCGTATATCTAGCTATAGCCGTATATGTAATATTTTAGATAATCGTTAATCCCACCTGTGTACATACTTTTATAACAATTAGGAATTAACTGTTTTGAGTAATTTTTATAACAAAAGTAAAAATTAGGTAATATAATGAAATTATATAGTAATTGCGCAAATTTAACTTCTGAATGAGTGAACTCTTGATTACACAGGTCTGCAAAAATCATAAAATTATACAAATTTAATTAATTTTATGTCATAAAATATTTTATTTACGTTATATACAACTATAAATCTTTATAAAATCTGTTTTTTTTTTAGTTTCGAAGCTTTGTTAAGTACTTTTTCTCTTGTGGGACGTTACATTTTCCTTAAGCAGCATCCATTAGTAGTCGCCCATCATACTTGTATCCAATAGACCTTGATACCTTCTCTCCATTTCTTTGATATCATGGTGAAACCTCCCAGCTTGCTCATCACTTACTGCACCAAGAATTTTCGGGATATAATCCAAATAAGAGTTCAAAAAATGGAATTTTAAACTCATTGAGCAGCCCAAATTTTTTTAAATTGCACAACATATTTTCTACAATATTTTTAAAATCCGAGTCCTTCTGATTCCCTGTAAACTTCGTAACTACATCTTTAAAAGAATTCCATGCTGACCTCTCAACATAGTTCGTCATGTTTTTAAAGTTGTTATCTTCCATTAGCCTACGAATGTACTGACCAACAATAACTCTCGAATAACTTACAAATGAACTAACAAAAACTCTCTCCTTCAGCTTTGCTTCAGACATACCAGGAAACTTGCTTGAAAGGTGTTTTAATGTCTTACCATCTTTTAGCAAAACCTTCACAAACTGCTTCATCATGGCAAGTTTGATATGGAGCGGTGGTAGAAGAACCTTTTTAGGATCAACCAAAAATTCAAAGTGCACGTTTTTCTCTCCAACATTCAATGTTCTTTTTGACCACAATTTCTGGTTCCAATGTTTAGCTTTATCACGACTATCACATTCACACAAAAAACAAGGAAATTTTGTGTAACCAACTTGCTGTCCAAGTATCATAGAAAATAATTTAAGATCCCCAGAAACTATCCACTCGAATTCTTTGTACTTTTACTTATCTAAAATCTTTATGATGCTTATCCAAGATTTATACGAGGAAGTCAAATATCTGGTGCTATGTAGTATCATTGGAAGTAATCATTGTGTTGTTATTGTTGTGATGTTTTTGAGTTGATAGACAGCTTGACTTACCTTCCCGCTGGTGTCTATTGTTAAAAACGACTATTATTTAGTTTCATTACTGCAACTCACAGCCTCTAATTAATCACTAAAAGTCAAGATAAAAGATTTTGCTATAGTATTTGGTTTAAAGTTGAATTTTAATTTTATTTTTAAGTGTTGCCAATAGGTTTGCTTTTTCAATCAGATTTTATAGTTTACTTTTCAACAAATACTTTGAAACCATTGTAAAATTTATGTAACAATGTCTCAGACATTATGTCTGTTATTTGTTTATGGGTACGCTGAATAAGTGCGAACTGGTCTAAGTCTGAAGCAGTTGCAAAACCTATCATTACTGCAAACTAGCATAAGTGCGCCATAAGAATTTGCAGAAATCGGCAAAAGTGCGAACTGGTATAAGTGCGATGCAGTTGCACTGTCTGACATAAGTGCAAATGGCTTAAGTGCGCCAAAAATAATTGCAAACATTGCCACAAGTATCATAAGTGTGAACAAGTCATCATAAGTGTGAACATCAAAATTTTGTTAAAAAGTATTTAATGGACTCCTGCAACAAAATTAATATATATATATATATATATATATATATATATATATATATATATATATATATATATATATATATATATATATATATATATATATATAGTAAAAAAATATCCCCGACAATTCATTTACAAAGATATATTCCTTAGTTAGTTCCATTCTATTAACAACTCCCTGTTTGGGTTCATTAATATGTGCCTTAGTTATAAAGTTTTATTAATAAATTATTTCTTGGGTTTCTGTTTTTTGGTTTTTCACGGGAAGGTAGTGAATTTTTATGTTACTTAGCTTCGATGAGCATTATGCCCTTAACTTTCAAAATAGTAACACTTTTAATATTATTTTTATAAATCTCCATATTAATTTTTTACTGTACGTAACACCAAACTTTTTTAATAAACACCGTGAACTTTCATTGTAAAGTGAATTTTCACTGTATCTATCACAAACACTTCGTTAGGTACAGTGAATTTTCACTGTATTTAGCGAAAAACGCTTCTGTAGGTACAGTGAATTTTCACTGTATTTAGCAAAAAACGCTTTCTTAGATACAGTGAAAATTCACTGTACCTAACACCAAGCCAATTTTGTAGATATTATAAGTTAAATTATTTAAAACGCGTATTATAGGGGGTTAATTTATTTCAGTGGGGGTTAGAAATACTTAAGCCCCCGGTTAATCCATTTCGCTATATTTTAAAATAATTTAACTCCCGGGGTTAATTTATTTCGAAATAGGTTAACCGGGGAGTTAAAATGTTTTAACCGGGAGTTAACTTTTTGGGGAGTTAATCTATTTCGCGTCACCGGCAATTACCTTTTGAGATAAAGTATAAAAAATACTTAGTAAGTAGTGCTTACCTATATTTTTCTTGAAATAATCCCAGATTAAAGATGTTGTAAAAGGCATAACTAGTGAAGATTAGTGTTCTTTAATAACTAAAGTATACTTATGTTTAATTGTTTAAAACTAAAGTTTAGTTGTTAAATGTTGAACACAGAACAAAGCGAGAATTACGATACACGAGAGATTTAATTAAAGTAACTATACCAGAAGAGAAATTAAAATATGAATGCGATATTACACAATTAATTAAATTAAAATAACTGTAGTGACTGTTACGAAATCAATTCCCTTTGAACAATCTAATTATTTAATATTTAATATGGAATATTCTAAAATACATGTTGAGCAAAAACATTTTTATTTAAAGACTGAGGTATTGTAATATTAGCACACTTCTAATGATACCATTTCGTCGCATGAGAATTATAGGGTTCTATCTGCATTTTTTTATGTTAAAAGAATCTAACAATTAAAGTTTTAATTAATAATTAATAATAAAAACAAACAACTTTAATAATATTATGAATAGTAATATATTTTTAATAATGAAACCATAGTAACATAAACGACTTGTAATTTATAACTGTAAAGAATAATAGCATTAAAACATTTTAAAATTAAATATCGAAAGTTAAGTTCTCACAACATATAAAAAAATGCAGATAGAACCCTGTAATTCTCATGCGACGATTTGACTGGACAATGAAAATTAATACATTCTGTCAAAGGAAGAAATTTTGAACATTTACGCATGCAGAATAGCTGTAGTCAATTTGGTTTCAATTTTATTGTTACAATTTTTGTCAACTTTTTCAAAAATTGTTTTAAGTTTATCTTTAAACATATAACAGAATGTCTCAGATACAGAGTTTATCATTTGTCATGTTTCCATTACTCTAACAGACAATATTTTGTTTTGGTTACCATCGTTTGTT
Source organism: Hydra vulgaris (assembly GCF_038396675.1). NCBI lineage: Eukaryota > Metazoa > Cnidaria > Hydrozoa > Anthoathecata > Hydridae > Hydra > Hydra vulgaris. Next base: position 18,655,916 of record NC_088926.1, on the reverse strand, counting down.
GTTGTATTTGATAGTAATACTGGTGATAAGTTTTAATTATTAAGTGGATAATTTTTTCATCTTTCCACAACTCTAAGCTGTTTCTATATTTATTGAGAATTTCATTTAAAAAATACCCATTACATGACAATTTCATTTTTCAATTCCATCTAGAATTGCACTTAGGATAATTAACATCAATGTATAAACCCAAGACAGAAATGGAAAGATTTATTTGTTGTTGAGACATTGCATTCAAAAGTTTATACATTTTTGATTTGTCCGTCAAGTTAAAATAATTCAAATTAGTTAAAAGCTGGCATTTTTTTAGGTTTCACCTTAATTCTTTGTTAAAGTGATCACAATTTATTAGAACTAATAAATTGTGATCATTTTGCAAAATGAAATTTTTGATATATATAGCTTCTCTAACATTAAAATAAAAGTTAAAGATCATCCGAGAACACAAGTTTTTTTTTCATTATTACCAATGAAGTTACTGACGTGAGCAATAAAGAACAGCTATTGTTTTGACTTCAAACCGTAGATAAAGTTTTAAACCGTTTTTAAAAACCTTATAGGATTTTACCAGTTAAAAAATATTAAAAGTGATACTATTGTACTTGTTATCAAAAATATTCTTATTATAATTAACTTAAGTTTCTTTACAGGAGTCAAAATTATATTACCGAAGCCACACCTATGATGGGCCATCTAATATGATTGGAAAGAAATCTGAAGTATCAACTGAAATTCTTGCAGAACAACCAAAAGCTGCTGCCATACACAATCAAGGCCATTCTCTTAGTTGTGAAGTTGATGACTACGAAACGTGACATTTTTCGTGATACTTTAAGTGTTGTTGGAGAAATATGGGGATTTGTAAAGTTTTCATCGAAACGAGAACATTTGCTCGGAAACATTAATGAGAACATCAAGATAAAACAATGCTCTGAACCATTCAAAAAGCTGAAGAAACTTTCCACGATAAAATAGACCGTTTGGGCAGAATATATAAAGAGAGTCATCAATAATTTTGAATTACCCTTGCAACTTTGGGACGAATGTGTGAAAGAAAAACTTAACCTAGAGACAAGAACCGTTGGTTGCTAGAGCCAGATGGAATCCTTTTACTTCTTTTTTGACATCAATCTCTCTTATAAGTTTTATGCCATGACTGATAACTTGCCAAATTCACTTCAATTGACAAAGATGTTGGCTACTAGTGTAAGAAAATCTGCATACTTTTAAGAATGGCATGGTATGAACATGATTTGTTGTGTTATTTTTTTTTGAAATTTGTATCAATATAGATTATTTTTGAGTTCTAGAGTAGTTTAACTTTAATTCTGCACGGAAATCTTTTTTGCAAAATTATGTAATATAATGAATTTATTTTTTGAATATATTAATGAATTAAAACTTCTTTATTGTTTGTGCATCAGGTATGTGTAAAAGGAATGCTGAGACTTTTTTTTATATATATAGATAGTAAAAATATTTATTTTTACTATCTGCCAAATTTCATGAGAAAAAAAGCTCGCTCAGACACCCTTTTAACTCACCCAAAATAGGTACCTATTTTTGACTTAAGTTCAGCTATATACCCAGGTAGTAAGGGGAATGCGTATTATAATAAACATTTGAACATTTTTAATGTCTAAATATATATTATGATATAAAATAATATTGAATAGTACTGTAAAATCGCCTAAGTTCGGTCACTTAAGCTTTGAACATTTATTTATCACGCATAAATAAAAATTTTTTTTCCTGAAACATACAAAAAATTATATTGATAATTGATATTGCAAAAAGAAAAAAACTAGTACTCAATATTTAATTTAAAAAGAAAACATCTACTTTGACCGAACTTTCAATACCATTTCATAAGTTCGGCCGTTATATAAACACTAATAACGTTTCACAAACTTAATGTCACAAATAATTAAAACTAATTTTTAAATTTTGTTTTATTGTAAAATTATGTTATAAATTCAGGTAATACCAGTAACTAAGGAGGGCGTCACCTAGGGCTCAAAAAAAAAAAAGTCTTTTTGGGGCGCCAAAGAAAGCAAGATGGAAAGCACATAAAAAAAGACCTTTTGAAATATAAGTAGTAGTATTTTTACATTTTATTGTAAATAGTCAACTGTTTTATTACTTTGGCCATTACCACTAAAATTATTAAATTTTATAAAAAAAAGAAGTTAATTTTCAAAAATTAATAATTTTTTTTTGTAAATATAATTAATTTGGCGATTCTTAATAATACTAAGATTAAATTTGATCATTTATTTTAATAATTTGCTTATTTTAGAATTTAATAGTATGCATTTTTTCAAATTGTTGTTTTGCTAAAGAATTATTTCAGCAGGTTGCATATAAACATTGTTATATTTTTTATGGATTCATATTATTATTATTATCATTTTTTTTTTTTTCGTAAGTTTTTGTTTACATTTGACGTAATATATATAAATTACATTTTTTTTTTTTTCAAATACAAACATTAACGAACTAAGTACAAACATTATTTGAGAAAAAAGTTTTGCATGCCTTTTTTATATTTTTTCTTAAATGACCGAAGTTACATGGTGACCGAACTTAAGCGATTTTATGGTATATATAAAGTATAAAAAGCATAAAATAAAATTCAAATTTTTATTAAAAAGTTAAAATTTTCTTTAAAAAAACCTAGATTTTGAATATATTAAAGGGTATTATAGACGCCCTTTTAACACCCCGCATACGTCTTTCATGTATCCTAATTCTCCTTTTAAAGACCTTTCTTTTGATACCAGGTCTTATGAATTTTGATAAGAATTGACAATAATATGACATTTTTCGTAGAATTGTCCGATTTTAATAACTTTTTTACCTTTTAAATACCGTAATAAAGCTCTTTTTAATAATATATAACCATCTAGTATTTGATTAATTTAAAAGTTTCATACTTACTCGTACGGAACTTGCTATGATGTTGAGACGAGGAATGGAGGGAAAAGGGGGTGGTGGTGGTGGTGGTGATGGTGAAGGGGGGGGGGGTTTGTGAAAGGAAATAAAAAACTGCATGATCTAATATATAGACGACCTTTTAAGCGCAGGAGCGCAGTTCGGAAAATTTACTATAAAAGACCTTAATTTGATTTTGTATCAAATTCTTACAACTTTTTCACTATTTGAAGAAAATTTTCAAACTAAATTTTTATTTTCAAAACAAACATTTTTTTGAAACCCCAAAATATTTGAATTCAATGTAAATTTTTCACCTTGGCCCCCAAGCCCTAATTTTATTGCACACTGTATAATATCATAAAAAAACAAAATAAATTATTTAATCGTGTTTCGCAAGCCCGGTTAGCTCAGTCGGTAGAGCATCAGACTTTTAATCTGAGGGTCGCGGGTTCGAGTCCCTCATCGGGCGCGCTTACTTTTGGCTTGATCATATTTCTAAAATAAGAATTTTATAAGAAAATAGAGTCTATATTATTATAATTATATATTTTTTTTTCTTTTCTTAAGTCTATAGGCAGGATAAATTATATTGAACGTCGCTGAGTATTTTTCAAAGTAAAAAGCATGTTTTTTAACATATCTATTTAATTATCACTTGTTGTCTCAAAAAAAAAGCATAAATTTATTATTTTTGTAAGTATTTGATATATATATCGTTATTGTATATTAAACTTAATAACGATTTTTTTGAAATAAAGAAAATGCGACATTCCTTTTTTTAATAAGATTTGCATATATGTTTTCAATGAGGTCTGTATATATGATAATATTGTGATTAGTAGAGTAATTTATTTTTTAGTAATTTTAGAAATTGAATATCGACCTTGATTTAAAAATTGTGTCTAAAAAAATTGAGCCTTAAAAAAAATTGTGCCTTCAAAATTAAAAAAAAAGAAAATTTTTCTTTTTTAATTCTTCTAATCTCACACGTTTTATTCACGGTTTAGGATAAGGACTCATTAATGATTTTATTGGGCAGTACTCCATGCGTTTTTTGGCTATAAGAAACAAGTTGTTAAATTGCTTTAAAATCAAATTTGAAAAAAAAAAAAAATTTTAACTGAATTTTCTGAAAAATTTAATTGTTTTAATTAAATTTTTTGTTTACAATATTAGGTTATTGCTGGGTATCTCTTCATAATTTATCAGGTGAACCCATTCTGAATGCTTCAGTTTTGGCCTTTATCAAAATTCATTCAGGGAAGATTCAAATAGACAACTTTAGACTAAATAAATAAATGGTTATTGATATGAAATGATATAGAAAATAAATTCAATAAAATGATTATTTTATCTCCAGAGATTTAGAAATTAAGAATATAACTTATTTCTAACATTGCTTGTTAAATTTTTTTGAACATAAATGTGTTATATGTTTGTATAAATTTAGCTATGTAAACATAAAATATGTCATATTTTATGTTTCTATGAGTTTGGCTATTCACATGTCATAAGGTTTCTATAAATTTAGTTATATATGTCATAAACATGTGTTTTTTTTTTAAATTTACAAGTGTGTTAGGAAAGTTTTATATTTATAAGTCTGAAAACTTGAAGTTTATTTCATAGCATTATGAAGTATGTTAGATTTGCATTTTGTTCTAATTGTTCTAACAATTTTTTAGACATCTTGTAAACTGTTGTATTATATTTATAAAAATCAAAATTAAGTTAATAATTTGTCAAAAAATGTAGCGATTTAGTGTCACATCCAATGTAAACCTTTTTACTGTTGTTGCATTAATAAAGTCTCTAAATACAATGATAATAATAACAATACCAACAACAACAACAATAATAATAACAATAATAATAATAATAATAATAATAATAATAATAAAGCATTAATATGAACCTTTTAACTGAGTTTATTTTTATTAGTTCTTTAGATATAACTATTTTATGGTGAAGAATAAATTTAAGTTTTGATTGGTTAATACTGATAGATAAATGGAGAGTAGTTATTTTGCAACAGAGTCTCAAGAAATAAAAAATAGTAATAATGACATGCAAAGTTTGAGTGAAGATGGTAAAAAATTTTTTTCCTAAATATTCTTTTTGATTATTGAAAGTTTGCTGATAATAAAAAAACAATCTAGTAATAAAGTATTAATTTAAACTACAATTTGGTACAATTCATATGATTTTTGTCTCTACTAGAAATTTTGTCCTTACTGGGAATCTTTTTTTTAATTAATCAACTGGTAACTCTTGATCACTTATATTGTCAAAATTTTTTTGTATTTTTTACAAAAAAATTGTAATAATATTGTATTGTATTAATAATAAATAATATTGTATTAATTCATTTAGTATTGAATTAACAGAGCTAACGAACCCGGGGTACACCTCCCCCCCCCCCATTTTTTTTCTAAAAGCCTTTTTTTTTTTAACAAAATTTTAGAGGGCTCTTTTTAAAAATTGACGATTGTGCCCCTCCACTTTGAAACCCGTGTCATCGACCCTGATAGATTAAATTGTAAATGAAATTATATTGAAATCAATATTGTAAATGCAATTATAAGTGTTATAATAAACAGTTACTGTAAAAGTTTTCAGTTAAGTATGTTTTTGCTTTTAATTTTTGTTTAGAAGACCAACAAAATGTTACAGCTCCTTTTGGAAACTGTGCAGAGAAAATTGTATGATTTTAAATTTATTTTATAAAGCATAAGTTTCTTACTGATTTCAATTTTTTTTTCTTTCTTCTGGTTTGCTCTTAACAAAGCTGCAAACAACCAAAATTAAGTTGTGAGTTACTAGAAGAGAAAAAAAGAGTTAAAAAGGAAATGGTTTATGGAATACTTGAAAAATAAAGAATGAGTTTTGGTTGATGGAGCTGGAGATAATAGCTCCTTTGAGCAGCAATCATGATTTGTAAAAAAGAGAAAAAGATGCAACCTTACGATAATGGGAGAAAGGCTTAAGCTCAACAGATATAAAGGGTCCAACTACTTTTACAATGCATTTTTGGACCTTGTCTAGAAGAGAGAGAGCATCGCCAGCTCAAATATGACAATAGTATTAAAGGGGCAAATAAAACATTTGTAAAGATAGAGAATGGAATTAGGAGTAAGAAAACGGTGAGCATGATAAAAAGAAGCAATCATTGCAGATACTAACTTAGCAATTGATTGTATATATGGTTTCCATGATGACATAAAGAAGAGGACTCAGTGAGAGGGTTACCATTCATCAATATAAGAATGTTGACAGTATTACAACAGCTGTTTGCAGTAAATAACTTAGTTTTGTTAGAGTTAAAATTCACAAGCCACAATCATAAAAATCAAATAAGAATTATTACATTAATAGCTAAAATAGTTTTGCTACATTTTGCAACTTGGCTTATAGTTTAATGTGACATCTATTTTTGAATGACAAGATTTCTAATTTTTTAGAAGTTAATATTTTTGTGTAAAAGCAAATTCAGCATTTTATGTTTTAAATATATGTTATGCTTTAAGCGTTTCAAATGTTAAGTTCGATAGCTTGGTAACTAAGTGTATATTTAACTTCAGTATTAAACTACTATATAAAAAATCACTCTTTTTAAATTAGTTTAAATGCTTCTTTAAGATTTGGTTACTTGGTTATTTTTTGAGTGTAGATATCCAAAGTTTCATCATTAATATTTATTTACTGTTATTATAATATATTTTTCTACTTATTAAATTTTAGATTTTTGTTATTGACAGCAGCTTTCGAAAGAGAATATCAAGCTATCAGCAAACTTCACTGATAAAGTTAGATTCTATTTTTTTTTTCTTGGTTTAACATTATTAATAAAATTTTGATATTACTTATATTAGTATTAGTTTGAATAAATTATTAATTAAAAATGCTCAATGTTTTGATTAATATTTCATTAAATTGTAGAAATTAAATTCATAAAGATGTAAAATATTGCTTCCATAGTGAAAATTTTTACCAAGGTTTATCTACATGATTGATCATTGGTTGCCTTACTAGATCATTACCTGCTCTTCCTATAATGATTTCTTTTATTAAAATAAACCTAGGATGTTTTCTTTTCTTAAAAGTTCATTCATTTCCCAGCAAATATTTCTCAGAAATAATATTTTATATTTAATAAATGTATTTTGTATTTATTATGTGTTTTGCTGTGTAATTTTCTGCACCAATAGACTGCATTTTTTCTTAATTTTTGAAATTTATCAATGTAAAATATGACTTGACCTGATGATTTTTATTGATCTACTCGACTAAATATGGCTACTTTTTTATGAAACTCTGTCTTAGCAAAAATAGTGTCTAGGTAATATCAGTTTCTACATATATAAAGTATATTGTATAATCAACGAAGACAAAACATTTTTTTACCAGCTTGCTTTTTTATCTCACTATAAACATGACAGAGATAAAATTGTTTAAAATTTTATTGTTAATAATATCAATAAAAATAATAATAGTCAATAGAAACGAAACCCAAAAACAAGTAATAATTTTTTTTATTTGTAACTTTTACTATTAGAAATAACTGGGATTTAATTAAACGAGCCATCACAATGTATATCTTAACTAAAGCATCACTTAACTCAAAGCATCAGTTTGGAATTTCATTCTTGCAAGAGGAAGATGTTGTTTGGGTATGATTATATTTACTGTTATATAAATAAAATTTTTTTTACAAACTTTGGCTTCCTAATGCAACATTTGGAATTAGGGTTGGCATTCGGCAATGCCAATGTAACTGCTGATCTAAAAGTGTTTGAGATTGACAAAAAATTGCCAACCTCGTTTCTATGTTTTATGGTCAAATCTTTGTTTTACTTTTTTTCTGCCAACCTGATACAAATCTCATACAGTATAAGGTCGCAAACTATTGCTGACATTATATTTCCTAATTTTGAGGTCTGCTAATGTAATGTGGAGGCAGACATTTAATTTGTATAGAATCCTTGTTTACAAGGTCATTGAGTTTTATAAATATTGGTTCTCCCTGTTTATTTTGTTTTTCTCCCTGTTTTGTTTTTCTGTTTATTGTCAAGAGATGAACAGCTGTTAATACAGTTAGTTTGCTTGCAAATATTTTATGCATTTAACAATATAATCTTCATTAAATAATGAGATATTCTTTATTATATAGCAATATAATCTTCATTATATAACAGTATAATCTTCATTATAATTATTTGTCTAACTACACATGCACACTATTTGTTATAATATGCACACTGTTTGTTATAATATGCACACTGTTTGTTGTTATATAAAGTGTAAACACTTTATATTTTATTTAATGTGTTTGTCTAGTTTATAGCAAAATTTGGACTTTTTTGCTTTATAATATATATTATATATACAAAAATATATATTTCACATAAGATTATAAAGTTCTATTTTTATATGTAAATATTTTTTATATATTAAAAAACATTCAATAAAGGTTTCAAGATAAGGTTGATGTTTGGAAAAAAAATCGTTGAATTTATAATAAAATAGTGTGTTTTTGACTGTAAAACATGGTGGATGTAGATTTAAGATGTTGGGATGTTATGGTTAGAATGCCACTGGTGACTTTGTGAAAATAGATGGAGTAATGATAGAATTAGTTTACTTGTACACTTAAAAAATTATGCTACACCTTCGGAAATATGAGAAGCTATTCATTTTTTCAAAAGAAAATTCTTGAAGCTTAGATCTAAACATATTTTCAAAAACTTGTTTAAGTTTTTTGACTGAGTTTGAGAACGATCAAATATTAAATAAAATGATTCAGCCTTCCCAATCACAAGATTTCTCTCCTATCGGATTATTATGGAAGTAATTAAAAGTAAAGTCAAAAATTAAGGCCAAATGATGCTTAAGATGTGGACAAAATTATTAGTTAGTGGCCTAAAATTGATTTCGACAAATTGGTTAAGTCGTTAAGTAGAATGCCAAGAATATGTATAGCGGTTATTGTCGCTAAGGGTGATTAAAAGGCAAGTAAATTACAAATTAATCTAATCGGACTTATATTAATTTTTTGTAAACCTAAAAAAAAGGTGTATATATATATATATATATATATATATATATATATATATATATATATATATATATATATATATATATATATATGTATATATATATGTATATAAATTGGTATATATGTATGTATATACAGTCACGATCAAAAGTTTGGAACATTTTATAAAAAGCCACAATTTTTATTAAATTATTAATTTGTTTAAATGTATTATTAACCATTGCAATTGACAAAAATAATATCTTTGATACATTAGTAAATGCTTGTAAATTAAAGTATTTACTTGAGGTTAATTCTTACTATGATGTCCTTTAGCATTTAAACAATTAGCTAAGCAGGTAGGCATAGAGTGAATGGGCTTTCTCAAATATTTTAGAGTCATAAGTTGATTCCGTACCTGCCTAGTTTTTTCTTGTAAATCATAAGAAAATGAGGGTCTTAGTTTCTGAACTACATTTTAAAGATGATTTCAGCATTTTCGAATAAGATTGAGGTTGGGTGAGTTACCAGGCTGGGGGCCAATGATCTCAACCCCATTCTCACGTAAACAACTACTTAGAAGTTTGGCTCTATGAAAGGGTGCTCCATCATGCTGAAAATTGTGGGTATTTGTGATGTTCATGAAAATTTTAAGTTTTTTTTTAAGTATTTGAAGATAAATATGGCTGTTAATTGTGGTATTAAAAGACATAAACCATAAACCACCACTTTGATTTGCTGTAATGGCACCCCATATCATGATTTTAGGGCAATGTTTTACAGTAGAAAGTAAATACGGGGGGTCAAGGTGGGCGTCTAAGGCTTGTGGAATGACCACCAAATTGTTTAATTAGTGATTTGTTGCTAAATATTACATCCTCCCAATCTTTCGCTGACCAGTTCTTGTATTTTTGACAGAAGGCAATACGGTCTCTAATATTTTTTTGAGAAAGGCAAGGTTTTTTTGTCGAAACATGGCTATTTAAGTTAAACTGTTTGCACAAATGTCTTCTAATTTTCACAACACTTGGTGCAACACCATTTGAGAATATCTAAGATGAAATTACAGAAGCACTGGCAAACGGATGTGCTTTTGCATAACAAAGAATTTTGAGTAGTCACTTTTGGTCATCCAGTTCTAGTTTTGCTTATAAAATTACCAGTTTTTTGGTTTTGGTTTAATGTTTTTATAATGCAGCTATGTGTTACATTAAAACGTGCAGCAATAGAAGTCAGGGTCAATCCTTGTTCACATAGAATAACAATCTGAGCGCGATTTTTTGTTGTTAATTCATTAGTTTTTTCCATGATTATTATTTGATTTTTTGCTAAAATAACAACAACCTATGACTAAAACAAATTTAGTGGTTTATAACATAATATTTTGCATGTATATAATAATAATACTCAAAATTTTCAATGTAAAAAAGTATTTTTAAAGAAATATTTCAAATTTTCTGCATTTTTAAAAATGTTCCCAACTTTTGGTCGTGACTGTATATATATATATATATATATATATATATATATATATATATATATATATATATATATATATATATATATATATATATATATATATATATATATATATATATATATATATATATATATATATATATATATATATATATATATATATATATATATATATATATATATATATATATATAGACTGTTTTTGATGGTCAAAACCCATCAAAAACAGCCAATTTCACTGGTTTACGGGGGAAGTTTAATGAAAAAAATTGGTAATTTTATTTTTTGAGGATGTTTGCTTTTACCTATGTATTTGACTAAAAATACATAGTATTAATTTTTTTTTTTTAAATAATTTTTTTTTGTATTTGTAGTTAAAAAAATTACAATATTTGATAATTGACAAAGGATTATAACTTATTATCTAGAACATATATATATTTTAATGTCAATTTCCAATAAAATTTAACTTTTTTTCATTGAAGAAGATGTGGTTCACTATTCGAAATCACAACAAACATAAATGTAAAAAACATAGATATTTTAGTAAAAGATATCCATAATACAATCTATTGATCTTTATTAAAAAGCAATAACTATGTGTGTGAAATGAAACAACAAAGTCGAGAATCTAACAAGACCATGCAATTTGTTCCATTTGTTGTAATAGTAAATTTCTTTTAAATAACTATTTTAAAATTTGATTTTTTAGATTAGTAACAATTGAATAAATCAATTTAAATATGGATAACAAGTCAGAAAACATGTGATATAAGGAAACTTAGACCTACAAAAAAATTACTCATTATCAAAGAAGTTAAGCCAGCCATAAAAAGTAATACTTAGTTTTATAATTAATCCCTTAAGCAACAAATTAGGCAAAACTTTTTAGTTCATCTTTTTTTTAATTAAGGCTGTCAACTTCTAACAGGAATGAAAATTCTATAGCACATAGCTTACAAACACTCATTTTTGCCATTAACAACAAAAAAGGACACTATTCTTGCTTGTCCCCCTCAGAAAAACTTTGAAAGATGTGCACTAGAAAGTCAATGTGATTGTATTTTGACAAAGATAAAAGAGCTGTGGATTAAAGCTGGATTTTATATTACATAAACAAAGTACTGTAAGGAATCTTTCAAATCTGGACAATTAATATTCAAAATTTAAAATACATGAAAAAAGGGGATCAACTGCAGATTTGGCAAACAATATGATTTTAAAATTTACCTGAATAAAGTATTCTGGGTTCGCATCCCTGAACTTAGAAATGCAATCAAAATCGAAAAAAAAAGATTTGATGCAGACATACTTGAGGACTTAGAGTTTCTGGAGGATGAGGAAGGTAAAAGGAGTTTTACTCTTGGATTAGAAGATAAGAAGTACAGAAAAAAAGTATTTCATTTAAACCCCAAAAAAATTATATTGTAAAACTTATTAACTTACTATTTTCATGGCACGTAAAAAGATTTAAGATAAAAAAAGCTCAATAAAAATAATAACAATGTTTACTTACTACTTCTATTTCTTGTATAAATAAATTAAACTAATATAAATTATTGTTTATATAAATTAAACTAGTGGTAAACTTTATCATTTTTAGGCAACAGAATAACAAAAAGAGAAAACTGCCAGAGAAAGAAAGATTTAAAGAGTTATAAGGTAAATCTTTTCTTGAGATTAGCAAAGATACCAGCAAAGTCTCCTGGTTCGATTTTGATTATGATTCTGGTAGGTGGTTTGAGAATCTTTTCAACAGAAAGTCACTGCTCAAATATCGAGAGATATTTTTGCTGGTAATGTAGCTGGTATGGCTACAATCAGTGATTTTTTTTCTTAAAATCTACATCAGTGAGTGTTTTGCACAAAGTTACAAGTGCTATTCTAACTCAATTGGGAGCAGATCTGCCAGATTTCAAAAGTAGCACGATAGCAAAAGAAGATGTTCAAAGAGCAATGAATGAATCCCATGCACAGTGCATTTTGATGGAAAAACATTAATTTAATTAAACAAAAGAAAAACAATCAAGAATGATAGACTTGCTGTTCTTGTAAATATTGAGGGTGAGATGTACCTTCTTGGAGTACCTCCCTTACCATCATCCTCAGTGAAGATCAGTTCAATGGCGTAATGGACCTTTTAAACAAATACAATTTTGAATCAAAAGTAGGAGGAAAATGTTTTTATGCTACTGCAAGTAACACTGGATTAAATAAAGGTTCTTTAATCAGAATATTCAACATGATGGGCAAATATATTTTACTGATTGCATGCAGGCACCATATATGTGAATTGAGAGTGGTTCATTTTTGTAATTCAGTCTTAGATGAGATTCCATTCCACAGGACCAGATAATCATATGTTTAAAAAATTAAAATTTTTTTTTTGAAAAACCTGATTTTAGTTACATTCAAACAGAGTTAATAAAGTTTGATTGGAAAGCAGTAAGGGGAACTTTTCTCGAGAAAGCTGCACTAGAATCTTTGAACTTTTGTCAACAATACATTACAAAGGGAAAATAAAATAAAGACATTGTTAGAGAAAATAGGAAGGAGCTAGCAGAACTTGTTGTGAGTTAACTTTCTCCATCTTTAGTAAAACTAAGAAAACCCAGAGCAGTTCATCATGTTAGGTTCCTGTTCAAAGGATTGTACTATCTAAAGCTACAGCTTCTTTCCAACCAACTTGAGTTTGTAAATAAGAACAGTACACTTAAAACAGAAATTAAGCTAATAAGTGAATTTACAGTTTGCTTTTATGCCAAATGATATTTACAGGCTACTGACACTATAAGAGCTCCTTTTCTTGATATAAAAGTAATACACCAGATGCACCAGTACCGAAAACTTTGTGCCACACCAGATGCTATTGATGTAGTTTTAAACTCTTTATACAAACATAATTGGTATTTAGATTCAACAATGGTTCCTTTTTCCCTATTAGATGATAATGTGTCATTTATGGAGAAAGCAAATAGTGCTAAAGTTGTTCTAACTTATAAAATGCCAATATCAACCTGGTATCAAACTGAAAACAAACTAAAAATAGATATTAAAGACAAAATAAAAATAGGATAAAAGTTTTTTCAAATAATGTAATTTTTTCAATTACAGATACAAAATTTTTTTTTTTTAAGCCATTTTACCATGTATTTTTACTCAAATATATAAACATCCTAGAAAAAAAAGATTGTTGGAATTAGGAAAAAAAAAGGTTGGGAAAAAAGTGCTGGCCTAAAACCGTTTCAGGTTGGCATCAGACCAGCACAAAACTTTTAAACAGGGTTCAACTTATTGACAAACCTGCAAATGCTTGGCAAAAATTGATATAAAAACAAACACAGAGTTCGCAGACGTTTGCTTGAAAATCTGAAAAACAAAAAATAAAGTTTTGCCAATTTTATTTTAAATATTTTATTTAGAATTAATAAAATGTTTATATTTTTGTTTTTAATTTAATTGTTTTGTTTACAATTTCAATAAAAAGTTAATTTATATATCGTTCGTTTTGGAATTTTTATTATTTTATTCAGAATTTAAATATATTGTTTGATTTGCTGTTTAAAATTTATTTGAAATAGTAAATAAAATTAAGTTTGAAAATTCTGAGGTCAGCGAAAAATTGCCGACCTCAGTTGCTGCCAGTTTGGCAGTTAGGTCAGCATTGCCGGCTCTAATTCCAAGGACTGTATAATAAGAGTGGTTCAGAGTAAGGTAAAAAATTTTATCAAACTAGAGTGGAAGCTTATAAGGTGTGCATACCCTTATTTTATATATGGCACACGGCACCAAAGTACTTTTTTGACATTTTTGACCCATGTGTGCCACCCTTTAACATAGAATATATTTATTCTCACAATGACTGATATTAAAAAAGTCTTTTTTATTACAAAATCCACTTTAGTCAAATTATAAATAAGTTATTAAAATATGCTATATTATTTTGGATATAAAACTTAGTGAAGTATCTAAAGTAAGGTGGATCAGCTCTCCCTATTAATATACCTTTCTTTCAAGTTGCATGAGGACAAGTGAGAAAAGCAAAATTAATGCAATATCAGACTTTTTTTAAATTGTTAACAAATTATTGTTTAGAAATACTATTAGTTGTGTTTGATGCTATCTGTTTTCTTTTCCTCTTGCCTACTTGTTTTGTAAAAATGGTCAAACAAGAACAAATCCTGTCTTTTCTTCCCTTTGGTTGTTTTTTCAATCATTTCTTTAACTAGTTTATTGACCCACTCTGATGAGTCATTGACCACATCAAGGAATTCAATAATTTCAAACTCAAAATAAAAATAGTTGAACTTCCAGAACTGTGAAGGGATCTTAAGCCACTGCAACTTACTCTTTCCATGTCTAATCTTATCAAAAATAAGCCAAGATTGCTCTGTTAGTAGAGCACTAACAGATAAAGACTGATCTTGTGCAAAATCTAGAGAGTGAAGAAACTCTTTATTGATCGTAACACGTTCAAGTGGATATACTTTGGGTTTTGCGGGAAGTGTACTGTACAATGCTTAGGCAATATCTTCTCTGTTCGAGCAATGTTTATCTGCTAAAGCAAGCACAACTAAGGCAGGATCAAGATACTAGCTGTGCCTGCCAAATTATTTTATTGCTGAAGTTGCTACATAAAGATTTATATCCATGAACCTCTTCATCTGCCACAGCATTTCCATGTCCTCCAAAATATTTTAACAAAATTAGATTAATTCATCAATCAAACAATTAACTAATCTTTTTTTATCTCTTTTTTTATTTCTTATAATTATTTTTAACCTGATATGAAGCAGCAGTTGCAGATACTGCTCTAAGGAACCACTGAGTGTAAAAGAAACCTACAAACATAGCCATATCTCTTTTACATTTTTCTCTAATAAGTTTAGAATGATTTCCAACCAGAAATACGAAATTTGAACCTCTCTTTTTGAGAAACTGCCTTTAATGATTTTAGGTGTTTAAAGAGCTGATTGTCTGGACCAGACATTTTACTACCGGGAGAAATCTTGTTAAAGTGAGTAATATGTCTTTCTAAATAAGATGTCTATGGGCAAGAAAAAGTAGTGACTGTCTAAGCTTATGCACCATTCTTGTTATTACTCTGTTGTGCTTTCCAATGCTGGAAGCAGTAGTATCAAAACTTATACTGTATATGATAACTGAGGCCATAAGATTCTATTAGATTGTGAACTGCTTTGAAATGCATTTCTACAGCATCTGACTCAATATGAGGAATGCCTAGTAGCTTTTCTCAATCACTTTCACTAGTACAGCTAATCCTTATTTTGTGGCTGAAATGTGATGATGATTCAGATAAAACAAAATTATTTATTTCTCCTCCTTAGATAACTATAACACTGCTTATGATTGCAATGTGCTGGATGACATAAAGTCCTTCTACTACAGCAGTTATCACTGTACACTTTAGAATATATTTAGGCAGTATTATACTTGTTCTTCTTCATGGGTATTATCATTTAGCTCACTTCTAACAGAGTCATTGCATTCTGAGCTTAAATAATCAGTGAAATCACTTTCTGAGCTATAAGATATGTAAGACATTTTTTCTGAGGATTCCCGTTTAGATTTTTTTTGCAGATTTCTCAGCACCCTTTTTAAAGCTAATATTAGAACAGCCTAGACAACCATGTCTTTTTTCTTTATGCATTTTCAAAAGCATAATGTCCATACATTTAGTTTCTTTTTTTTCTTTTTCGATCCATTGTTATTTTGTTAATCATGATTTTTATGTCATGTCTCTACCAAAATATCTTTTTAAGTTCTATTAAAATGGTGTCTTCATCCTTGATTGCTCATGGTGCCAATCTGTTTTTAAGGGGTTGCAGCTTTTTATATCTTTTTATTAGAGTTTCCATTTCTTTCCTAAAATTAATATTAATTAGACCCTAAAACGCATTGTATGCTACAAGTTCTGTGTCCTCCAAGTTCCCAGGGAGCCTTCAGCTTAGATATTATACAGCAGTTCTTTTCTGCTTCTGGACAATTTGGTGTAAATGTAGAGCCTTTGTTTGAACAACAAAGTATTTAAGAGAAACGGATGGTTTGGACTCTTGTTGGTAAAGATAATACTGGATTATTTCTTCAACAATTAAAAACTGAATAGATGATAGTTTCTTCTTAGTTTTTTTAACTAAGAATATTTCTTTGCCTCTATTTCTTATTCTACCAAGTATTTTAACCTTTTATTTTACTTTTTATTTCATTTAAATCATCTATAATAACGTAAATTTAAAAATATTTTTTTTAATTCTAAAAACAAACTTCATTGAGTATCATGCAAGAACCATTTTACCCACGTTTAAGCTTTGTTAAATCTTATTAAAACAGCAGGTTTGATTATTGAGCATGGTTAATACATTAGTACAATGAAATCACACCACTGACATGGAAACAGTTTTGTGTAAAAAAATAATGAAAAACTTCATTAAATTAAAAAAAAAGATCAGTCTTGAGTCTTTTTTAATTTTTCTTAAACTAAAAAAAATATAAATATAAAAAATTTTTTTTAGTAATATCAGTGATTTTGAAAGTAAATATAGAAAAAAAAGTTTATTATATTTAATTATAAAAATTTTGTTATAATAATGTTGAAGGGTGGCACACTTGGGTCAAAAAATGTCAAAAAAGGGTAAAAAAAAAAAGTACTTTAGGAGCGTGTGCCACCCTTAAACTTCTTTTAAATTAAAAAAAAAATCTTAGATATTAAACAAGGGTCTGTGCACCTTATAAGCTTCCACTCTAGTTTGAAAAATTTTCACATTAATCTTATACTGCTGATTTAGGTGAGCAGTGTGACTTCATACTAAAATAACCTGCTGCTGGGGGCTTCAGTACATACATTGACTAACAAATAGCCTGACGATGTAGCAGCGGAGTGCTGCTACATCGACTGAGGGTTTGGCATGGGGCAACAATCTTTTCATTCATTATTCTTCATTTTCTTCTTCTAAAAAAGCTGAATTGATTTAGATAAGCAAAAAAAGTGAGCAAGTGCTCACATAATATGCTATAGTAGATTTAGTTTATTACGCAATGCAACATTTTTATTTAAATTCATAGTAAGATTTACAAATGTCCAGAATCAGATTAAAATTGCTCATTTTATGTATGTTTAATATTACTAATGCTTTAGATAAAATAAAATGCTCTTATGTTATAATTACAACATTGCTTATCAAAAACAATTTATTTTAAATAATAAACAAAATTATCTAGAAGTTTCAACTTTCTTTTATAATTTATGTAATATATTAGGTGATTTTGTGTGTATTTTGTTTTTTTATTATTTTTTATTAGAACTTTAAACAAAGATTGAGTATACCAGTACTCAGGAGCGCTGAGGAGCTTTCATGTCTTGATTGGTGATTTTATTTTTCTAAATTTTTTTTATACTAGCAGTGAATGACCTTTTTTTTAGGTACATTTTTTTTATTTGACACCTTTGATATATGCCTCCCAGGGCAAACTGTCCCGTTTGCCCTCCCACCCCATCCTGCCACTACTGCAGTGGCAGTAGAAGCCAGCC
Organism: Hydra vulgaris; assembly: GCF_038396675.1. Taxonomy (NCBI): domain Eukaryota; kingdom Metazoa; phylum Cnidaria; class Hydrozoa; order Anthoathecata; family Hydridae; genus Hydra; species Hydra vulgaris. The sequence continues at coordinate 18,637,917 of NC_088926.1, read as the reverse complement.
TTTATTCAAGTTAAACTGCGAAAGCTAAGCATAAGGGATATATAGTTATAACTAAATTACTCTTTTTGGTACTTTTAGACAGTTTGTATTGCAGGTAAACTTGATGTTGTAAAATATCCATGCCTGTTAGAAGTTGAATCTCTAAATACAAGTTTTTCAAAATACACTATTCTTTTATCTCTCTCTTTCTTTCTCAATATGTAAATATATTAAAGTAGGTTTCTTAAAAAATAGAAATTACCTAAATTTTCCTGAATTAATAATAAATAATTTCTTTATTTTATTAGATCTTAGCTTACATTTTTTTCCCAAATCACATAGGTTTCCTATTCCCATGCACATTGCATTTTTTATTGCAGTTTATTACTATTTATCATTATTATATTTAATTATTCAACTGTAAATTTAATATTTGTTTCAACATGCAGTGTTGCTTTAAATTTCTTATTAAAGCAACTCTGCACTGCCTAATATATAATATATGCTGATGTACTTTATATAATATATTTTTATTTCATAAATAGTATAAATAAGATGTTATACCTTAAACATATAGTATATGATCTTTTATAAAAATTGTAAAATTGTAGCGGTCATATTAATATATATTTTTTTATTCAAAATAAATATTAAACATACATAAAATGAGGAATTTCAATCTGACTTAGAACACATGCATATGTAAATATTACAAAGCAAATTTAAATTAAAACGTTTTAATTTCATTTTTGTAGAGGTTTAAAATCAATGCAGCCAGCGTAATAACTAAATTTAGATTTAAAAAATAAATTCTACTATTTTTACGGGAGAAAAATGAAACCATACCATTTTAATCAAAAGTTCAGATATTTATTTATCTCCAAGAAAAACAAGTTATTAAAAATATTTGTCTTGCCCACGAGACCCTTAAAATAAATCATTTTTAGTCATTTTGAGGTGCTTTTTTTTCCTAAATTATGACATATTTGAGGGCAAGGACTGCTCAAATTTTTTAAGAGTTAGTTTAAACGTATTTGCTTCAAATCTAGATAGTTTGGTTTTTTTAATTTTAAAATATATGTGTGTGTGTGTGTTTGTGTGTGTTGTGTGTGTTGTGTGTGTATATATATATATATATATATATATATATATATATATATATATATATATATATATATATATATATATATATATATATATATATATAAATATATATATTTATAAATGAATACATATATATATTTATATTTAAAAATATACATAAATATATATATTATATATATTTATGTATATAATATATATATATAATATTTATGTATATAAGTATAAATATATATATATATTTATGTATATTTAAAAATATACATAAATATATATATATATATATTATATATATTTATGTATATAATATAAATAATATTTATGTATATAATATAAATAATATTTATGTATATAAGTATAAATATATATATATATATTTATTTATGTATATTTAAAAATATACATAAATATATATATATATATATATATATATATATATATATATATATATATATATATATATATTTATGTATACTTTTTAACATGAATATATACATTTAATAATGTGTAAAAACTGCCATTTTTACACATTAAAATATAATCTAATAATCTAAATACAAAATAAAAATTATTCTTAAAATTTTATAAAATTTTGCTTTGTTTGAGACCCAACATGACATACTTTAAAAAATTTTTTTTTTAATATTAGGGACCTGTCTGATTAAAGGTCATAATGGGGCACTTCCTGTAAAGCATTTTTATTTTTACAACTGCTTCTGGTTTTGTACATGTATTGGTAAATAAATACGGTTTATTGTGATGAAATTCACACTTTAGTTTATTTTCACCCCAGCCTAATTTATATATATATATATATATATATATATATATATATATATATATATATATATATATATATATATATATATATATATATATATATATATATATATATATATATATATATATATATATATATATATATATATATATATATATATATATATATATATACTTTTTGCTTAGTCGTTTTAAATTTTACCATTGTCAGTTTAGTTTTAGGTTTGTTTAAAGAAAAAATTGATTTAAGGACCGGAAAAACTTTTTTTTAAAAACAAAAAGTTTTTTTCAAATTATTTGATAGACTGCCTGCCCAAACCAAGTCCTCAGTTAATGTAGCATCACTTCCTTGTAGCAGCAGGCTATAAGATAGTCTTGCAATGGTAGTCGAAAAGTTTCTTCCATAAACTGTAGTTTTAAAGAGAGCGCTAATAAACCAGACCAGAAGTTTAAAAACTTAAGTAATTTTTTTTTTATTAAATGATAGACTGTCTGCCCAAACCAAACCCTCAGTTGATGTAGCAACACTCCATTGCAAGTCAGGCTATAAGATAGACTCTTTCTGGTCTGGTTTATTAGCGCTTTCTTTAAAGCTAGAATTTATGGAAGAACCTTTTTGACTACCATGCAAGACTATATATATGTATATATATATATACATATATATATGTATATATATATATACATATGTATGTATATATATACATATATGTATATATATGCATATATGTCTACATATATATATACAAAATTTTAAAAAGTTGTGTTCTAGGATTAAGTATTGTTTTAATAAAGTTGATATTGAGCTTATGCAGAGTTTAGCTTATTTCAGTCCTAATTGTTCAGAAGAAATGTTTTAATTAAAAATATAGATAAAAACTAGAATCAAAATATTTTTTAAAACATTTTTCCTATTTGTTATACTTTATGCATTAATGTAGTTATGTGTCTTTAAATACCGTCTTGTTTTTCAGTTGTCAATCGTTATATTCTGTTGCAAAAAATAAAAAACTGTTATCCTGTTTATTTTAAGAAACTTTAAGGTTTTAAATTAAAGAAAAATATTTTTTGTTTCACTTGTCATCTTTTTTAAGTTTCAAGAAATGACTTCAAACACAAAATTACTTTTGGATTGTTTTAATAACGTTCAATGTTTAACTGATGATTTTGATTATCCAAGCAAATGCTGTATCCTTTTTGGTAATTTATCGGTATTTTGAATGGCAAAATAAGATATTTTTGTAAGTTAAAATTTTTTTAATGTTGTTAAAATAGTTTATTATAAAAAATATTTATTTACATGTACAAATACTATTTGAGGGAGGATAAAACAGTCCTCTGTTTACTATTGCTAGAAATCATTGTAAGAAGGTTTTGTCTAACACTAAAGCTCGCTATTCTCAGGTCACGAAATCTCATATTTCATCTCAAAAATTAGGCTCCTGAGACATCTGGAAAATCTTTAACAGTGTCTATAATAAAAGCAAATCTATTATTCTACCTCTCTTGCATGGTTCAGATTTTGTTACCTCACCTAAAGACAAAGCTGAATTGTTTGCTAAGAACTTTTCATCAAGTTTATTGATTTATTTCATCAATCTTATCTCTTGATTCCACTAATCACATCCTACCTTTCTATCATAAGCAAGGTTTTTGAGTCCTTAAATAACAAACAATTTTTCATCTTGAATCTAATAGCTTACTTTTTGATCATCTGTATGGATTTTAAACTTCTTATTCTACTGCTGATTTGTTAGCAGTAATAACTGTTAGGTTTTATTCTGCATTAGATAGATGTGGAGAGGTTAGGGGTATTGCTCTAGACATTTCTAAAACCTTTGATTAAGTATGACATGCTGGTCTTCTCCAAAAGCTCTCCGCTTACGATGTATCAGGTAACATCTTTAGGATTATTGAATTGTTCTTTACCAATCATATTATAAAATATGTTTTCAATGAAAGGGGTTCCTCTATGTTTTATCCTTGGCCCTATACTTTTTTAAATTTACATTAACTATCTTTGAGAAATTCTTACATCTAAGGTGGCGTGGTTTGCTGATGGTACTACCATTTATTCTTGTCCTAATGAGATGCTAACACTCTCTGATTGCTTGGAGGGAGCATTTGAGCTTGAAAAGGATCTCACTTTTGCTACAGCATGGAGCTCTCAGTGGCTGGAGAACTTTAACTCAAATAAAAAAATTTTCAACTAATTGTTATTGCAACAATAGTGATCTTCCTATATTTATGAATGGTAATGTACTCCATGAGTCATCTACCCTTCATCTTTTAGGATTAACTCATTTCTTTCTTAGAAACCATATATCAAATCCATTGCAAAATTAGCATCTGCGAAGATCGCATCTCTTTATTGTGCTTACTTTTATCAAACTTTTTTTTTAAATATTAGAAATTATTACCCTGAATGCTAAGGTTTTGAACCCAAATATCTTCAAAACTGGTGGCAAATTTGAAATCAGTGTGCCAATATTATTTAAATCAGCATACAAATCATAAAAGTTAACAACAAAAAAAGTTTCAAATAGTTCCCTAGTATTATTTTATAATTTATTGTATTACTATTATTAAATTTTATTATTATATTATTATAATATAATTTTTACTAATAATGTCTTATGTGACTATCAGATCGTTATTAGTGAAAAAACTATGAATACTCAAAAGAAAAGTTTTTTTCTGACAAATTTTTTTTTTGTTATATCATTTTAAAACATTTTAATAATTCAATTAAACAATCCTTTACTGATAATTTTGGAAATTCCAGCATTAGGATCTGTTTTCAAAGAAATGTAAGCATTTTTTTTATATAATCTTAGCTATTTAGTTTTATTTTAGTTGGTGTTTGTTGTGTAACACAAACATTAGCAATTACACAGTGGCAAATAAAAATACAAAATTACTTATAACAAGAATAACACAAACAATAAGAACTATATGGTTACAAACAAAGTTATAAAGTTACTAATAACAAACAATAACACAAATAGCTTTTGTAACAGTTGAAAATCTAACTTTTATTGTTATTTTTTTTATTTTTTTAAATTCATTCGTTTAATAAATAATTTCAAAAAATTACCAGTTATAATATGTTAATATGCTAAATACCTTAGATGCTAAAATACCTTAAGTACCTAACATATCAACAATAACATATTGAAGTACTTTTTTTTGTCTTTTTTTTTTGGTGGCACATTTGTTTAAATGAATTCCTTTGTCTTTCAGTTTTCGTTGTATAAAATAGCCCAAATATTTTCTGCCTAAATATTGTGAAACCAAACCTATATTTTAAAAAATATTGTAAAACCTATATATTTTAATTATATATAAAATAATGTGGAAACCATGATCAGGTACTCTAGACCTTTAAGAAAAATACTTTATTTCAATTATATTATTAATTTATTCATTGCCGTATTAATTATGCTAATACTGCATGGGATAATGTAAATTAATATTCCTTATGTATATCAGCTTAATGTTTATATTGTTCTTTGCTTTATTTTTAAATGAAAAACTAACACATCCCCTTTTCCTTTTTATAATTTATACTCTAATAAAAAAAATCTTTGAAATGAAAATTTTTTCCAACAATCTTTTTTGCATACAAATTTTTGGAGATCTTGTATTTATTATAAAGGAGCTTTTTATGGAACAAAATAGTTTTGAAATATTTTGATTTTTTCTCAGGAATGGAATAATAACACATTCAAAAGTAAACTCAAACAGATATTTTTATTTATCAATAATGTGCTCTTATATTTTTAATTTTTATCAAGTAAAGTTCTTTAATTGCAATGGCATTGCAAATTGTGGACGCTTTTTTCTAACGGATAAAAAAACTTTTTAAAGAGGAAAAAAAAAAAAGAAAAAGAAAACATTTATAAATTAAACGAAAAATAAAATAAACTAAAAAGAAGAATAAATAAATATTTTAAAAGAAGAAAAGAAAAAGAAATACCTGAAAGAAAATAAGTAAAGAAGGATTGAAAATAGTAGTTTAAAAAAAAAAGTTAATGAATAAAATAAATAAAAAAAATGGAAAAGAAAGAAAAAAAAAAAACTATTTATGCATAGAAAAAAGATCGACAAATTAAGAATTTTTTATTTTTTCATATATTTATTTTGTTTTATTTCATATATTACTTTAATTTTCTTTCATACGTTTTGTCAGTTTATTGCTGTTTGTAACTGTAACTTTGTATCTATAAACGATTGTTGTATGGAAAGTTATACCGGTTCATTGGAATTATTATAATTACTATATTATTATTACTATTGTTAAAATAACATGTTATTATTATTGTTATTTATTAATATTATTTATTATTATTAGTATAAATATTATTTTTATTATTATTACTATTACTATTTTAATCATTGTCATCAGGTGTTTACTTAATGTTAGTAGATTATACTATTTTTAAACAACTTTGAAATGTAATACCAAATATTTCAGAAGTATATTTATTGATTGAATTTCACTTCTTAGTATTTACATATATAAATGTTATTATATCTTTTACCTTATTTATTTTTACTTTCTACAAAAATATATATTAACACTATAAAATAACGAATTTAGTTGAAAAACAAAGCGGTTCTTTAATGTATTCTACAAGTTTCTACTTTTTAACATTAACTATTAATTATAACTGTAAAACGGCTATAATTGTACATTAAAACTAAAAAAGCAACTAAAAAAAACTAAATAATACAAAATTGTAAAAATAAAATTAATGATAATCAAAATAATGAGAATTAAAAATCTTTTTATTATAACTATATATATATATATATATATATATATATATATATATATATATATATATATATATATATATATATATATATATATAACTAAAATATTTAACTATTTTGAGAACCTTAAACACATCGCACACCATCTTTTATGTTTCCATATACTTTCATCATTATGATTTTCTTAGATTTGAATCTGAATTGCTTTCACATCATTCTTTACACATTACCACAATCAATAAAATTGAGAAAATCTCTCATCGCTCAAAGAAAATGGATAACATCCTGGTTAAACCTCATGCTATTTATTACCATCTGTTTCTATATAATTAATTTTTATATAATTTGCAATGCATATAAACCAACTTTGTGATTTTTTCTTTATGTTGTATTAAGAAACTTTACTCCATAAAGTTAAATGTACCAAAAATGCAAAATGTACCAGCAATGTTACTTGTCAAGATACAGGTTTTTGAAACCATAAAGTACTAAATATCTAAATATTTCTAAACAAATGTTTTTTATAAGCTGTAGTGTTATTGGTTGTTACCAATTACTGCAGCATTGTTGTTACAGATGATGGCCTGTATAGAATATTTTTTCTAGTAAATTAATGCTTGTTTTATCAATAAATATACTGATATTGTAACAGATACTGAATTAGTGCGTATATATTGCATCAGTTTTAAGTGATTGTTTATCGAATGGATCTCTTGGATTTCTTTTTTTGTGACCTAAAGATGTATTTTTTGTATAAATTTTATATAATTTTATATACAATAATATATTTTTAGAGTCACAAAAAAAAGATTGCACCAGGGTTGGCAAAAACCCAACTGGGTTTTTGGGTAGGTAGGTTATTGGATTTTTGGGTAGGTTATTGGATTTTTGGGTTTTTACTAAAGTTTGGTATAAATCTTTAGTAACAAAGTTTGATAAGTTATTTCAAGGCTATTTTTCATTTTTTAAAGTTGTCTTATACAAAAGCTTGATTAATAATCAGGTTGCATTTTTTTCTAATATAAAGCTATTTTTAAATTGAGTTATCTTTCTAGTTAAATTTAAAATATAAATAGATTATAGGTCTTCATTTGACATTAACATGTCAAATGAAGACCTATAATCTAGTATCAATCAGAGGGAAGAAATTAGCCTAGTGGATGAAATGAAGTGACCATATTAAGTGATCAACCAAAATGAGTAATATGTAATTATTGCAAAGAATGCATAATTAAATAGATACATAATTATGTAATTATTGCAAAGAATGCATAATTAAAAAAATAAAGAGAGTTAAGATCCATTTTGATAAATCCAAAAGAAAGAAAAAAGGATGCGCTAATGATTCTGCAGAAGTATTTAGCGATATATCAGTTTTAGAGTCAAGGCCATCTACATCTGCAGCATCAAACAAGTCTAACCAGTAATGATCAAGATCGTTTAAGCTTCATTAGTGATTCTTCTTATTCGTCAATTGTTCATTCAACTGCAATGACGATGCAACAGCAAACATCCATTTCTAAGTTTGTTACTACAATAACAAGTAATCAAAAGAATGAACTGGATTTGCAAATTGCAAATTGGTTTTTTTTCAATAAATATACCATTTAACATAGTAGAATATCTTGACTTAACTACCAAGCTGCTTAAAATATTTAGACCTGAGTGCAAGCCCCCAAATAGAAAACAGATATCTTCAGAACTCTTAGTAAAGGTAAATGAAGAAGTAATCAATATAATGAAAGATGATCTTGATGATGATTGTAATGTAACCCTAATTCAAGATGATTGGAGTACCGTAATGATTTCATAATTGCTCATAGTATCCAAGACAATACAAAGATGATATTTTAAAGAGGTTTTCAAAAAGAAATGGTTTCATATCATTTTCTGGCCAGTTTAACAGATCCAAAATATAACTAAAACTAATTAAGGTAACTGTATCTGTTCAAATAACAATAAATACAGATAAAAAATTTTCTTTTAAGCTTTCTACTCTTATAACTTTACTTATTTACTTAAAAAAAACATTGAATAGAAGTCAAGAAGAAGAAGCTTATGCCAGGCTACTAAACATTTAAACTAAAAAAAGATTTGTTACCCAACATATTTATTCAATGATAGTATAAAAAGTACAAAATCAGGAACAAATTGGTGGAGAATTATAGAAATAAAGGAAAGTTTTCCAAATTGCCTGCAAGTTTTGCAAGATTATAACGACAATTGCACATTTTTCTAACTAGTCCATTAAAAGATTATTCTCATCCTTCAGCATTATTTGGAGCAAAATAGGAATCTTTTAGGAACATGAAAAGCAAAAATGCTTGTACAAATTTACATACATTAAGGTCAAGATGCACAATTGTTGATGAATAATTTGTTAAATAACTTTGTTTTAAACCTTTAAGTTTGAATATTACTGCTCCAAGTAAAATAAATTCTCAGTTATGATTAACTAAACTTCTTAGTTTTAGAACAATTTTTGAACAACATCAAATCTTGAGTGTGAATGAAAATTAATTTATGAATATAATAACTATAAATAAAAAATTTAGACCAAGAACCAATTAAGTTGGGTTTTTGCTCTTGGTTTTTAGGGTGGGTTTTTGGGTACCAGTCCTGGATTGCACTCAAACTTTTGTGTAGTCACTTTAAAATAAGATTGTTGAAAAAATTGTTAGCACAGATGAGAAACAATACAGGATCGAGGATAGAACTTTGTGGTACCCTAGGAATGAACAGAATTTAAGAAAGTGCTGGCTTTCAAAGATGACTTTAATACTGCAGTTATGAAGGAATGATTCAATAATTTGAAAAACTTATCCAGATACATATGAAGCCAGTTTATGAAGAAGCTCATGCCAGACTTTTTTGAAAGCCTTTAATATCTCAAAAGCAGTAACCCTTGCCTCACCCCCTCTACCTAATGCACAATAAAAACTGTTAGCAAGTCAGCTGCAGAAGAAATCAATCAAAATCCATATTGATTGTCAAAGAATAAACTGTTTGGTTCAAAGTGAGATTTTAGATTTTATTTTAATAAAGTCTCAAAATAGAGAAAAACTGATTTCTGAAAACATTTGTTTTCAAGAGAATCGTTTTTGGGAAAAAGATGGTTACAATTAGAAATAGCAGTTGTCCAAAAGGTGAAAACCATGTGACAGAATGAGTATAAAAAGTTTTTATACCTACCTGAATCAACATGATTTTTTTAAATTTCTTTGTGAAAAAATCATGAAAGAAATCCATGTCAGCTTTAGCATAGTAGTAAGTAGTGCAGTGATAGGGTCTAAAAAAGAAGTATGAGATGAAAGTTTTAAAGAAATCATTGTATGGTTCAAACCACCTAAAGGAGAATAAAAAGTAACTGAGCACAAGCGAAGGTCAGAGACAAGACACAAATCAAAGGTAAGCGAGGGTTGTCTGAAAAACGGGTTACAAAATCTGAGTAAGACAAATATTTTGAGCTTGAGTGTCAGCAAGGTCACTGGTGTTAGAACCATGTCATTTAGTGTGTCACCAATAATAACAATATTGGCTGATAAAGAGAAAGGGCTCATTGGTTTGATTGTTGATTTGATCAGAACATCAAAAAGAACGCAGTTTTGAGATGCAAGAGAATGGTAACCAACAAAAAGAAAGCTAATTGACAAGGTGCTAAGCTAAACCACATAAAAGAATGGTCAGAGAATTTAAACCTGATTTAATTACAAATGGGTGAATTTATATGCAAGTAAATACTCAAGCCAAGCATGTAGCTATTCATAGGGTAATAGCCCTCAGCACTGATATCTGATTATGAACCTGTCAAATTCAAATTAATCACACAAGGAGTGAATTCTGGTGAATTTTGAAAGAGATAAGATTCAACAGATGAAAAGTTGCTTCAAATACCACAAATAAAACTTTGTTTACTTGCGCAAACTTTGATATATTGCAATTTTATTATTATATTAGATCTGTTTTTATGTTTAATAATGTCTTTAAATACAACTGTATATTTTAGCGTGTTTTCCAAGATGCATGACTTGTTTAAAAAAATTTTTTTCTTACAGATGAAAATTAGTTTCATTCATAAAAGTTTAGGTGGTGATTAGGTGATTTATGTTAAGTGTTTTCAGATACTTAGAGAAATTGACTTAATTATAGAAAGTGTATGATACCCTAAACAATAAGTTGTTGCTTCATTCCTGCTGATCATCCCAAAGTTGTAACAAAGAGCTTCTTATGTGGCCTTAGACAAACACAAACACTTTCCATGTGCAACATGGCACTGTTAATACATTGACAACATACAGCTGAAATGTGAAAGTGTGAAACTTTTACAGTAAAATTGGCATTTTTGAGAGTGACCACAGAGTTCAGAAACCTTACTACCAGCTGGTCTAAGAACCATTAAACTAAGTTTATAAGCTGTAGCCTCATTATATGATAACTGAAAGAGTTGCAACCACTACTACGGAGACACAAGTCAGACTATGAGTAGAGTTAAAAAGATCCAGTGTTTATTACCCTAGACAGAAAACAGTATAACATAAGTTTTTGCTTACCCGTTTTAAATTGTTTTTATAAAACTGTAGTTCTATGCAGTTAACATCTGCCCAAGATTATTATTTTTATTGAGACACTCTCTAGCTTTTACTCAACCCAGATTTCCGAGGCTTTTGGTATTTTTAGTCACAGTTAATTTCTCCTTGCTTTTCTCTAGAAATATGAATACAACAAAGCAGCATGAAGCAGGTTGTAATGGATTACATGTTACCTGTAGTAGCGTAATCATGATAATCCTCATACTGATTTGACCTGAATTAAGCTTTAATCTCTGTGATTAACTTTTTAGTAGCAACAAATACTCATACATAATTGTGAGTACCTTACACAATTCATAAAGAAACTGTATAATTGGTAGAGAGTAAATTTGTAAGAGATTTAATCCCTTGTGGATGTGCGTCTTTGCTTTTTGTTGTTTTAGTAAGTGATAATAAGTTTAAAATGTGAGTATACATGTTATCAAAGTAGCCATAAAGCTTGTGCAATTAGTGAAAGGAACTTGTATAGTTAGTGAAAGCCACTTGTGTAGTTAATGAAAGCCACTTACTTAGTGAAAGCAACTTGTGCAATTAGTGAAATCAACTTGTGTAGTTAGTGAAAACAACTTGTGTAGTTAATGAAAGCAATTTGTGTAGTTAGTGAAAGCAATTTGTGTAGTTAATGAAAGCAACTTGTGCAGTTAGTGAAAGCCACTTGTGTAGTTAGTGAAAGCTATTTATTGTGAAAGCTTAAGTACAAAAATGCTATTTAAATTTTTTCGATTCCATATATTAGTCCTGTTAGTATCACTTAATAAACTGCAAAATGATCAAACAAAGTATAAATGTTGAATTTACTCTTAGTTTTGAAAAATTTAAAACCTTTTCACATTACCAAGGTTGATACTTTTCATTTGTCTTATTATTTTTACTATTAACAACAGAACTTTACTTCTCATTGTTTCAATCCTTCTTATACTTAAAACTTAAAAAAACTAACATGTCTAAGTCTGATGTTTGAGAAACTAGTTAATAAATTGAAAAACTAGTTAATAAATTGAAAAACTAGTTAATAAATTGAAAAACTAACATGGCTAAGAAACTCTGATGTTTGAGAAACTAACATGTCTAAGAAACTCTGGTGTTTTAAAAACTAGTTAATAAATTATTTAATAAATTTTTTAAAATTATCCTTATTTCAGTTTTTTTAATTTGATTTATATTTTTAGTTTTTCAGGGGTGTTTTTTTTAACAACAACATCCCAGTTAGTGCCAAATTGCATTATGCCACAATTGCATCTTTAGTAGGTTTTTAATTGAGAGTTACAGATTAGAGGATAGTTACAGAGTAGAGGAGAGTTACAGAATAGAGGAGAGTTAGAGAGTAGTAGAGCAAAAAAATTAAAATCTTTTAAAAAAAAAAGTTTTTTTATTCAATTTTTCTCATTTCTAATCCCATCTAATTTTATCTCATTTCCTTTTTATATTTTGTACATTAAATTTTGTATATTACCATATTGATGGCGTTGACATCAATATGGTAATATACAAAAACATAAGTTAGAAAGTAAGAATTATAATAAAGAACTTGTTTTTTGTATTTTTATTTTCTATTTAGTTTTAATAACAAAGTTGTTAAATCATATAAAGAAGGCATTGATAGTTACGTTATTCGAGTAATATTTTTGTATGGAAGAAATTGCCCAATAATTTTATCACGAGCAGAGATGATGGTATTTCTTAAATTTTTTTTTTTCAATTTTTAATACTAGTAATTGATTAATTTAAAATTAATTTAAAATTTATATATATATATATATATATATATATATATATATATATAGGCTTGGTCAGGAAGCCGGAGCGATCGCTCTCGATAACTGACCACAGGAATAATATTTAGTTGCAAAAAGCTGGCCAGATTTTTTAGTCGTTTTGAGAACATTTCAAAAAACAAATAAAAAGCGCAAAAAAGATTAATTGGACCGATGAGAGACAATTACGTAAAAAAATAAACTAGAAAAAGAAAATAATTTTAAACGCGAAAAAAATTAAAGCAAAATAAATCACGTTTAGAACAAATATTTTTGAAACATGGCTCTTTTATAATTTTTTTATAAAATTAAGCGATATTTTTTATATAAAGTAATATCTTACGATTGCTTAATAAGGAAACAAATGTTCTTTTATTTATTAAAGAGTTTAATATAATTTTTATTTATATACTCGTGTCTTATTTCCAGTGCTGGATTAAGGAGGGTTGGGATTAAAAGGGGCTATAGCCCCGGGCCCCAGAATGTTACGGGCCCCGAAATAGTCAAAAGACTTTTTTTTATCATTTTTATGCTCTGGCACATAAAAAGGCCTCCTATATAAAAATAGCCCCCAACGCTAGCTTTAGTTTTATTTAAGCTAAATTATTTTATAAATAAAAAAGTTAATTTTTTTAATAACAATTTTATGTTTCGTGTGAAAATTTTAACACATTTGAAGCAATTTTTCTTAGATGAACAAATCAAATAATTAAATCATTGAGTTACTGTAGAATTAAATTAATTAGATAGAAATCAACTAAAAAGGTTAAAAATACTTTATGAGGAGGAAGCGGAACTGATTCACAATTTCGCTGATGATGTTTAGTGAGTGGGCTTTTTAATTTTAATTAGTATTTAAAACAGAAAAAAGTAACCTTAAGTATAACGAGTTTGTAAGAATGACAACTGAAGCGAAAATATTTAGAGCTAGTAAACCAATATCTAAGAACTTCAAAACTTTCTTTTATATTTAATAACTTTCTATATATATATATTTATATATATATATATATATATATATATATGTATATATATATATATATTTATATATATATATATGTATATATATATATATATATATATATATATATATATATATATATATATATATATATATATATATGTATATGTGTTTATATATATATATATATATATATATATATATATATATATATATATATATATATATATATATGTATATGTATATATATATATGTGTTTATATATATATATATATATATATATATATATATATATATATATATATATATATATATATATATATATATATATATATATATATAGGGCGAGTTACTTCGTATGGATGTTTATGTTTAGTAACCAGAAACTTCTTATATGTTTATTTTATAATTAGTTTTAATAACTTCGTTGATTATTATCAATTTCATTGAAAATGCAATTATTGTTGAAAGTCTCTTTGTTTACAAAATAGATCGTAAAAATTGCTTTATAAGATTACATTAGAATAAAAAACAGATACACAAAATTACATTTACTTAAAAAATACATACTTTTTAAAGAAAAATAAAAATATACTAATAAAAATTAATAATACATAATAAACATTCAAAAATTTTGACAATTTAAAAAATACATATTTAAAACATTTATTTTTGTAAACAAATAATATTAGTTTTAAAGATTTACAGCTTTGCAGCTGTGGCTCCGAGAATGAGTCATAGTATTAAAGTAATAGTTCGTTTGATATCCTTATAACAATTATTGCTAAAAATATATATACGCAACAAATTTCAAATAATACAATTTAAAAAAAAATTTAACAGAAAACTCAAGAACTTTATTTCGCTTAGTCAGGGTATTTTTTGAACCAATAGAATTCGTTTGTTCGTAGATCCGGCCGGTTTATAGTGTTCGCGTATATTTTTTTTATTCTTCCACACCAAGAATTTTGAGAACATTCAAGTTTTTATATGTTTCCATGTATGTCCGTAAAACGAAATTTTTTTTTCAGACATACATAAACTCAAATGTTCTCAAAATGACTCCAAAAACTGGCCAGTTTTTCGCAACTAAATATTATTTCCGTGGTCAGTAATTGAGAGCGATCGCTCCTGCTTCCCGACCAAGCCTCTATATTATATATATATATATATATATATATATATATATATATATATATATATATATATATATATATATATATATATATATATATATATATATATATATATATATATATATATATATATACATATATATATATATATATAGATACATATAAATATATATATACATATATATACATATATGTGTATTTATATATATATACATATATATATCAGTGGTCGACCGAAACAGGAAACATGCTGAAACCAAAATAAACTGAAATTTCAGGTATACTAAATCAATTCCAAATTTTGGGTATACTAGGTTTATACCAAAATCAAAACCGACATTTCGGCAAACATTTTACTGAAACTAAAATTGAAGTTTTAGCTAAATAGAATTAACTTCATTACAAAATTAAAATTTTACAATTTTTGTTTATTTAGATTTGTTTTTTTAAATTTTTTGTTCACTTATATAATAATAAAAAATTAATAATCACAAAAAAAAAATAAGAAAATAAAATTACTTATAAAAAAATCTATAAAATAACTAAAAGTTTTCATCCACAAAATATTATCCTTGTTCACTTTTGATTTAAACTATTTTAATCAAATTTGTTTTCTTTAAACAAAACTTTATCATTGCAAGATTCAAAATATTATGCGCACTGCAATAGTGCGCGTAATATTTTGATAATTGATAATTGGCACTTTTGATATTTTAAGAAATAAATTTTATGAAACAGATAGTTACGTACTATTTACTAACTAAAAAGTTAAGTAATTTGTGAAAGATGGGCTTAAGATTTCATTTAGAAATGGTAAAACTTTTTGTAGATTTTTTCAAAAATAACTTTTTTCTAAATTAAATAAAAATTTGAAATCAAACAAAATTTTTGATTTTCAACTAAAATTTTGCTTCTAACCAAATTTATAAAAAGTAACAAAGCTGAAATTTCAGTATCGGTTTTGGTACCGAAACTGAATTTCAGTTGATCACTAATATTTATATTAGGGCAAAACCGATTGCCATTTTTCTGTTGATTCCGGATTTTTTTATTTGGTATTTGCTGAATCCAGATACAATCCGGATAGTTAGGTTATATAGTTACATTTTATATTTGATGTTATGCTCATTAAATGGTGTGTTTGTTAAATTGACAAAACTGCAGAAATAAGTAATATATGCAGAATAGTGTTTTTGAGTTTTTCTGCTAAAAAATTTTGCAAAAAAAATGTTCTTTTAGTTATTTGTTATAATTTCACTATTTTGATGGGTCTGCTGTTTGGTGCCAATACTGATTATTTGGTTTTTAGCAAAATCTGACCAGTACTGATTTCTAGATCAAGATTTGCTTATGCCCTAATTTATATACTTGTATAAATATATATATATATATATATATATATATATATATATATATATATATATATATATATATACAACCCTTGGAATTAGGATCGGTATTCTGCAATACCGACCTAATTGCCGACTTGATAGTGTTTGAGGTCAGCAAAAAATTGCCGACCTCGTTTCTATGTTTTATGGTAAGACCTTTGTATCAATGTATATGTGTATTGCAGCATGTTTTTTAGGAGTATAAAGAAATCACTTCGCGTTTATCTTTCTTTTTTGATGTTTTTTGCATGCTTTGCGATGAAGAATCTATAGCTGTATTTAAAGTAAGTGGTTTTTAATAGTTTTTTAATTAATTATTGTCGTTAAATCATAGAATGAAAAAAATTACAGTTTATCAACTTAAAAATAAAGCTTGTACGTAATTAACTTGGAAAGCTCTGAAAGAGTTAACTTGGAAAGCCCTGAAAGAGTTAACTTGGAAAACCCTGAAAGAGTTCCCTTGGATAGCTCTCAAAAAGTTAACTTGGAAAGCCCTGAAAAAGTTAACTTGGAAAGCTCTGAAAGAGTTAACTTGGAAAGCTCGGAAAGAGTTAACTTGGAATCGTCTGAAAGAGTTAAAATATAAAGATCATAACTATCAATGTACCAGTATTTCAGAGATATATAATTATATACCTTATTTATGATATTTTGGAAATAATATACTATAAATCAAAATTAGTTACAGAGAATACTTGTCAAAATTGTTTACTAATAATGATCATTAAATCGACTTTTTATGTATTTTAAGGAATTCTCTTTAATTTTAAAAAATACGTTTATAAGTTTATATTATATTAAATTATTAAATAAAATCAAAACCAATTAAAAAAGTTACAAATAAAAGAGTATCTGCTAAATTTAAAATATTGAAGAAATGCATGACAATACTAATAAAGGGCAGTCACGATTATATGTTAAAACAAGGACCCCCACAAAAAACCATAAAAGACAGAATTAATATACTTTAGAGCTGCATTTGAAGAAATTTTGATATCATATAATTTATAAATTTAGGGATGGAAATAAGAATTAACCTTTATATCAGTATTATTATATGTATTTAGCATCAGTATTATTATTATATTTATTTAGCATATTTAGCATAATTAGATTTATCAGTTTTTCAAAGTTGATATACTTTTTCAACTACAAAATAAACAATAAACTAATTGGTTTTATCTAATAATTAGGGATATTTAAAAAATTATATGTAATATAATTTTTTTTTTTTTTTAATTCTCTTTCCAGATTACGTTAAAAATGAGAAAGGCTATTTTTTTGCTTTTTTTAGTAATTCCATAACTTTATTTGACTTTAGGACGTTTTTAAATTGATGAATGTTTCCCTTTTTTTTATTTTTTTATTTCTAATGTTAGTTAATGGAACTTTTTTTTTGGTTAAGCATTTTGCTGCAAGCAACCACTATTTAAGTTGGGAGTTAGAAAAAGCATAAAAGAAAATTTACAGTTAAAAGAAGACTTGAAAAAGTGTATATTGCATGAGCCAGGAAAATATTAAAGTTGGCAATAACTCTTAAGCGTTGGTAAAAGAAAAGACAAATAAAAGTTTTAATATTGCGAAGGATAAAATAGAGCAAAAAGAATAGTAAATACTAAACAAAAGCACACAAAAGTCAAAGGATTCTAATTTCATAATAAATATTTGATTTGATGCATAAGGATTTTATAAGGCCGTACATGCGGCTGTTGAAGTCTTGCAAATCAGAGAATAGTAGCTATCAACAGTAAATTCTAACATCAATAATTCTTACTTAGTGGCCTTGGTAATGCACTCTAAAAGTACTAAAAAAGACACCACCCATGTCCAACATGGCATAAAAAATGCTTTGATATTTTACAGCTGTTGATGGAATCAGTATCTGAGAACTTAATCAGAGCTATACTCTCTTTAGGTGATGACAAAAAGAGTTACTTATGCACTACTAATAAATCACATGCAAAGATCTATTAGTCAAAAAGATTCACTGTTCACCATCATAGACAGGAAACAACGTAACACAGATTTAGACTAAATACACTGATCCATTGTCTAAATAAGGGTTACAAGGCTGGTCAACAGAGGTTTTTGCTGGTCCTAAAGTCTTTGCATTAAAGGTCTTCTGCAAGACAATGGCTGAATGCAGCTAAGATTTGCCCGAGATGAATATTCTTACAGAGACATTATCTCTCTCTCTCTTTATTTATATATATATATATAATTTTTTAATTAAAAAAACCGATATGAATAAACAAGTAAATCATGTTAAAATGACTCATCATTTAAAATAATTTACCGGTTCTTTTGTTATGTACATTTGATATTTTGTTTGTTTCTTTTGTTATGTACATTTGATAAAATGATTTTTAATAATTCTTTTTGTATTTTATGCCATTTTTAACAAATATATTTTAACTGATGATGAGTATATAGTAGTCTAACATGTCTTGAATTAAAAAAGAATGTTTTTAAATAGAATTAAAAATATTGTCTTAGTATATATTATTTATAAATATATATATAAATAGATAAATATATATCTATATATGTGTATATATATGTGTATGTATGTATATATATATATATATATATATATATATATATATATATATATATATATATATATATATATATATATAATATTATGTAATATACTATAATATATTTCTTTTTATATTTATTCTTAGTTTAGCTTATATAGTTTTAAAAATATCTTTAAAACTCTATTTAGATAGTCAGACTACCTAATGAAATAATATAATATATGCATTACTAGCTGTACTTAATGTTAGTGCACTATGTTAATGTAAACCCAGGGTCTGTCATTTTGCACTGTAGCATAATTAAATTTACCATCATAATCACCCACAGATGAGTCATTATGATGGCTTTGATTAAGTAATCATTTCATTTCCTTGTTTCTCATTAATCACACCTTTGCTAATCGATTGGCTTCAGTATGTTGATGTTTCTACTTAGCAAGTACCTTGTTGGTATTGACTCATTTTGCTTATTAATATCAGTCAATTTGTTTTGATTTGAGATCAGCAAGGTATTTTTGTTGAACTTGTAATTTTGTTGTACTTTGCAATTTTTAACACAACTATGTTTAGAGAACTTATACTTGGATGTTGTAATCCAATTGCCTTCTCTGTTTAAAAACTTTTATATAGTTTTTTTTGTAAGTTTAAAATTTTTCTTATTGTAGTTCTGGAAACCATGGTAGCAATTAATCATAAAGCAACTTATTTCTGAAATATAAAATTTGCAAATATCAACATAGGTAAAATGATAAAAAAGTGCTTTGTCCATTATTGCTCAGATAGTTTGGATGTTATCAATAAGTGTTGAAATAAAATTGTGTTACTTAATGTTTAGAACTGTTTGTGTATTTATCTGATACAGATTAGTATACTTTACAGTTATGCATAGCAATGTCTTATTATGGAGCTTAACCTATTTTTCATAGAGCGGTCCTAGTTCTGAGCAAAGTTGACGAATAAGTCTAGGCATAAAATTGTGATCCCAAAACAACCGCGTAAAAAACGCTCTGCACCAATCAAAATTTAACAATTTACTTCATGATCAAACAAATTCTTACAAGCAAACTATATAGCCCTACGTACAAGACTTAATAGCCTCATGAAAAAAGACATCTATTAACAGCCCGGATTGAGAGGAAACTTATTGAACATTGCATTTATTACTTAAGTCTCAAACAATATAATATACAAGGACCTATAGAAAAACATTTCCTCTAGTATTGTAAAACAATATAAGTTACCAGGACCGAAATTTTTCTATAGACCATCAAAAAGCGTTTTCTGACTATAAGTTGCCATGGCAACGCTCTCTGAGAATCAAACTAGAATTAATAAATAATTTTTTTTTAAACTATTCACTTGACTGAGAAGCATAACTTAGAACTTTATAGTTTTGAAATAGGTACAAGGTAGGGTCTAGGTACAAGGAGGCTCTAAGTACACAAACCTCCCCTAATACTCAATTGAATTTATAAGAAATTTATATTGAAGCCAGATATGGAAATAGTATTTACAAAGAAACAAACAAATTAAAAAGAATAAAAAACGTAGTGCAAAATCTAGTTATGCTAAATATTTAACCAATTGAATAATTTTTATCACTTGAGCTATTTGGAAATAGATTAAATGTTTATAATTTACTAATTTTTCTCTGTGTTGTAAAAACTTCATGTATCAATAATTCCAAATGTTAGAAAATAGTTTTAGTTTATCAATATGCTTATATTTATCAAATTTTTTTTTGATAAAATATTGAACAGTTTTGTGCTTAATAAATAAAAATTCGATCAGAAAGTATATATTATCTATATTTAGATTTTATTTTTCATATTTCACGTTTTCATGTTTTTTATTTGTAAATTCAACTTTTACTTACTTCATAGTAAATAAAAACAAAAAGTTTAATCAAAATTGAGATGCTTCAAACTTACAAAATTAATTCTAGTGACTAGGCTCACAAAATTAATTATAGTGATTTGGGGCAAAGTGAGACTATCTTGTTTTACCCCATTGATTTTTTTACTTGATTTAAATGTTAAATTTAAAATAAAAAGTGAAGTATAAAGTAAGAAATATTTGTTGTCATCTATAAGGTGCGTCGCCTTATTTAACACTAAATACTTATGATCGTTAATTAAAATACTAATGATCGTTAATTAAAAGGAACATGTTGGACAAACTAAGCAACATTTATTGTTACATTCAGAAATTTTTATTATGTACAAAAAAGTAAACTCACTTTTAATTGCATTGAATTTTAAGAAATTTGAAAGTTAATCAAGTTTTTTTTTTTTTTGCATTTTTAAACGATTTTTAATCAAACGTATAAAAGATTATGAAAAACTTATGAAAATAAAGTTTAGTTTTTAAAATTTAGTTACAGGCTAAAAGTTTAGCGTAAACTAGAAACTCTAGAATAAAAATCAGCAAATATAACATGCTCCCTCGAATCATCATGCTGAAATATCATTCTCTCCGAATGATTATGAGTTAGGTCCATCGTAATGATTTCACAAATGATTTTATTTTTTACCACAAAACACAGGTTAAACCTTAAATCCACAACTTATATAATGACATATAATATTCTTATTTAATTATACATATTATTATTTAAAAGTATTATTTAATACTATATAATGACTTATATAAATACAATTATAATGACTTAAATACTTCTTTTAAATTTGCAACTGCTTAGCATTTTGCTGATGATACTAACATGCTACTGGTTGACAAATTACTTCAAAAAATCAAAAAATATATTAATCATGATCTTGGAAATCTTGTTCAGTGGCTTCGTTCTAATAAACTTTCTCTCAATTCTAACAAAACAGAACTGATCATCTTTAAATCCAATCTGGCACCAGTTAATAAGCACTTAAATTTCAGACTAAGCGGAAAAAATGTATCCTTTAAACTCTATTAAATATATTGGGATTAAAGTTGATTCTAATCTTTCTTTTCAAGACCATCTAAACGACTGAGCAATGAAACTCAGCAAATCTAATGGAATGTTAGCAAAAGTCCGCCATAAATATATATCATGCTATTTTTGGATCCCATTTAAGATATGCGTATTAAGTATGGGAACAACTCCATAAACAAATCATTTTAATGTTGTTCTCCAAAATAAAGCCTTGAAAATAATATATTTTCAGTATAATAACTTTGAATCTAACGTGCTATACCTAATCTCCAATATATTAAAATTAGGCGACCTTGTGGTATTCCTTAACTGCCAATTTGTATCGAAAACCTTCCTCTATCATTCAACAAAATCTTTACAAGTACAAATTGTCACTTATCCTCTTCGCTCCATCAGTAGATTAAACTTAGTTATTCTAAAACACCACTCTGCTAAATATGGAAATAAATCCATTAAGTATCAATGTATAAGCTTATGGAACAAAGTACCTCCTGATCTAAAATCTCTCAATTCAATTTCTGAATTCAAAATCAAGCTTTTTAATTATTTAAAAAAAAAAAATACAATTAAATATTTCTACAAATTAATATTGAAATTCTTTATTATATCTATCAATTCGTGATCCGTCAGTTTTTAATTTGAAATTTTTAACATTTTGAAATTCTTTACTCATAATCTACATCTAATTCCTCTGGTTTTCTATCTGCCATTTTAAGATTTTTTTATTAAGTTTTTCATTCTAATATTATTAATATTAGTACTAATATTTTAACATTCTTTATTTATCTACCTATTTATTTATCTCTTTCCATTCAACTATTCTCTACTTCTTACTAAATCTTTTTTGTTGCTGTCATTACTTACTAAATTTTTGTTGCTGCTGAAATTCTCTTTTTATTATAATTGTTATCATTGTTATTATTATTGTTATTATTGTGTTTGTTGTTGTTGTTGTTTGTTATCATTGTTATTATTATTATTCTTATCAGTTACTATTATTATTGTTATTATTATTATCATAACTAGTATTATTGATATCAGTTATTATTACTATTTTCATCATTGACTATTACGTTATGTTGTATATTTAGGTATTTACTTTATATTAGTACTTATTCTACTGTAAATTTTCTTGAAATGTTATAAATTATTTCAAAATATATTTGATTTGATTTTTGATTGGATATCTGGTATTTGAAAAATTATAGATTATAAAGTGCCTTATTGCATTATTTTACTTCCGCCATTTTGTTTTGCAGCTGGCACACGAGAAATACCCATAGTTTATAAAATAGTTTATAGAAATTAAAGTTATGTAGTTTTAAAAATTCATTTCATGCGTATTGGGCACCATATATATGTGCTCATTGTGCCCCCGCATTTGACGATCAAATTATACATATCAAATTAGAAACTATCCAGGTAACTTTCTTAGTATGAACATTATTATCGGTTTAAACATGTTCGAACTATTTTTATTTTAAACATATTAAAACAAAGAAAAGTCAGTAAAGTTGTTAAAACAAAGAAAAGTCACTAAAATTATGGTCAGTTAAAATATATATATTAAAAAAAAATTGTTATTACGGGTTATGAACTGAGTGATACATAAGTATATGTCAAATTATTCCTTTTTCATTTTTGTGTGTTTTTAGAAATGATTTGTTCGTTTTACTTGATCGCTGATTTTTTTTTTTAACTTACTAACTTTAGGATAACATCGCAAATTTATCTCGACTTGATAGAAATAACTATGTAGTCATGGCATTTAAAAATCCTGCTCACGTATTTGAAAGCATCGCCTCCTTATTAGCCCATCCATTGCAGAGATGTCCACAGAAATATTGTCACTATGCCCTCGATTCTTAACGTCTACGAAGTCTAAGAAGAATAACATGCCTCAATAAAACCCTTTTTTTAGCTGTGTGTCTTTTTCGATTTTTGCATCAAAACGTTAGTACATTGAAAAAATGTAAGCAGCTCAAGCAGTTTTTTAGCTAAATCCAACGGAAAATAAATCGATTCTTATATTCGTGGTAATGATAGTAAAAATATTTGTGACGTATTGTATATTTTTCATGGTGTTTAAAAAACTTATAAATAATGTTCTTTAATATTAAATATAGCAACAATCTTTCAAAGTTGTTGCAAATAAAATTTTCCTTTTGTAACATTAACAATCTAACGACAAAAAAATGAATGAATAATTCAAAACTCAACTTTTAGAGCTTTAAATTAAAAACTAATGCAAAAAAAATTTTTTAACATAAATAAAGCTTAACACTTTTAGTACACAAAAAACATAGACAAAAGTTTTTTTTTGAAGTTTAATAATTAAAAGTGTCAAAAAAAGCACCAATCATAACGAATTTTGCGCATTTACTTCATCTAAAGTAAATGCGCAAAATTCGTATTTTTATTGAGCATTTAAGTTAAGTGGAAGAAAGATATTTTTATTGAGCATTTAAGTTAAGTGGAAGAAAGATAAGATTTGTGAATAAAAAGCTGATCTCAGGCATTCTTCGTTCATTGTTCCAGAATCCCGGACTATTTGAATGAGCAAAAAGATTCAAAACATCTCGTACTTTTGTGCAAAGATATAAGATTAATTTTTAGTATTCGCTTAAAAGACATTCAAACCATATCAAAAAACAGTATCAAAACTCAAGCTAAAAAGTTGTTGGGACATTTACGACAGTTGTACGTCAACATTTTGACAAAGTTCAATAGCTGCCTGATTCTCGATGACGAAACTTATGAAAAACGAGATTTTAGGCAAATATATAGTTACAAATTTTATAGATTTTAGACAAATATAAAGTCACAGGTAATAGGTCGGTTTTACAGTCGACTAATAATGCTAACTTAACGCAGTCTTTGCTCGCTAATTTAGATCCGGTTAAAGTTGATTAAAATTCTTGTATTAGCTTTGTTCTTTTGAACAATAACTAATAGCATGTATATTTTATATACACGCAAAGAACATTAACTAATACTAAGAATTCTATTAACTAATATTAAGAAGCAATATACACTATATAATCCAGCTTTTTAATCATTCTAAATTTCAATTGAATCTAAATCAGATAATACATAATTTGCTTTCACACTTTTATGTTCAAAATAAACTGCAAACTTTATTAAAAAATTGGAATATTTTGAATTACCTTTAATAAATTAAATTGGATAACCAATACTGTCCCAGCAAGCACAACCATACGGGACCCACACGGGAACGATCTGGGATGTCAAACGGGAACCGTACGGGATTTGGCCGCGGGATCTACACGGGAACCATATGGGCAGAATAAAAAAAACGAAAAACTTTTCGGCTGCTTTTTTCTTTAGCCCGAATTAACCCCAGATTTCTCCCGGATGTGTTTAAAATAGATTTAATTTATAGATTTTTTTTTTTTGATTTATTTATAATTTTTATTGTTTATAATTTATATTTTTTAGAGTTTGTTAACAAACTCTAAAATAATGTAAATTATAAACAATCATTATAAATAAGTATTGATATTTTAATGTTTGGTTCATTCTTAATAATTTAAATGACCATTTAAATTGTGGCAAAGTTATTATTTATATAAGTTGTAATGGAAAAATTTAAAACACAAGGACATACATAAGTATATACTTATAGTATATACTTAAGTATACATACATAAGAATGAACCAAACATTAAAATATCAATACTTATTTATAATGATTGTTTATAATTTACATTATTTTAGAGTTTGTTAACAAACTCTAAAAAATATAAATTATAAACAATAAAAATTATAAATAAATCAAAAAAAAAAAAAATCTATAAATTAAATCTATTTTAAACACATCCGGGAGAAATCTGGGGTCAATTCGGGCTAAAGAAAAAAGCAGCCGAAAAGTTTTTCGTTTTTTTTTATTCTGCCCATATGGTTCCCGTGTAGATCCCGCGGCCAAATCCCGTACGGTTCCCGTTTGACATTCCAGATCGTTCCCGTGTGGGTCCCGTATGGTTGTGCTTGCTGGGGTGATTTGTATTGCAAATTTTTAAATAAGTTTTTATAGTTAATCCGAAAATGTTTAAGTGTACCTGATCGCCATTTAAAACTAAATTAGTTTTGTCTTGTTCTATTTATCCGTTAAATAAAAATTTAATAAAATTCTTGGTAATCTTTTGGTTATTGTAAAGACTTTAACTCTTTAATTATCATATAAGTTATTAACGATTTCTATAAAATCAACAAATATGAACGATAGAACGGTTTTTTGCTTTTATACAACGGTGTTATTTTTAGATTTTGTGTTTTTCTGTTTAGAAATGTAATATGTATCGTTAATCCTAATTCGTTTTTTTTTTTTAAAAAGAATTTATTTTATCAATGTTATTAAATTGGTGTAGAGCTGAATCACTCCCATAAATTATGCCCTAAACTTGTAAACTTGGTCTTTAGTTCTTTACGACGGCTGATATTGTTCTAGTTAAAACCACGGTCTTTAATTTTACCTGGGTGAAGTGTTAATTTTGATTTGAGAAATTTACTGGGAAAAATTTAATTTCTGATCTGACTAATATAATTCAAAGAACAAGATTTAATGTGATTAATATAATTCATTTTATAAAATATACCTAAAATTTTAAACTTAATTTATAAAAATGTGCGATAAAAGTAATTAAAATTAATTGTATGTAAGATAAATACAATATCGAATCAAAAATAAAAAAAACTTCAAATTTTCCTAACTAACGCGTGATACCTATGCTATTTAATAACGTGTGATGCTATTTACAACTTTATAATTTATGCCTATATACTATTTAATATTTTTTTGGATAAAGACCAAAAGAGAAGCATTTCGAATTGTGTGACCTGAACGATTGAGTAGTGGCACCCGTCGATAACCTAGTAAAACAGAAAAAATGCAAAGAAAATAACTTTAAAAAAAAAAATAATAATATATAACTTTTGTTAATATAATGCAAAGTAAAAATGTAACAACCTGCTCTTATGGCAGAAAAAGGTATAGAGTACTGGCAAATATAATCATCCGCACCCATGTCACTATCACAAACGGCAAATCTTATGTGTGCTAATTCAGGTGCATACAAATCAAATTGAAAATCCTCATTCCATTGGGGATTGAAACCTAAATAATTTTAGATCTTTTTTCTAACCAAAAATTTAAAAATAATTTTTATTAAAAAAAAACAACCTTCATAAGCCTTAAAAACATAGATAACACAAAATTTACATCAAACACTTGTAAAAAAATAAAACAAACCACGCATGCTTACAATTCTGAATGTTTTACGTTTAAAATCAAAAAAGCAGACTTTATATATCTGTCGAAAATAATTGAAAATATCTTAGTGGCAAATAATAAAAAAATAATTTGTTGTTATTTTTAATTTACAGTCACTCGAATCATTATTACAATCATTTTCAGAGGATAAATTAAATTGACTACCAGAAAAAATAATATAATAAGTTGTGGAAAAAAAACAACATATAAAAGTAAAATAAAATAACACAAAAAGATGAGCAAGTTGTAAATTATCAAATCTGATGAACAAACTTTAAGACCGCAGCTTAGAATCCAGATTATTCCAAGAAAGTTGGAAGCTAACAATTTTAGTTTCAAATTTACTAGTTAGGTAAGTATTTTACAAAACAAGAAAGTTTGATGCGCACCACATGTGATAATCTTGCTCTTCTCTGCATTGAACACGATTTGATGATAATTTTAAGTGTAGATCCCATCATCAAATGTTTTGCAACTAAAAAGTACAAAAAACCACCATAACCAAACGTGAACCTCATTTACGCCGTCCTATAAATTAAGTGCGCATTTACACATGTGGCCCATATTAAATTTTCTCGCGGTGTAACATAATTAAAATAGAAAATAAGAACAAAAAATTTCGTGAGTTCGTCTTGAAAGAACAAGAAATTTCTTTTCTTTTATTGAAACAAAAAAAAAGTTAAATGGAATAGAAGACAAAAACGTTGTAGATGAAATTTTTTGTGAAACTAATGCTAACAAAAAAAGTAGCTAATATTAAAAGATTTAAAAGGATGAATGTACGAATACCTCAATTTCGACCTCAAAGAAGTAAAAAATAAAAGTATTATTTACTAAACTCACAGAAATATTGCAAATAATATGCGGATTAGAGTGTGATAGTGTTTACTCAAAAGAGAAAGGAAATTAGGCGATGATTTAAAAAAAAAAAGTTATTGATTTCGAGTTTGAATGAGAAATAAAAATATTATAAGATCAAGGCCATAACCACACAACCAATCAATAAAGAACCATATTTGAAAATATATTGAAATTGGGTGACTAACATGGTGTCTCAAGTTTTAATGTTAGGATCAATACAATTTTTTCTATACATTAATGATATGTAAAACGATATTACATGTCACTACAAATAGTCGGGTACTAGTAACTAGCGTGGTGCCTCAAGTTTTAAAGTTGGGATTAATACTATTTTTTTAATACATTAATGATATGTAAAACGATATTACATGTCATTACAAATAGTTATCAATTGACACAAAAATTTTAGCTTTTATTTCTAACAAAATAGATCATATAAATTTTTAAAAATAAACTATGATCTAGCTTGGAACATGCTGCATCTGTGTAGTGTATGTACTTAAATGGTGACATAAAAACTCTAGAATGTATGCAAAGAAGAGAAATAAAAAATCATCAATGGGTTAAAGAAGTTACAGATACCAAGACCAGCAGAAGACAAGATAATATCAGGTATTTATCTTTGAAAACACAAAGAGCAAAAAATCTTCCAATACAACATCCACGAGAGATGTGAAACAATCAATTGGATAAACCTGTTATACATTAACCAAAAAAATATTAGAAACTAGCATTCCATCTCTAAGCATTTCATAAGAACTTCTTTACCAAGATAAATATTTTTTTACCAACACAATTGTAAAAATTAAAACAAACTAAGTTCACAAAAAGTGAAGCAAGAAAAATCAAATAAATTTTAAAACAAAACAACAAATTTTAAAAACAATTTAAAGGCAACAATTTATTTAATATTTGTATAAGGAGCGTAAGTAACTTCATTTTTTTTTGTTGTTGAGATATGCACTTTATGTTCCCCTCTCCTACAAACATTATGCCACCTCTCCTTCCGTCAAAACACCATGTTCCCTCTCTTCCTACAAAACATCCTGTACTCCAAAATATAACGACCTTATACTATTGTTATAATATAAAATTATTTTTTTATAAAATAAAAGTTAAAATTTGTTAAAAAAAATAATAAATACTAGAATAAAACTTTAACCTAATAACATTTAGAAAAGAAAAAAAAGAAAATACAAAACACATACCACAACGTAGTTATATTGCATAAACTTGAAAAAAGGTTTACAGTAAATATGTCAAATTATTACTACCATTTTTTTTGATTTTTTTTGTTGCAAATTTTCCAAGAACTTCATCTTTAGGTATACCATGTATGTTTATTCTGATAAAAGGATCTGGTATCTAAAGTAAACACAGAAACATTGTTTACAGTTTACATTAGCTAAAGAAATGCATAATCTTGAAGTATGAGCTGTTTCGATCATTTTGATTAGATTTATTTTGTTATTATATCTACTCACCATCACAATTTAAAAATTGAAATGTTATTATAAACACTTGATAATCTGTATATGGTTAATAATGATGGTTTGTATATGATTACTAATGGTAATCTGTATATGATTACTAATGATGGGATACTTAATACAAAAATTAAAAAGATGTATAATTATTTGAAGAATGTTTGATATCCACAATTTTTCTTGCAACTTGCGCTTTCAAGTTTGCATAATTAGATATGGCTAAATAAAAGACAAAACTTAAAACCACAAACAAATTAATTTAAATATTATAAAAACTTAAGAACCTTGGTCATCTTGATCTTAATAAAATTATCAAAGAATTAAATACAAAAGGTTCTAAATTGCTGAATGATTTGAGCTTGGCTGAAGAAATTTGTAAAACTTAAAACCACAAACAAATCAATGTAATTCAAAAGCATATTACTTTACCAAATAATAAAATATTATTATTAAATGAATAAAAATTGAGTTTAATTCAATTCTTAACAAGTTGTGTTGTGCAAAAAAATTATTTTTTGCCCAGCATAAAGTATTGAATTGCTAAGTATTGAACTATTAGACTGATGAGCAGTATAAAAAACAATGCATAGAAACTTTATCAGCATGCAAAATTGATTCAAACTCAAGTGTTGAACAAAGTTGGCTTATTCAAAAGTAACATTCAGTCAATATATTTTTAATTAATGTAAAATAATTTTTATTTGATATATACTAAATTTATATATCAAAATATTTTTAAATAGGATACATATAGAAAAAAAAAAGGAAACAAGCATTAAAAAAAAAAAAAAAAATTCAAAACAGAAAAAGCTTCGAATAAAGAATGCTTAACGCAACTTTAGAAAATAAATTTAAATTATGTTAAAGTAGTCTACAAAAATTTAAAAAAAAAAAAAAATCTTATATTAATATATTCATGTTTACGTAAAACAATAAGTTGCAGCTAGTAAAAACAAACTCACAGTTCCATCTTTTGAAGCTTTTGGAAGCAGATGACCACTTATAATCTGTTTATAATAAAAAAACTCAGTTAAATTGTTTATAATAAAAAAACTCAGTTAAACTAACTTTTAATTTATAACTAAATTTTTAATTTATAACTAAATTTTTAATTTATAACTAAATTTTTAATTTATAACTTTTATTAAATATTGAACTAACTTTTTACTTATAAAAACTCATACAAAGGAATGTAAAATCCAATTGAATGTAAAATCCAATACAGCAAACGTTATACTAATCAGGACTTGAACATTTACTAACAGTATCTTAGTAAAAATTCAACATTAAACAACAAAAATTGATTATACTTACATAACTGTCCAAAACAAAAATTTTTTTGCAAGTTTTTGATGTTAGAAAATTAAAATTTAAAAGGTAATATCATTGAATAAAAAATATAAAAATGTAAATACTACCTTGATGTTAACTTTGCAAACACTTTTACTGAAATTCTCAACATTTTGAGGATCAAATTTGCCTTAAATAATCATTTAAATTTGTATATGGATTATAGAAAAAAAAAATTTTTATGAGTTTATGAAACTAAAAAAAAAAATTACATTTTATTTTAAATTTTGTAGTATTTAAAGATAAAAGCTACCAACATTAAATTTGGCTCACAACAAAACTGAAATATTTGTTATAATCATTATAAACAATTGATAAACTTGTAGTGAACTATACTATTTTAGTGGATTGAAGAATCAGTAGAATTAATTAAAACAGTAAATACCACTTCTTAAACACTCAGGTTTAAGGACATATCCGCATTTCCCATTCAAAGCAAACAAGCCGTCATTAATATCCATCATTTCCCCAGGGGTTTGAAAATTCAATGCAACTAAAAGATTTTTGAATTTAAAGAATTGTACTTGAACAAAAATTGAATAACATTTAAATAAAACTTTTAAATAAACAAAATAAAATATTACCAATTTGGCAACCAAACACCCATCCTTTAGTTGGATTGTAGTTACTGGAGTCAATTCTTGAACCTCTAGGATATGTCCTTACCAAAAATTTATTGCTATATTCAATAAGTTTCATTGGATAATCTTTACCAAGTTGCAATAGTTTTTTTTCTCCAAGTGATACATTTTGAAAATACTTTTGAGCTAAAAATATTACACATATATATACCTAGATATATATGTGTAATGTTTATGTATATACTTTTAGACACACATATAACCAGTATAATACATACATATATATATATATATATATATATATATATATATATATATATATATATATATATATATATATATATATATATATATATATATATATATATATATATATATATATATATATATATATATACATATACATATACATATATATATACAGGGTGCGGAAAAAGTTCCCGTATAAAAGTATAATTTGAAAAAATTATCTGCATGATGTTTTCTTTCAATATATAGTGTGTTTTTAGTATTCTTTTGTATTCCTTTGTATTCTTTTAGTATTTTTTAGTATTATTTTGTTTTAAGAATGTATATAAAGTGTAATTTGTTTCTCGTCTTGTACAGGAACTTTTGCTGTTTTTGCTGTTTATATTTTTGTATGGGAACTTTTTCCGCACCCTGTATATATATATATATATATATATATATATATATATATATATATATATATATATATATATATATATATATATATATATATATATATATATATATATATATATATATATATATATTTACTTTTAAATATCGTCGGTATACAAGTTAGTTCAAAATCATCATTTTGAACAAATAAAAATAAAATAAAAATAAGCTTTTGCGTAAAAAATGCGTTAAAATAATAAATTTTTGCGCAATAAAAAATCTTAATAATTGATTTATTAAATTTGTGTGGTATATCAAACAATAGAGAATTTGAAATACTAAATAGTGGTATAAATAACTCCATACTGTCAAAAATGGACTTGCATTTCCCTTGTATACCTACGATATATATAAAAAAATATTTAAAATGCTTACAAGCAAGGCCCTGCTCCAACGACTTAAAAGTAATGGATTCAACATAGTTTATAATGTTAGAGAATTCTTCAGCTACATTAATTTTCTATAAATAACAATTTCATATTTAAATTAAATATTAATGAACCTTAAAAAAAAATTTTACTTTAATTATTTAAAATTAAATTAAGTACTTTATGCATTGCCTATCAGAATGAATGTTACTATAAAAAACATATATAGGTAGCAAAACATCATTCCATTCTTAATATAGTTTTGGTTTTTCAAAAAAAAAAAAAAAAAAAAAAACAGTTTTTACAGAAATTTACAATAGTAGCATTTATAGAATTATAAATAAAATTGTAAAAAATCACCCTCAATATTTTTTTAAAAGTATCCTCCCATATTATTATTTAAAAAAGTATAAATAATAAACCAGAAATTAAAAAAAGGTAAAAAATAACTAATCAGAACAACTTTAGAATCTTTAGCTCTGAATGTTTTTGCATTAAAAATGTATATTGGATATAAATAACAAAAAATATTTTTAAATTATACAGCTTAAAACTTATATAAATTAGTCATTTTAACTGTATAACTATTTTATTTTTATTATTATTATATACAATTGGTTTATACTAAAATTGTTTATTTCTTTGAAAACATCATCTTTAATGTCCTGAATTCACCTGATGTCAACATATACTATTGAACTAATTATAACTTTATCATGGATGAATGCTGGGTGTCTTCAAAGAATAACTTTTGAACACTATAAATTAAAGTGGAAAAATGACAACTTATCAAGCACTCTCAACTAAAGCACTCTCAACTAAAGTGGTAACTGTTAACATATAAACAAAAGTATAACATATAAACAAGATCTAGGCAAAGTAGAATACAGAGAACCTTGTAGACTGCAACAGTAGATTTTTTTTACAAATTTAGCCGACTTGAACTTGGATAAATATAGGATACATGCTTAAGATGTGCATTACAACTTACATACAAAGCTGGAGGAGATGCAACATCTGGTCACCATGATCACATGTCTTGATCTAACATTTGCTTTACTGCCAGAGATGAGAGTGTACTTTTCAAGGTTTCAACTGCACATGGTTATATTATATAAAAAAATCCTTCAATATAACATTATTGAAAGCATGATGCATAATACTTAAAAAAGAAATGTCAAGAAAACAAATCAAACAGCAAAGCAAACAATAACTACATTCTTGTATCTTTTTTAATGCTGATTAAAAATTGTTTATTTATAACTTACATTATCAGAAAATTTGAGTTTTAAGTAATTTACATCATTTACATGTGAGTCAAAAAAAATCTACAAAAGTAAACTCAGGACCATCATGATCAACATATTACTGGTTAAGGATTATCATGATTACCCTGCTACTGGTAACATGTAATCCAGTATAACCTGCCCCATGTAGAATTAGTAACCCATGAATAACCTGCTGCCTCGTAAAATTTGCTTGCTTAAACAAAGACAAGGAAAAGTTAACTCTGACTTAAAATACCTATGACTTAAGGTTTCTGGATGAGTAAAGGGTGTCTCAATAAAAATACTTATCTTGGGCAGATGTTAACTGCATTCAGACACTGCCTTGAAAAAAATCTCAAAAGCAAAGAGTTTAGGGGTATGCAGAAAAGTTCTTTTGACCAACTTTGCACCCCTTCTTCATTATCAGGCTAGAATAGATGTAAATCTGTGTTACATAGTTTCCTGTCTAGAATGATAAATGTTGGATCTTCTTGACACTACTCATGAGCTTTTGCTTGTGCTTCTTTTATGGTGGTTATTCAACTTCTAATCTTATCTCCTGAGGGTACAGCTCTAACGGCTTTTAAGTTTAGGTGGTAATAGAGTTTTAAACTCTGTATAAAGAGACTGATTTCATCAACATTTGTAAAAAAATAGAGTATTAATAGTACCATGTGGTGTATCTTGTTGAGGTTACATTAGGAGCTCTTTGCAATGACTTTGAGTTAATTAGGGGGACTGAGACTGAGGGGGACTAAGGTAACTGCATAGCTCATTGCTTAGGAGGCACTATCTATGAATAAGTCAAGTTTTCTAAGAATTTAAAAAATTAATAAAGTATCTAAAATAATAAATATAAAAAAACCATCACTACCACCTAATTGCTTCAACCTATCTTTAAAAAACATTTGTGATCTTTGAAACAACTTTTCATACAATGAATATTATAATACAGTCAAATCTTATCTTTCACCAAATTCACCAAATTTTAACTGATTGGTAAATCTAACATTTTCTCTCATATGTTGGTCCAACTTTATTATTTCTTTGAAAAAAAGGCAGAACTATTTGCAAAGTACTCTCCTCAAATTCATCTAAAAACCACACACTTGTCATCCCAGAAAAACAGGTTAACTCGTTGTTAGACATCTAAATCACTACAGCATCTATTGCTCAAGTTAGTACTCAATTAAACTCGTTTTTTGATAAGAACAACATTCCTATCACAGTCTTGCAAAGGTGTTTTCAGGACTCCCTTCAATACTTTCTAAATGAGGCAAGAGCTCAACTGATCTTGTTTTCTGCTTGAAAATAGCGTCTGTGGATCAAAATTTTAAAAACTCTGAAGAACCCTGCAATCATACTGATCATCATCAAATCACTTCTATTAGCAAAAATCTTTAATTATTAAACTCATTATAAGCTTAATCTCTGACATTTAATGCAGACTTTGATCCTCTGGTTTTAATGCAGACTTCGATCCTCTGGTTTAAATGCAGACTTCAATCCTCTGGTTTTAATGCAGACTTCAATCCTCTGGTTTTAATGCAGGCTTCAATCCTCTGGTTTTAATGCAGATTTCGATCCTCTGGTTTTAATGCAGACTTCGATCCTCTGGTTTTAATGCAGACTTCAATCCTCTTGTTTTAATGCAGACTTCGATCCTCTGGTTTTAATGCAGACTTCAATCCTCTGGTAATTTATTAACTATTATAACAGGAAGATTTATTTGTGCATTCAATGGGCAGCATAGTTAAGATCTTTCTCTTCTAAACAAGGTCCAAAAATTTTCAGTTTCCAAGCTTGAGCCTCTGTCATATTGTCATAATGTTTTTTTTCTTTTTTGTACAAATACCACCATGGGCTGCTGCTCAAATACCACCATCACCACCATGGCATCTGCTCAAATAAGCTATTATTTTTTGTTTCATAAACCAAAACTCATTCTTTTGTGACTTGCCATTCAGCAAAGTTGCATACTTTTACTGTATCAGTATCTTCATGCTCTAAAAATTTGTTTTCATTTTTTTTTTTTACTTTGAACATCACAATTCTCTACTGTCATGTTTTCCTGGCTCATACAATTTACAGTTTTTCAAGTGTCTTGTCAATCATTTTCTTGCATTTTAAAAATATTATTTGTTATCTGGTAACTCTTAAATAGTAGTTGCTTGCAGCCCTATTGGAAGTAAACTAGTTTAAAAAAAAATTAAAAAGACAGGTTTAAGAAGAAATAAAAAATTGAGTATTAAAAAACGAAATAAACAATTAAGTTAAATTTAAAACTTTTAAACTTTTAAATTATGTTAAAAAGTTTTAAAAACCTGTTTTAATTATACTAATTTAAATTTTATTTAAATCAATTCAAATAAATTACATAAATATAATGTAAATAAAAAAGTTTTTAAAAAATATAAAAATATTTTTTTGCATACTTTCATTTTTTGCGTACTTGATTTTTAAGCTTTAAAAATTAAGATTTAGTTTTTCAAGTATTATCAAATATTAATTACTAAATATCAAATATTATTTTTTAACTAATAATTTGTTAAATTTCTAAATTATTAATTAGTAAAAAGTAAATAAATTAATATTTTTTATTAATTTAAAATTAAAAAAATTTTTTAAGCCAGCTTATAACTTTGGCATAATTCACAATATTTTTTTAGGAAAGCTTTAAAAATTTTAAGCCACCATAAAATTTTTTTCAAGCCAGCTTTGGTATAACTGGCATAATTCATGATATTGGCTTATACAAAAAAAAAAAAATCGAAAAAAAGATCGAAAGGTTGAAAAGAAGATTGAAAGGTCGAAAAAAAGATTGAAAGGTCGACAAAAAATCAAAAAAAAGAAATCGAACTCTCGTAATTCGAACTTCTATAATCTGAAAGATCATTTAAATTGAATGAATTCTTCAACCTTATAAAATGGTTTAATATTAAGGATTAAACTTATATAATTTGAAAACTGTAAACTCTACTGTAAAAATTGTAATTCTACCTAATTTGACCTAAAAAATCTAATTTGAGGATTTGAATTACATGAGTTAAACTAAAAAGATATTAGATGGATGATTTAATGGTGAAAGATTAAAAAAAGTTGATGGTAAAAAGTGAAAGATATTTGTAGTAAAAAGATATAAGATAAAGGAAAGGAAAATAATTGAATTAATCATCCAGCTAGTTTTTTTTTATAGTCGAATGTTTAAAATACACTTTGATAAAATAACTAAATTGATAGATTGCTATTGTCATGCCATTTTTTTTTTGCAGTTTTATGACACATGACACACATGTCAAAAAAAACTTATTAGTACCTGCTTTATTTTTGATTGACGTTTCTTGATGCTTGCATCAACTGCATCTTCATCAGTTTCTGCATTTTGACTTCGTTTCTTTGCCTAAAAAGTAAATAAATTTTTTTTTAATCCTCATATTTTTGTAGATAACATCTTTATACTTTAAATATACATGTGTAATAAAAATAATTGCTGAGCAACAAGACTTGAATTAGACATATTAAAGAATAGACCAAAAGAAGTACTTTGTATTTTTTCTGGTAGTACCTCAGTGACTGATAGTACTGTGCTCAACTAGAAAGTTGAGTAAGGTGCTACCAGGGACATTTCGGAGAAATATTTTTACATCCAACAGCAGGTTAACAAATTTCGCAAGTGCATAAGTTTAGTAAGTTGGAAATTACAAAAATGTCGTATAGGAATATGATCATTTAATGTTTCTGAAAAGAGAAGCTTTATTTTGATTTAAAGAGAGGAAAAAAAACGTTTTATAATATTTTTTATTTTTATAGGTTTTATTTTAATAGGTTTAATAGGTATTTTATTTTAACAGGTTTTACAATATTCATTTTTAACACCTATTTATGTTTTTTTTTGCAAATATAAAATGATAATGTACTTTAAGCAACAATATGTTATAATAATTAAGATCATAATAAACCTTTATGAAAATTTTTCTTTTTAATGCTTCTGGAGAGGGGAGCTTTGATTGATTTAAATCAGGATCTTCAGCAAACAGCATGTCTATGAAAAAAAGTGTAAATGTGCAATACAGTGAAAATAAATTACATTGTTTATATATAGTTTTTGTTCTAAAAATAAATTTTTGTCCTAAAAAGAGTGAAATAAAACTTTTTAACTTTTGGATATCAGATGCTATGTATTACATCAATCAAATTTGATGAGCTACTATTTTAACAAACTACCATTTTTAAAAAATGAATTATTTGATTAACATACTTCCTAGTTTTTCTTTTAAATGTTGTGCCATGACAATCTGTTGCTCAGGTGAACAATGATTTTCAAAAGATAAAATTACTGGATAACTAAAATAAAAAGAAATCAAAATACTAAACAATTCAAAAACAAATTCATCTTATTAAGAAATACCTAATTTAATATAATTGAAACACATAATTTGTATATGTTTTTTTAATTATTACATACTCTGACTGTAAAAATGCACCAAATGCAATAGTATCAATTATATCCTTGAAAAGTACTTTAGATGTTAAAGTAAAACCATGGTATACAATTGGTTCATTGTTTTCACCATCATAACAGTCCACTAAAATAAAAGATTGTTATTGTTACTAGATTATTGAGAGTCGTCCAGGTCATGGTTTTTTGGTGTTTTTTATTTTGGTAACTTTCAGCATATAGTTAACATTAAATAATTTGAAATAATGAAATTCAAAAAAAGGGATTATAAAAATATTGATAAATTATAACTTTAAATGTTGAAAATTTTTTTATTTTAAACCCATACTTAGGTATTGGTAAGTGGGTGAGGAAGGGGGATATTTATTGATGACACAAGACAGGTGATTTAGTTTGTCAGAAATAATTTTATAAATAGATAGTAAATTAAAATGCCTGGTGATTTTTTGAATAATTAAGATTCATATTTACAAGCACTTTTTGAATATAGTAGAAGTTTTTTCATTAATTTAATATTGTTTTAAGAAATATTTATTACCTCTAGTATATCTGGAATCATCTGTCAGTATTTCTGGATGCCACAATTATAAAAAATATTCTTAAGCATTGTAAATCATAATTTTTTTTTTCTTTAATGTGACCTTTTTTTCAGTTTTTAATGTCCCTTAATCTATGCAATTCTATTTAAGCTTTGTGCATTAGAGTTATGACATTTTGTTATCTTTTAAGTTATCCTCTGTTTCTGGTATAAAAATAGATAAACATTGGTTTAAAAGTAACTAAAAAATCATTGATATTATTCACATTTTTGAAAATGGTCATGCTCAATGACCTTTTATTAATTTCTAAATCGATATATTATATGTGGGTAGAATTGACTTTTTTTGTGTTCAAAAGCATATTGACTTAAGACTCAAAAAAATCCAGAACTTCATAGAGATTTCAGAAATAATAATGGTTATAAATAAAAATTATAAGTCATAAGTTATTTGGTTATAAATTGATAATATAATTACTTAAAATTATACAAAAAACAATATTTTTGAACAAAAATTGATACAGTCATTTTACATGAAATTTTGTAGCAATAAGTTTTTTACAATGTTTTTAAGAAAAAAAAGTTGTAAATTTTGATATCGTAATAAATTTTAATATCATAAATTTTGAGGTAGAAAAGAACCAAGAATTCTGGGGAACCAAAAAACCATAACCCTACTGCATACTTAATTACATTTAAGCCATCTAACATAAATTGAGGTTTTGCAATTAAATGTTTGTGAAAAAACCAAACAATTATTACATAAGAAAAACAAAGTTTTTGCCGCTGATTTGCAGTAAAATTTTCTGGAGTTTAAAAACTTTACAGGAGTTTTAAACACCTCCATTTTGGCAAAAAAATAAAAATAAAAAAATAAAAAATTTGATTATGCCACATACATATTTTTTCAAAAATGCTTAAAGCATGTCTGCAAAGTCATTTGTGTTTTTTATTGATGTTGGTGTTTTTTTTTAAAAATACAAATAGAAAATTAATAAAAAGATATTAGAATCACTCATATAAAAACACTTGTATTAAACAATAAATGTTTTTAACTATATATGATAAAATTTAATAAAATATACTCACACTCCAAAGTTTTACACCCTTTTTTTAAAGCATTGTCATATGCTTTAGTGCTGGACATGCCCACAAGTTGATCACTTAACAAATAGCTATATAAAAAAAAATTTGAATAATATTGCCAAATAAAAACTTGATTCTTCAAAATATAACTATTTAAAGATGAAGAGAAGTTGTCTGAGTGAAAGAGTTAATAGATAACTTCCAAGTTATTTCTTTATAATGATAACTTTAAAGTTATTTCTTAAGAGTTAATAGATAAACAACCAAAAATAAATTGTGAATAAATTGTAAATAAGTGAAGAGTCACATTGAGAGTTGCATCACTCGCTTGAGTAGTAGCTATGGTAACAATTTAAGAAAAGTGAAAGTGATGCAACCTTACATCAATGGAGCAGAGGCTTAAGCTTAGCATCTAGAGGAAATCCAACTTCAAATGCATTTTAGAACCTTGTTTAAAAGAGGGCCTAATCAGAACAACTAGCCCAAATATGATAAGAGTGTTTCATATAAGAATAAATAAGAGAGTTACTGAGGGTAAAGAATAGAAATGGGAGTAAGAAATGGGGAGCAGAGGGAGAGGGAACAAAGTTAAGCAACATTAGCAGATGCTTACATTGCAATGAATTGTAATTCATTATAGGAGTTACCAACAATATTATGATAGCCGTTAGGATTAAACAACTTTTTTTTTAGGATTAAAATTCAACAGCCAGTGCATGCTCCAAGTTGTCAAAAAAGAAAGATCACTTTAAAGATCTAAAAAATGTTCATATTCATATTTTGGTATAAACTCTGTATAGCAATGAAAACTCCTTAATAAGTTTTGAATTAAAATATTTTAAACTGTTTAAAAAAACAACTAATGAAATAAGCACACACTTCTTCAAAATTGTTTTATTTTGCTTAAACTTTACTTTACTTACGTGTTGTGAGATGAGTTGATAAAATAATCAGTTAAAGGTCGTGTCATATCTTGATGAATATTTTTATGTATTGGCTCAAGAATGTCATTATCCTCAGAGATTAACATTCTTATTACTCCTAAAAAAGATTTTATGTATGATATATATATATATATATATATATATATATATATATATATATATATATATATATATATATATAATATTTATATATTTTCCTAAGTATATATATATCTGCACATATACAACTATATATATATATGCACACATACAATTATATATATATATATATATATATATACATACATATATATACATATATATATATATATATATATATATATATATATATATATATATATATATATATATATATATATATGTATATATATGTATGTATATATATATATATATATATATATATATATATATATATATATATATATATATAATTGTATGTGTGCATATATATATATATAGTTGTATATGGGCAGATATATATATACTTAGGAGATATATAAATATTTTTTATATAACTACGTGAACTTATAAATACCTTCAGCTGAAAGGAAAGAGCCTTTGTTTTCATCGTATTTTGTAATTAACTTCTTGCATTCATTTAAACTTAACTTTTGCTAATAACATAAAAAACAATTTTTAATTTACAAAAAAAAAATCGCAGAAATAAAATTTTACAAAACTTAGTTGAGCAATTAGAATATTTTTATTATTATTACCTAATTTTTTTTTTATTTAAATGCAAAATTCAAATTGGTAAAACTAGTAACATCAAAATTACTCTTAGGCAACATCAAGACAGGTTAATATAGTACACAGTTATGCTGAATGTCGTACTTTTTAAAATTTAATTTGAACAAAGAAAAGAAAAATGAGTAGATGATATGATAAGGGAATTTTGTATCTAAATCATTCTTTGGGGAAAGAAAAATCTGCATGTATCATTATTACATCTGTTATGTTGAATAAGTTTATAGGCTTGATATCTTGTTATATTGTGAGAAACAAATGTAAAAAACTCAGAAAAATATTATAAAAAACAAGTTTTTGGATAATTTTAAATGTTGTTAAAAAACCTGAACTAAATCTACAACATCAAAAGTTGTAGATTTAGTTTTTTAACAACTTATATATATCTTTTTTTTTTGTTAATGTTCAAGTTGTTGAGAGAAGTTCCAGAAGTTCCAGAAGAGCACTTCCAGGCTTTCTATTTAGTGTATTTAGTGTCAGATACCTATTTAAAGTTATAATCACAGCACTTTTAGAACATCCAACAACAACAACAACTAAAATAATAATAATATTTATAAGAATTATGACATCTTTTGCAGACAAAAATATTTATTTTAACAAAATATTTCTAAACCTTTGCTATCCCACATATATCTTTTATAAGATATGGATTCCACACTAAGTAAAAAAATTCTGAAACAGTTTGAATATATATATACGGTATTGTTATGTTATTGTGATATACATATACATAATTATCAATATATTTATGTATACATATACATTTTGTATTATATTATATATACTTTATGTATTTTATTATTTTGTTATTGACTAGTGTAATTATAGCTCTTTTGAGCCAAAATAATTAATTTGGTCATTCTTTACAATCAAAAGAGCTTAAATATTATTATGAAATGAAACAAAAATGGAACGATTCATGAAACTATTCAAAGTCTATCAGACTTGGTATAGATCTAAACTCACCAGATGCAGTAAAAACATACAACCATTGGTTAAGAACATTTTACAATTTTGCAAGTACAGTTGATGATAACTCCATCAAGCTTAATCTCCTTATAAACCATATTGAACCTAATGTCTATGAATTCATATCAGAGTTTGATGAGTTTGAACAAGCAACAAGTATTCTCGATTCTCGAGTCTATTTACATAAAACCAAAGAATGAAATATTTGCCAGACACATTTTTTCAACACGGAAGCAAAAACCAAGTGAATCAATAGATCAATTCCTAAATGAACTTAAAAATTTATCTAAGGACTGAAAGTTCACTACTGTGTGTGCTGAGCAATATAAATCTGAAATGATTTGCGAAGCATTTATTTACGGCTTACTCTCCAACATTATACGCCAGCATTTACTAGAAAATAAGACATTAGACCTTTCATCAGCCTTTGACTAAGCTAGATCTTTAGATATGGCCCAACAAAACTCTAACTTATACTCACAATTGCCCATACCTATCATTGCCTCAATTCAGGAGATCAAATCATCTTTACAAAAACAATCCACGACTGATAATCAGTTGTGGATTGATAGTTTTATTGATAATCTGCTACAGTAAAATCAAAACAATTGTGCTGGTTTTTTGGAAATATAAGGCATCCACGTACTAAATGCCCTGCTCATGAAGCTGTCTATCACAAATGTAAA
The DNA here is from genome assembly GCF_038396675.1 of Hydra vulgaris. NCBI lineage: Eukaryota > Metazoa > Cnidaria > Hydrozoa > Anthoathecata > Hydridae > Hydra > Hydra vulgaris. Next base: position 18,594,653 of record NC_088926.1, on the reverse strand, counting down.
AAGACTGGTCATTTTGAAAAACTTTGCAGATCATTTAATATTTCTGCTGCTATTCCTAAAATTGATGATGATTACTTCTGTGCCACCATATCAGCTTCAGCAAACTCTCTCTTCAGAGTCTGTTATAACATCATTATTAATGATAAGTATGAAGCAAGAGCTTTAATTGATAGTGGGAGTACAAACAAAAGTTTCATTAACAATAAACTTGTGGCTCTACTCAATTTAGATGTTATTCTCAATTATTCTAAAAGAAATAAAGGATTTATTAAATATGAAATTCACCGTCTGGTCCAAGAAGGAATAATAGAGCGAAGTAATTTTTTTTTAAATTTTGATATTTAGGTGCCCCAAGAAGACCTAACGGTCTTGTCACAGAGCACCTTGGAAGTGCATTTAACTAGGAAGTTCACGCCTCCTTCCTTATCGGGACGCGAAAATATGTCCTGCTTCTAAAGCAAGCTCTAACCACTGCACCACGGTTGCTAAATTCACCTTGGTATGCCCAGGTCTTAGTGGTAAATAAAAAGACAACTCAGACAATAATAAACTGTTTAGCTGATCTTTTTTTCATGTTTGGTATGCCTAGCTATGCTCACTCTGATTGATCAGGTTATCCTGTCCGATCAGGTTATCCTGCTACTGGTAACATGTAACCCAGTACAATCTGCTTCATGTCCTGCTGCCTTGTAGGATACGCCTTTTTAGGCAAAGGCTAGGAGATGCCAACTCCGATTTAAAACACCCCCTGCCTTGGGGCTCTTGGTTGAGTAAAGGCTATAGATGGTGTCTCGATAAAAATACTCATCTTGGGCAGATGTTAAATGCACCCAGCTACTGTCTTGTAGAAGGCCTCCTAGGCAAAGACTTAATGGGGTAAACAGTTTCTATCTGTTGACCAGCCTCGCACCCCTTCTTCATCTATTAGGCTGGCGCAGATCTATTTTTAATACATTGTTTCCAGTTTAGGATGTTGAATGCTGGATCTTCTTGACTCAATGCATGGGTTTTGCTTGTGTCTCTGTTTTTATGACTAGGCAACTCATTCTATTATCTCCTAATGAGGGTACAGCTCTAAAACTCAGTTTTATGGTTCTGAGGCTGGCTGGTAGTCAGGTTTCCCGAACTCTGTGGTAGCTTTCAGAGAGGCTGATTCCATCAACAGCTGAAAAATATCAAAGTATTAACAGTGCCATGTTGTGCATGGATGGTGTCCCTGTTTGTACTTTTGGTGTGCATTGCGGAGGCCACATTTGGAGCCCTTTGTTACGGCTTAAGGTTTATTAGTAGTAATGAGACAATTGCTTGGGCTATTAAACAGTGTTCTAAGTACAATCTATGCTTTGAGTCAAGTTCTTCAATCTAATTTTAAAATGAATAAAGTACCAAAAACTATAAAACACAAAAAACCACCATCATCACCAAGTTCTCTAAACCTATCATTCACTAATATTCGTGGTCTTCGAAGTAACTTTTCTTCTGTTGAGTCTTATCTCTTGCAAAGTTCACCAGACCTACTTGATCTTTGTGAGACTGATTTGAGTTCAGCTGTCTCATCTTGTGATCTTAGTGTTGATGGTTATCTTCCTCTAATTCGTAAAGACTCCAATAGTCACATGCTTGGCCTGGGCATTTACATTCGTAAGAATTCACCCATTTGTCGTGAAACTAGGTTTGAATCCACAGACTATTCTTTTATGTGCTTTGGTTTAGCACCACTTCACTCTATTGCTTTTCTCTTTGTTCTATATCGCTCTCCTTCATCTCAAGACTGCACACTTTTTGACGTTATTTCTGATCATATTGACCAAGCCCTCTCTCTTTATCCATCAGCTAATATAGTTGTTGTCGGTGACTTTAATGCTCACCACTCTGAATGGCTTGGCTCTAGAGTCAGTGATTCGACAGGCATTAAAGCCCACAACTTTTGCCTTTCTCAATCCCTAACTCAAATTGTCAACTTTCCAGCTCACTTTCCAGACAACCCGAACCATTTACCTTCTCTACTCAACTTATGTCTTGTTTCTGATCCTAGTCAGTGCTCAGTTTCTCCACATTCACCCTTAGGGGCATCTGATCACAGTTTGATCTCTCTAAAACTAATATCTCATTCTTCTTCATCACCTGAATCCCCTTATTATCGAACCTCTTACAACTACAGTAAAGCTGACTGGGATTCTTTCCGTGATTTTCTTCGTGATGGCCCTTGGGTAGAAATCTTTCATCTTCCTGTCGACAAATGTGCTTCTTACATAACTTCGTGGATTCAGGCTGGCATGGAATCTTTCATAAACTCTCGACGATTCCAGGTCAAGCCTCACTCTCCTCCATGGTTTTCTTCACACTGTGCTGCTGTGATTGCCAATCGAAACTGTTATTTCCATATTTATCAGCAAAACAATTCTCCAGGAAACAGGCGTCTGTTTATTACTGCTAGAAACAATTGTAAAAAGGTTTTGTCTAATGCCAAAACCCCCTATTCTTAGGTCATGAAATCTTGTATCTCATCTCAAAAATTAGTCTATACTCTCAAAACTATTCAACAAGTGCTTATCAGAGTTATGTTTTCCAGCCTGCTGGAAAGCGGCATCTGTTATCCCTATCTTCAAAAATTCTGGAGAGCGATCTGATTCGTCTAACTACCGTCCCATAAGTCTTCTTCCTATCATAAGCATAGTTTTTGAATCTTTAATTAACAAACACTTAATTTCTCATCTTGAATCTAATCACTTACTTTCTGACCATCAATATGGATTTCGATCTCCTCGTTCTACAGCTGATTTGTTAACAGTAATAACCGACAGGATTTATCGTGCATTAGATAAAGGTGGAGAGGTTAAGGCCATCGCTCTCGACATTTCAAAAGCTTTTGATAAAGTTTGGCATGCTGGTCTTCTCCATAAGCTTTCTTCTTATGGTGTATCCGGCAACATCTTTAAGATCATCGAATCCTTCCTTTCCAATCGTAGCATAAAAGTTGTCCTTGATGGACAACACTCTTTTTCTTATTCTGTAACTTCAGGGGTTCCTCAAGGTTCTATCCTTGGCCCTATACTCTTTTTAATCTACATTAACAATCTTCCAGATGTTCTCTCATCTAGGGTGGCATTGTTTGCTGATGACACTACCATTTATTCTTGTCGTGATAAAAAACCAACACCCTCTGATTGCTTGGAGGGGGCATTTGAGCTTGAAAAGAATCTTACTTCTGCTACAGCATGGGGCTCACAGTGGCTGGTGAACTTTAATTCAGATAAAACTCAATTTTTTTCAGCCAATCGTTATCGCAATAATTTAGATCTTCCTATACTTATGAGCGGTGATGTACTCTATGAGTCACCTACTCTTCATCTTCTAGGATTAACTTTTACTTCCAATCTTTCTTGGAAACCGTACATCAAATCAGTTGCAAAATTAGCATCTGCTAAGGTTGCATCTCTTTATCGAGTTCGTCACTTTCTTACTTCGGATTCTATTCTCTATCTCTATAAATCTTAAATCCGGCCTTGTATGGAATATTGTTGCCATATCTGGGGCGGTTCTTCTAATGATGCCCTTTCTCTTTTAGACAAGGTGCAAAAACGCAGTGCAAACATAGTTGGACCTGCTCTTGCAGCCAACCTCCAACCATTATCACATCGTCGTAATGTTGCTTCTCTTTCTCTTTTCTACAAATACTATAATGGGCACTGCTCTAAAGAGCTAGCGTCTCTTGTGCCATCTACTAAAATTCATTCTCGTGTTACTCGTCATTTAATTAAGTGTCATCCTTTTCCTGTGACTGTTCCTAAGTGCTCCAAAAACACTTATTTGTCTAGTTTTTTTCCTCAAACATCAGCTCTTTGGAATTCGCTTCCTTCATCTTGCTTTCCTAACTCATATAATTTGCAATCTTTTAAGTCGTCTGTCAATCGTTATCTTGCTCTACAATCTTCATCTTTTCTCTTTCAGTAACTTCCAACTTTAATTAGTGGCTGCTTGCAGCCTTGTTGGAAGCGAAGATGTTTAAAAAAAAAAAAAAAAAAAAAGCTGGCTCTCATTGGAACAAGTCCTATAATGCAAACATCAAACAACAATTTAGAAGTAACAGCCATTGATAACTATCCCCCAACTCCTAATGGTAGCAATAAAATTCTTTTAATCTCCGAAAAGGAACTAGAAAAAAAATGAATCCTAAAGGCAAATAAACATTCTTTCTTGTAGATCTTCACGAATTTCTTAAGGCTAGAAAAACTTAACCTATAAAGTTTTACACTTGAAGACTTTTAAGAGGAGGGTGAATGTTATGATAATGTGATATACATATATAATATTATCAATATATTTATGGATACATATACGCTGTGTATTATACCATATATACTTAAAGTATTTTGTTATAGACTAGTATAATTATAGCTCTTTTGTGCCAACATAATTAATTTGGTTATTCTTTACAGGTATATATATACATATATACATATGTATATATATATATATATATATATATATATATATATATATATATATATATATATATATATATATATATATATATATATATATATATATATATATATATATATATATATATATATATATGTAGACTCTTATCAAACAATGAAAATTGTTAGTTTTTTTTTCAAACTTCAAAAGAAAACACGAGAATTAGTTTTTCCAGCAATATAAGAGTAGTTATCAGAATTCAACTTCTTGTTAAATCATAACAGAGTCAATACTAATAATCATGTTAGTCAATACTCAATAGATTTGACAGTTACAAATATTCATAGAGCACAAATTTAAAGGCAAAAAATTCTTTCCATAGTGTAAAGGACTATTAGTGTAAAAACTAAAATATTTATATGTAGTTTTATTAAGCTGACAATTATATAACCATTCCTTAAAATTTTTTTCAAGTATTGACAAGGTGTGCACTATTTCTTTTTTGCTTAACACAATTTGCTGTTGCCTGCAACAGTTTGGTACCATAATCACCATCCACAAAGGAAAGATTATTTATAAAAATATAAAATAAAATAGGTCCTAAGATAGTTTAAAGATAAACAGATGTGTTCTACTCTTTATAAGAATGGTGTTGGAATACAAGTTACCAATACAAACACATTGAAAACAATTCCTTAAGTAGTTTGCAATAGAGTTTTCCTATTCATAATTACTCCTGTAACAATGCAATTTGGACATAAATTTGGACAGATGCAAAATTATTAGAAGTTCTTTTGAAATTTCAAGATGTAAAACTGCCAACTTTGCTATCATATTCATGCCAAAATTATTTTAAAAGATTGCCATTTAAAAATAAAAATCTGATGAAGTTTTATTTAGCTAAATACTGATAATAATTTTTTGTGTAGTTGGTAATTTGTTGTTAATTAGTCTAACGTTAAAGCAGGCAGTAAATGATTTTGGATGGATATTGTTTAAGATTGTTATAATTTTTCTCATTGGATTGATTCTTATTAATTTTAGAATTACCATTGATTTTAACTATTATTTTATTTAAATTATTTTCATTTAGTCAAAATTATTTTCATCAAGTCAAACAAACTTTAAACATCATTTAAAGTTTTGGTTGACTTAAACTATGTTCTTCATCTTTAATTGCTTGTTTTTTTTAATTATAAAACTCCCTGCAAATTGAGGAATATGTAGTTTCTTTTTCAGTATTTTTGTTATATAACAACTTGCCTGCATTCTATTTTGATACAGCATACATCATTAAAACTCTCAAGTCTTTTGCTAATTTCAACATTTTTGAGTTTTAGTTTTTTGGTTATGTTAGGTAACAATACTGTTGAAAAATTTTACATAATATCAATTTTTAACTTTTCTATTTCATTTGACATTAATTTTGCCTAATATTATCTCAATTTGCTTTCTATTACGTGCCATTAAAATTTGCCCCATGTGCTATTAACGCACCCCCTTCAAGTAGGACAGTTATACTGGATATATGCATTAAATTAGTGCAACTTCATAACAGTTGCTACATAAGTAATTTAAACTTTCAAAAATAAATTTGAAATTTTAGAAATTATAATCATTTAAGCATTTTGCAATCAAAGATGGTAGACTGATTTGGTAGCTGTAGACATGGTGTAATTTGTGACATAACTTGACAAAATATTTACAAATTAACTAAAATGTTATAAACAAACAAATGTAGTTACAATATAAAATAGTACAAATAACAGTTTCTATTATTTATTGATTGTTTTATAAGACAAAAACAATAGCATACAACAATAATATAAATGTAATGTAAATAATGATGGTTTTTAACCTGTTGTACTTTAGCCAAAAATTTCTGTAGAGATTCTGCATTCAGGCAAATTTTACCATATATTGTTCTAAATAAACAGCAAGTTTGATATTACGGTAAACTGTTAAAATCCATTGATCAGAACATAACTTAAAATCTACTAATTAGAAATTATCAGGAATACAAATAATAATCCAAAGATTGCTACAAGTACTTCTACTGAACTCGTTTTAATACTTTTAAGAATTTATTGGAGTAACAGGGTGACCAACAAAAAGTACAAAAACCTTAATCAAAAAAAACCATCTAATAAAATAAAAATTAAAATTGTAAACAAATAGAAAACATTTAATTTAGTGAGTAGGATAATAACTAGTCATCCATCGACTTATCACTTTAAGTAGCAATTAAGAGATGTAAGCACAATGTACCCAAAATAACAATGAAAAAATAAAAAGCAGAAAGTTAAATGTAATAAATTAAAATATAAAAATTAAAAAAGAGATGTAAGCAGAACGCAACAGTTAAAAACATATTATAATAGTTATAATACCTTCCATAATTCTTTATGATGCTCGAAACTTCATTACTATCAAATGAAAAGAACTTAAAAAACTTTGCAAACTCGGTTCGTGACAACTGTGCATTCTCATTATTTTTACCTTCACTACAGCATTCCTATTTTTAATAAAGAAAAGCAATTGTAAACTACTATGTTACTAATTAATTCAAAAGTAACCAACTTTGAACTAACTTAAACTTTGCTATTGCAGTTTATTATTTGACGTCTGTTTCATTTTATAACTTTGTGAAAGATAAAAATAAACAACTAAAATTTTCAATAATTAATATAAAATAATTAGGTTATAAATTTATAAAAATGTTGTTATACATTTAAGTATTGTTTCAAAAATGATAAAACACCTTTTTTATTAACAAGAAAAACCAACTTAAATATTCAAAACATTATTTTTTGTATAAATTAATTAAATAAAAAATCTGAAAAATTTTCATTAATTTAATATTATAATACATTTATTATATTTACATATTTATATCAAAATATATAATATAGTCAGTGTAATACCCAAATATAATCCCATTCCATACTAATGGACACACAATAGAATAGGATTAAGTTGATTTGGGCAAAAAAAATAATAATAATAAAAACTATTTATTATATAAAAATTAATAAAAACATAATAAAGTTACAAAGAAATATTTTTTTCTATTCATACTACTGTTTTTTACTTATTTGAAAAAACATACTTGAAATTTAAGCTTAATATCAGAGTTTTCTTTAAATATGTTTAAGGAATTAAACATCTGATTGATTTCTTTTAAACCAAGCAAACTATTCTTGTTGATATCAGCAGCAAAATATGCCTCACGTAACCAATCATCAACAATTGGATCTTCTGGTTTTTTAAACTTATCTAAAAACAAACAAAAGTTTTAATAAAATAAAATTCTATTACACTGTTTACTACTGCTGGTTATAAATCTACTAAATATACAGCAGTTACTAAATATACAGCATTAAATATAAATCTTTATCATATATTTGTCATTTATGTTAAACAATACTAAAAAAAAACAATATGTTTTTTAACAATGGTTAACTATTGATTATTTTAATGTTTACCTGATAAATATTGAAGACCTGAAGCCCAAAGTTTCAATTGGTTTTGATCTTCTACAAAAAATCCTATTTGATGTGCATTATTTTCTTCATCTTTATATGAAATAATAAACTGATGAAGAAGTTTCTTCTTAAAACAAAGTTTTGTTTCGATAGATTCAGCAACATTTATATCATCAATGTTTGAAATTAAGACTAAAATAAACCAATATTTGTTTTTGAAACTTTTCATTTAAAAATTTTAAATAGAAAGTGTCTAAAGCAAAAAAATACTTGAACAACAACAAAAAACAGAAACAAGTTAGGTCTGAATTGCAATAAGACAATATGCAAAAGCAAAAGCTGTCAAAGTAAGTTGTAACGCAAGATGGTACAAATAAGAAAAAAAATGTTGTAAAAATGGTTTAATCATTTATCTGAGAGACTTTTTTACTTTTTTTTTGTCAGTAAAAATAAAAAGTGATTAAAAAAATATTTAACCATGAGGTATCCAAAAAGCACAAACATTGCTTTAAAAAATGAACATCAGACTTAAAAAAATTATGAATATCTGCACAATTCACAAAGTAACTGTGTTAAATAACTATTGTTTGATCAACATAGAAAAGAAAACATTTTAAAATAATTTTTCTCAATAAAGCGTTACCTATTTTGAAATGGTTAAGATGCTTTCTAAAAATGTTGCAGTAATGAAAGAGCACCTAATTAGATTAAAGTGAAAAGCACAAACCTACACACTTATACTAACTTTATAAGTGCTGGCGTTCTTCATTACCCCTATTTATAAAATAGATATCAAAACATTTTTAAAATAACATATCTTACATTTTTTCTTTTCTATTAATCCAGGGTTTTCTTAAAGCTTTAATTATAAAACAATATGGGTACCTTGATTCTTAATGAAGTATCCATAATGTATCTTAGCAAACTTTGGATTTACTGATGATTTCTGGCCAGAATTCATTGTAAAATTTTTAAATTAAATTTTTTTTTTAGCTCAAAATCTTTTAAAATTATATTTAGAGTTAAAATGCATATACTTATACTTTATCAATTTAAAAAAATTAAAAAAAACAAAAAACAAATTATCATTAAAATAAAAATCAGCAAATCTAAATATAGTGCTAGTTATTGTTTGAATTTGTTTTAATTAAAAAAAAAATTGTGTTGTTTTTGACCTAAAAATTACAAAAAATTTAAATCTAAATTTGTCAGCCAATAAAAATAAAATACAATAGAAAAAAAAAGAAAATGAGTTACTTTATAAATTATAAGGTATAATTGTGCAAGTTAGAGCCTATTTAAAGACAATACAGCCTTAAAATAAAGGAATTTAATATATATGTATATATATATATATATATATATATATATATATATATATATATATATATATATATATATATATATATATATATATATATATATATATATATATATATATATATAAATATATGCTAAAAGAATCTGTCAATAAAATAAAGAAAACAATTTTGAACTTTTCTTAAATACTTTTTAAATAACCAAATTTTATCTGAATTCTCTAGCATAACTAACATGCAGTACCTGTGCATATACCTTAGGTATTAACATATCATAAACATTATCCTATATAGCAGGTGATTTATTTCAATCTATATTCTATAATCTCATTCAATTTACTATGATATGCATTTAAGTTACCAGAAAATAAAGAACGTAATACAATAAAATATAATATAAGAATATATATTTTCCTAAAATTTTTTCATAAAAATATTTTTTGAGTCAGAAAAACATGAAGACGAGAGTCTCAAAGTAAGAGAGAAGAAATTTGATGAATAAAAGTTTTGAACATGAGTTAAAGTAGAAAGAGTTTCGATTGCAAACTAAGTAGATGCTAACTTTGCAATGAATTGTATATATAGTCTCCACCAAAGATCAGTAGTGAATGATAATTCGAGTAGACGTTATATAGAGGACTCTTTAAAAGTGTTGCTATTCATCATTATAAGAATATCAACAATATTATGATAATTATATTAAACTGGCAGCAAAGCTTATTTCGTTCTAAAAATGAGTTTTGCTGCCTGTTTTATATAATTGAAGAGTGATGACTTCTTGTTAAGACAAGAGTATATTGTGTGTCGTCAGCAATTAGAGCCACTTTAGATGTAGGATCGTAAGAAAGATATAGATGAGAAACAACAAAAGAACGAGGACAGAACTTTACAGTTCTTGAAGTTTTAATATAAGGGTCATTCCATGCCAAGTGGTGCAAATTTTAATGAGGTCCCTCATGGACCATCTCAGATTTTATTGAAATTTTTTGATTTTGTACATATATATGTTAAAAGCATGTTTTAAAAATTTTAGATCAATATCTAATATGGTTCTTGAGAAAACGCTATTTAAGTAGTGGGCTATTTTGCATAAAATTTCACTCTACAAGAAAAAAGGGTTTTTTCATCATTTTTAACAGCCAATAACTTTTGAACAAGTTAGTTTTATACTTCAATTATTATAAGATAGCAAGTGTGCTGTGTATACTTTGAAAAAAGAAAAAAATATTATTTCTGGCATCTTAACTTTTTCCATAATGGCGGGCTAAAGTTGATTTTTTTGTTTTAAGAATAAGTTTTTTTGTGATTTTAAAGACCTTAATCTTAAAAACTAGTTACAAAGTTAATACAAATCAAATTGCCTGCTGATCTACATGTGGTGGATAAACATTTTTAAAAAAATCAGTTGATTAAAGAGATGCATTCAAAAGTTATAGGTCTCCAAAATGAGTCAGATCGAGATTTTCGTAAAATTGATCTGTGATGCAAAGCATCTGTTACCTAAGATGGCACTTTTTTTTTTTTATAAAATTTTTTATACGCATCAATTAAAGACTGTTAATTAATAAAAACCAAAAAAATTAATGGGCGCTTATTTATAACCCCCAAAAGGTAGTCTCTAAAAGTCAGGTAAATTTTCCATAAAAAATTATTACTTTTTAAAAGTTTAGCTATTGTTTCATTTAATTCTATATTACTAGTATGTCAATCTAAAAAGTACTAATAAAACCAAATAAATTGTTGTATTTTAGAACTAATTAATAATAAGTAATATGCCTGAGCTTTCTACTTGCTGTATTGGTAAAGCATTAAATGAACAGTGCTATCTATCTAAAAAAAGTAAACGCTACCAAGAACTGTCTAAATTAAACCAAGAGCTTATTTCTTTGAGAAGCAAAATAAATCCCATAGATTTTATTTGTAGCTATCACGAGAAAGTTTACTTGTCGAGGTATGAGAATGAACATCGCAGGTATTGTTGTAATCCGTTGAACAAGCACGCAAAAAATGTGAAAAGTAAGTTTCAATATTTAATATCTTAATTTAATAAAAATACCTTAATAACACTAAATAAATTAAAAAAAATATATTTAACAATTATTTCCGTTATTTTTTAGATTCTCTTAGAGTTTTCAGTCTTTCATATGTCAAAGATTTTGGTTTAATACCTGGTCAAAAAATTTGCACTAGTTGCAGAAAAGTTCTGAATTGCAAACATAATACAAAAGAAAATGAACTCCAAGAAAAAGAAATTTATGTTGACAACCATACATTAAAAGAAGATCTTAATTCAAGTATTGCAAGTTTTGGATGCTCACCTCTAAAACTTGTTTCAAAAAAAGATAGAGTTGCATATGGAAAGCGTAAAATTGATAGCGTAAGAGCTCATACACAAAAGGCTGTTGCCAATGTGCTAGGTTTAGAAATAGCTGCACTTTGTGGAATTGAATCACCCTCAAAAAAATGTTTGAAAAAAACAAACACAGATTTAGACAATATTATGACTCAAATTAAGTCAAAATTTGAAAAAACATTGTCAAATTCTGAAAAAATCACACTTCTTACACTCACTCCAGACAGTTGGTCAATAGAGAAAACTCAGAAGTTTTTTTTTACTTCAAAAAGATCTGTAGTACAAGCCAGAAAATTAAGTAAAAAAAGTGGAATACTATCAAAACCTTCTCCAAAATCGGGTAGAAAACTAAGCGAAGATGTAATTACAGAGGTTGTTCATTTCTACGAATGCGATGAATATTCAAGGGTTTGTCCAGGAAAAAAAGAGTTTGTTTCAGTTAAAGTAGATAGTAAAAAGCAACATATCCAAAAGCGCCTTCTACTAGTCAATATGAAAGAGCTACATATTGAGTTTAAAAAGAAATATAATTATCTTAAAGTTGGATTTTCAAAATTTTGTGAGCTAAGGCCCAAGTGGTGCATTCCTGTGGGTGGTGCTTCTGGTCTGCATGCAGTTTGTGTTTGCCAGTACCATCAAAATGTAAAGCTCCTTGTACAGAAAATTCCTGGAATTTCTGATTACAAAATCTTATTAAAATTAATGGTTTGTAGCATTGAAAATAGAGATTGTATGCTGCATAGCTGCGATAAATGTCCTGCTAAAAAGGTTTTGTTAGACTACATTGACACTTTGTTTACAGAAAAAGAAATTAGTGAAGTTAACTTTTATTAATGGCAAAAATCAAATTACCAATGTACTTTAGTACCAGCAACTCTACCTTTAGATGAATTTATTGAAATGGTTTATGAACAGTTAGATAGTTTACGAGTGCATCATTTTATATCAAAAAGTCAAGCCACCTACTACCAACATTTGAAAACTAATTTAAAAGAAAATCAAGCTTTGGTTCTTCTTGACTTTGCAGAAAACTATAGTTTTCTAATACAGGATGCAGTGCAAGGTTTTCACTGGAATAACAGCCAAGCAACTGTGCACCCCTTTGTTGCGTATTTTATAAAAGATGGAAAACTTGATAGTCAAAGTTATTGTGTTATATCAGATCATCTGAAAAATGGAACAGATGCTGTTCATTGCTTTATCGGTAATGTTATTGATAAACTTAAACAATTACAAACATTTGAACACATTATCTATTTTAGTGATGGAGCTGCATCACAATATAAAAATTACAAAAATCTTATCAACTTATGCTACCATAAACACGATTTTGACATGACTGCAGAGTGGCACTTTTTTGCAACATCGCATGGTAAAAGCCCTTGTGATGGTGTTGGTGGAACAGTGAAATGTCTTGCTGCACGAGCCATTCTACAATGACTAAACGATCCTATTGACACACCAAGCAAAATGTACAGCTGGTGTATTCAACACGTCAAAGGAATATCTTTTTTTTTTGTTGACAAAGTTTCAATAGAAACACATACTACAAACTTCAATTTGGAAGAGAGATATCGTTCTTGTTCGACAATACCTGGGACAGGAAACCACCACAGTTTTATCCCAATGTCACTTACCTCAATAAAAATAAGAAGAGTCTCATTTGATATTATTTGCACTAATGTGGATTTTTCTACTTGCAGAATTTATATTAATAAAATTTCTAGTTACTCACCAGGAGAATATGTGGCCTGCGTTTACGATGCTCAATGGTATTTAGGAAATATTCTTAGTACTTCAGAAGAGCATCAAGATCTTAATATGAAATTCATGAAAAAGTCTTTATGTAACAAGTTTACGTGGCCATGCAGAGATGATCTTTGTTGGGTACCTCTAATGCATATTTTATGCAAAGTGCAATCTCTTATAGTCCAGTCAAACAGTGGAAGATTTTATAGTATTGACTTAAAAGAAATCAATGAGATTATTTTATTATTTGAGAAATTTAACTTTTTGTAAATTTTATTATTTTTGTTTATTTTCTTAAAAACATTTTGTTTGTTTTTCATTAAAAAAATTATTGTATTATAAAGAGGGGAGGGGACAGAGGGGAGGGGACTTTATCTATTGGGATTTAAAAGTTCTTTATCTAAAGGGATTAAAAGGCTTTAAGCATTGATATTTTTTAATTGATATTTCATAATAAATAACATTATATAATTCAATGCATTTATTTATTATGTCAATTTCAGAATTTTATGGAAAATTTACCTGACTTTTAGAGACTACCTTTTGGGGGTTATAAATAAGCGCCCATTAATTTTTTTGGTTTTTATTAATTAACAGTCTTTAATTGATGCGTATAAAAAATTTTATAAAAAAAAAAAAGTGCCATCTTAGGTAACAGATGCTTTGCATCACAGATCAATTTTACGAAAATCTCGATCTGACTCATTTTGGAGACCTATAACTTTTGAATGCATCTCTTTAATCAACTGATTTTTTTAAAAATGTTTATCCACCACATGTAGATCAGCAGGCAATTTGATTTGTATTAACTTTGTAACTAGTTTTTAAGATTAAGGTCTTTAAAATCACAAAAAAACTTATTCTTAAAACAAAAAAATCAACTTTAGCCCGCCATTATGGAAAAAGTTAAGATGCCAGAAATAATATTTTTTTCTTTTTTCAAAGTATACACAGCACACTTGCTATCTTATAATAATTGAAGTATAAAACTAACTTGTTCAAAAGTTATTGGCTGTTAAAAATGATGAAAAAACCCTTTTTTCTTGTAGAGTGAAATTTTATGCAAAATAGCCCACTACTTAATTAGCGTTTTCTCAAGAACCATATTAGATATTGATCTAAAATTTTTAAAACATGCTTTTAACATATATATGTACAAAATCAAAAAATTTCAATAAAATCTGAGATGGTCCATAAGGGACCTTTGCACCACTTGGCATGGAATGACCCATAAAGTATTTAATATAGATAATGATTTAATATCATTATAAGCTTGCTTCATATTGTTTATCTGGGAAACTATTTGAAATTATTATAATTTCAAATAGTTTTCCAGATAAATAATATGAAGCGAGCTTATGGAGAAGCCCAGCATACCAGATTAGATAGGCTTTGATATTTCAATAACATCAGCCTTGCTTCGACGCCTCCATCTAATACACGATTTAATTATGACCTTGCTAAAAAGTTTAGAGAGCATTTTAACAAATTATGGAGAACACTTTTGTAAAGACCATAATGTATATGCTGTCTAGACAACAAGCAGTAGATAAATTACTTTGATAACGGAAGCCGGAGTTTAAACTTGGATGTCTTACAATGGATTTACATGTTTTTCTAAAATGACAGAATTTTCCAGTAATTAATTTGCAAATAGTTCTGCCTTATCTTCGAAAGGCTTTTGTTTTAGCTAACGTAAAATTTAGCAAACTGAATAAAAATCTATCACCTCCTAAAAGAGGTAAGAAATTTGCATCCAATAACATTCGAACCGTGAAATACGGCTTAGAATTACTCCTCCGTTTAAGATTATTAATTTGGTTTTGATGAGTTTCTAAACAGCATCATCATGACAAGAGTTCAATAAAAAAATTAAAAATTGGATTCCAAAACACTGTCTATCCAAATTATCCGTGATATTTATTAAAGACTATGGATAGCAAGGATGCAGAATTCCAAAAAAGACTCCAGATTTGAAAGTCAAAAACATGGTTATTTCTTCCCGTTTCTTTGTATCTAAGAGTTCCAAAAATGTAAATAAGCTTATGGACTGCATATGGGCAAAAGTTATAACTTTTAGGTTAGAGGAACAATCAATTTTTAAACTTAGAATCCGTATGTAAAATGGCGGCAAAGAATTCCGGGATTCCAGGTTAAAAAATAATTGGCTCCAAGTCAGTAAATCTAATGCAATTTTTTTTTTAATTTGAAATTATGTCTACCAACATTTTTAGAGCTCCTAAACACTGGAGACCAGGAAAAAACAAGATATAATGCCGGAGTCTTTTTGGTACATTTTTTTGCATAGATAAATTACTCAAAAGAAAATATCTGCAACTTTTTTTATTATTATTATTTGAATTAACTGTTTTTAGGTGAATACAAGCCTTATACTTGTCGCTGTGGGCCAAAGACATAGACATGTCTCTGTGTGCCACAACATAATACGTGGAGATCGTGTATTATGTTGTGGCAATCAAATGTAACTTTTTTTTATTCAAGAGTATTTGTCAACTTATAACAAAAAAAAAGATCTTTTTTCAAATCTAAACAAAGTGCTAAGGGTCATTTATAGGGTAAAAGGATAAAATTGAGAGGTTCTCAGCCCATTTAAGCATTTTAGATGCATGTTATATATATATGTATATATATATATATATATATAACATTTTTTTAAATTAAATTTCAAACAATTAAAAAAAAATTTAAAACAACACAAATATTTAAAATGTTTATAATATCAATGTGTATATGGGATATAATCCAATAAAAACCAAATAATTTTTCTTCATGCTTGAGAGCAGCATGTAAAATTTATTGCTAAAAAAGCTTGGCTATTTCTAATTGTAATTATTTTTAAAAAGAGCCTTTTTTTAAATCCGAACAAAGTGCTTCAATTGAAACCAGTTAGATGGAATAAAAGCTTCCATACCTGCCTGGATTTAGTCGATTATGTAGAAGGTGCATTTATCAGCGGAGAGATGAAAGACATCAGCTCAAGATTACAAACAAAATAACGAAAAAAATCCTAGTCAGTTTTAAGGTTATAGTAAGAAGTGCTACAATCTGCTAGTGTTATCATAGCATGAGGGTAGTATTAGCTTAAAGTAAAAATACAAGATAAAAGATTTATCTTGTATTTTTAAGATTTAGAGAAATAATAGCATGGTTTAAACCATCTAAAGGAGAGCAAGGAGAAAATGAGCGCAAGCTTGTGCACACAGATCAAAAAATGAAAGTGATTAAGGTTGTCTGGAAAATGAGTCGCAAATGTTACAACTATCGGAGTAAGAGATTAGGAAACACCAAAAATATATAACTTAATGTTGGTTACTAACAACACAAGATTTTACTAAACAGTGAAAACCTATTTATATTAAGTTTTTAAATATATAAATTTGATCAGAAATATCAGTGAAAAGAGTTCAGTCTTAAGATGAAGGAAAGCAATAAACAACAATGAGAAAGGTGATTGAGTAAAGAGGTGCTAAACGGAGTAAAGAGATGCCAAAAAAAAAATGCATTGATGTGTAGGTTAAGACCCAAACCAAGGATGCGACTATTAGAGTCTTTGCAAATCAAAGGATAGTAGCCATCAACAGTGAGA
The DNA here is from genome assembly GCF_038396675.1 of Hydra vulgaris. Classification (NCBI taxonomy): domain Eukaryota; kingdom Metazoa; phylum Cnidaria; class Hydrozoa; order Anthoathecata; family Hydridae; genus Hydra; species Hydra vulgaris. The sequence continues at coordinate 18,577,715 of NC_088926.1, read as the reverse complement.
TTCAAAAATGAACCAAACGAGCTTAAGTTAAACTCACAAAGAGTAAGTCTAGTAAGTTTTTCAACAAAATTCCGTAATGAACACAAGTATTCGTAAAGAAAAAATACTAGATTAATCAAAAGAAATCTCCAAATTAATAAAACTGACATTAAAAGGCAAACTTCTGTTAATTTTTTAGGAGTGAATTTTGATAATGAATCTATCATGGAAACAGCAAAAAAGCTCCATTAAAAAAAAAAAGTCTCAAAAAATATTGTCATAATCTATAGAGCAAAGAATGGGCAGGGAGAGGGTGCAAAACTTTGAGGTATTTTTGTTCCCATGCCTCCATCATTGAGGCTTTTAATCTAAATTTAAGTTTGATTAAGTTAATATTTTGTTAAAATACAACGAAACTCAAATACTTACTTTTGAAATTGCTCCGTAGAATTGATGGTTTATATCTTAAAACAGTTTTGTCTTCATCAAGAAAAAGATGTTTTTTCTTCATTAAGCACACAATATTTGTACTTTTTTTTGACAAATTTGATTGTCTGACTTCACATCCATTGCATAAATGTTTCAATATTTCTAAACACATAAATAAAAGTTTATTTATACATAATATACATACACATATATATATATATATATATATATATATATATATATATATATATATATATATATATATATATATATATATATATATATATATATATATATATATATATATATATATATATATATATATATATATATATATATATATATATATATAATATGCATTTGCCAAATTTTTTTTTTTGACCAAAATCAAAAAACCAATTGTATCTTAGCAAATATGAAAAAAAAACTTATCGCTGCTTTAACATAAACCCCCAGTTAATATCAGTTGATGCATATACAGTAGACAACGGCGGCTCCCTATTATAGTATGATGCTAGAGTGCCGATATATAATTTTTCTTTTTGTTTATTTCATCAGGGGCGGATCCAGCGTTTTTTGATGTTTGAGCTAACTTCTAGACATGGTGAAAATTCAAACATTTGTAGCCCCCTCAAATTGAGGGTGTTCAAACTTTATATGGTTAATTTTTGAACGCTGAAATATTATACTATAAAATTTAAAATTTATCAATGAACATAAATTTAGTTAAGAATAGTACAAAAAGTATTTTTCAACTTGTTGCTCTCACGTTTGGAGCTGGAGGGGCAAACATTTTTGGGCTTTTATTGCTAGGCTCTAATCATCGCAATTTTTTGCAAAACATCCTTGTTTGACATAAGTATAAACATATAAATGTTTCGAATTTGCTCCATGCCTGGAACCAGGGGCGGATTAAAACGTTGAGGCACGAACCTCTGGCCCCCTAATCCTCTGGCCCCCAAATTTTGTTAACACACTTATTGAAAAAGCACGTTTTTTTACTTGAAGTATTTTAAATCCTATTGGAAAGAAAGAACTAGAAAGCAACAACGATTTCCGTAATAATATATGTTCCTTTTAATGCACAACAACAGTTACAAAACTTCGTAACAGCTATGAGTTGACTCAGTCGCGAGTTGATACTGTTGAAAATATAATGTGCTTAGAAGCACCGCCAGCATTTTTTGGTCTTTGAGATAGCTAACTTCCTAATTTTGTTCACCCCTACCCCAAACGTGAGAGCAACAAATTGATGAAATATTTTTTATACTATTTTCAACTAGACTTATATTCATCAATAATTTTAAATTTCATAATAAAATATTTTAGCGTTCAAAAATTATGACCATATAAAGTTTAAACCCCCCTCAATTTGAGGGGTAGCGAATTTTATATTTTCATAAATTTTGAACGCTAAGAGATAATTCTATAAATTTTAAAATTTATTTATGAATATAAGTCTAGTTAAAAATAATACAAAAAATATTTTATCAACTTGTTGCTCTCACATTTGGGACAAATTTTGGGGCTTTTTTGTTCCCAAGCTCCAATCATCGCAATTTTTTGCAAAGCATACTTATTTGACATAAGTATAAACATATAAATGTTTGGAGTTTGCTCCATGTCTGGAAGTTAACTATCTCAAAGACCTGAGCGTGCTCACTAAAAGTGGAGACTTTTTTCCATTATAGAACAGCTCAGAAGCAGAAAAGTAAAAGTTCAAAACAAAAAAGTCAAGGTGAATGTGAAATCAGTGAAGTTCAAAATCAAGAACCAGTTGATCTTGAACCGGCTACAGCTGAAGCAGGCGTTGACACTGAAAACGGACAAAAACAAGCAGTGATAGACCTGCCAATTGTTTATGAAACTAATCTTGGTTTATGAAAAACAGTTTCATTAAATATGCAATCTCATTTTATCAGCTTTTATCTTTATTTTATGAAGGATTTTTGCAATCAAAACTCTCAGACAGTAGTATAAATCAAAACCGGTATTGTACTCCTTCATTATCAGACATTATAAATTAACTGGTGAGAATTCCGAACGTACCTGGCTTTGCTACTCGCCATCAAATAGACATGTTTATTGTTCTAAGTGTATGCTTTTATTATCGGATGTGAAATATAATTCTCCTTTTACACACTTTTAATCATTGGTAAAATAGACAACGTGATGTCGAGCTACATAAAAATAATAAAAGTTGCACATCGGCTTGTTTAGCATTTGCATAGCGACGCGGTGTGATTGGTTGTGTTGATAAGGAACTGGAGAAAGCGATGGTTAAATCAAACGAAAAAGAAATGAATCTAAGTATTGGTTATCTGTTCTTCGGCGGACGGTGGATGAGGTAAAGTTTTTAGCTGAGCGTGGTTTGTTGCTTCGTGGACATGAAGAGAAGTTTGGTTCAGTACACAATGGTAACTGTATGGTCCTTTTTTGGCTCCACATATTGATAGCATGGCAACCCGGGTTGCGGTAAAATATCATACTTATCTTTTACTCTCTATGATGAATTCATTAACTCAAAAAGTACTTTTGTTTATTGTTGATGAAATACAAAAAGAAAAATACTTTAGACTCAACACCTGACTTATCGCACGTCGATCTGTTGTCTAGGTGAACCAATTTATCGTTTTTTGATATTCATTAAGTTTGAAAGTCACACTGGAATCGGATTATCAAATGCATTACTGAAGTTCTTAGTACTTCTACTCATCGATGTACAATCCTGACAAAAGAGTTAGCCAAAAACAAGACATCAGTGTCTAAATAACTATCAGACAAACGTTGGACAGTACATGCTGATGCAACAAGAGCTTTGCAAAAGGGTTACAAGAATATTCAATCTGCTCTAAATATCATTGCTACTGATGAACATACAAAAGGTAAAACTTGATAAGAAAAGCTTGAACTAGCAAAACGTCTTGATGAATTGGAAACTGGTACTTTGACTATCTTTTGGGACACGATACTGCAAAGATTCAATAAAAAAAAAAGTCTATTTTTATAAGGTGTCATTTTAGATTTGAATGAAGCTGTTAGTTTGTTGCATTCATTGTCTGAGTATGTTCAATCGTTGAGATGTTTAATAGAATTGAATAAACTGGAGAAATATGAAAAAGAGTTGTTCAAATATGGTGTATATAAAAAAGTAATCAAAATAGTTGGAAAAAAAACAAAACAGTTCCATCAAGGTACTTCTGAAGAAGTTCTCCTGCTTGCAAAAGATGAATTTTGAGTTGATGTGCTGATTGCTATTCAGATATGGCCAGCAGATTTGGGTTCATAAACAGTTTGCAAATATTGACTCGTATAGAAGTGGTAAAACATTGTGATACTTTGGCAGCAAACATACAAGCAAAGTAGTAAAAAAAACTAGTTAAATCAGCAGTTCTTGTTTTTAAAATGGAACTAGTAAACAATAGTAGGCATGACCCAAAAGTCATCCACTCGTACGTCAAAAGCAAACAAGAAACACAAGATCACATCCGTCAACTTGAAACAACTAATAACCAAACTTCTACAGATCCTAAAGTAACCTGCACTACACTAAACGAATATTTTCAATCAGTTTTTGAAATAGAGCCGCTAGGGTTTATTCCAACATTTAACCATCGTTCCACAAGAATAAACCAACCAACCAAACTTGCATCATACGAATCCGTCAAAGAAAAACTTTTGGACCTGAACAAAGCCAAATTAATGGGCTTCGACGGCGTTCACCCATGCGCCCTGAAATACTGTGCTGCAGGTTTTGCTATCCCACTAAACATTATATTCTTTGAATTGCTTAAAGCTGTCTAAGTACTGTCTCAATGGAAGAAAGCCAAAATTACTCCTGTCTTCAAAAAGAGCTGCAAGTCGAACCCCTCAAATCATCAACCTATCGCACGCACTTCTGTCCCTTGCAAGGTAATGGAAAGCCTTGTGCACAGACACATTACTGACCACTTGAACAAAAATAAACTCATCAGCTCTGCTCAACACGGTTTCCGAAAGGGAAAAGGTTGCGTCACAAACCTACTCAAAACTTGTAACATCCTGACTGAAGCTACCCACAAAGGTTATCCAACCGATATCATATTAACAGACGTAGCTGAAGCATTCGACAAAGTTCTGCACCGTCGTCTTCTGCATAAACTGAAATCTTACGGAGTGTACGATAACTTGCACAAATGGATCAAGAGTTGGCTAACCATCTACCTACAATGCGTAACCATTGGTAACAATAAATCAGATAGGAAAACAGTATCTAGCGGTGTGCCACAAGAACCTGTTCTTAGACCACTCTTTTTCCTTATCTACATTAACGATTTGCCCGACAAAATACAACACCACTTTAAAATGTATGCAGATGTCTGTAAAATAATCAGAGTAATCGAATCGAACCGTGACATAATAAAACTCCAAGCTGACATCAACGAAGCAGTGAAGTGGTCACACATATGGCTCATGTCATTTAATGTTGACAAGTGCAAAGTCATGCACACTGGGCGCAGCAACAACAAAAAATCGACTGCAATTTATACAATGAATAACTGGGTAGGCCAACTGCACCAGCTATCATGTACATCATCTATACAAGACCTAGGCGTTTTTATGACTAGCGATCTAGTATTTAGTTCAACATTTTCAAGTTCAACACCGAGCCACAAAACATATTGCCACCTTAGAACACCTTCGTATACTCAGAGACTATTAAGCCTTAACCTGACAATAATAACTGAACAAAGAGAAAGAGGAAACCTCATCGAGCAAAATAAAATTATGAGCAAAATTAACCGTTAAATTTCAGGTCCCTTAACTTCAACCAAACACCGAGTCTTTACAGTACAGTCTTTGGCTGCGTGGACCCACTAAACAACTAAAAGCACAACTTGTTCGAAACTGCGCTGAAAAAAATAACTTCCTCACCAACCGTGTTGTAAAATTATGTATTATTTGAAAAAGGCGAAAATCATTTAGATAATACACATAAACGAGTCAGTTCACTTTGTAGTTGATATATATGTAATTTAATTTAAGTCTGCTAGAAAAATTCAGAGTATTTATTTAAGTTCAGTATCAGATTTTTTAAACTTGTTTTCAAAAAATTTTGATTATATGGATTGCAAACTGATTTATTTTTAGTTACTAGTTTGTTGTGTAAATAAGAACCCCGATATAAAACTGAGAATTGGAAAGGTTGTTTTTTTTTTAATGGTGTAATAAAGTTTACTGTTTTTTTTTTTGTGTTATATTTATTAACGTTGTTTATAAAAAAATGATTTGGTATTTGACCTAATTTAAATTTTAGCTTAAACATAATATTTTGGTAAATGTTAATTTGATAAAGATAAGTACATTCATTTCTTTAAATAGGGGTTCAGCGTGTGTAAATTTGTCTTTGTGGTAGATTAGTCTTAAAGCATGTTTCTGACGTCGATATGCAAATATTATAAATTCAAGTTTGCTAGAAACTTTTGGAAGGTCGTTTATATAGATTAGGAACATAAGAAGAGCAAGAATCGAACCTTGGGGGATACCGCACGTTAATTTTAATAACTTAGTGCGGTAATTATCAGCTGTAATAAAACACATTGTTGTCTGTTATACAGGTAACTTTTGAACCACTGCAGTGTTTGGGGTTTTAGTTCATATTTTTCCACTTTTTAAGTAGTATTTTATCATTTATTGTGTCGAACGCTTTTGAGAAGTCTACAAAGACTTCTAATACAAATTTCTTTTCACATATTGTTTCACTAGTTCTGCTTTCGAGGTCTACGATAGCATGCTCTGTCGAGTGCTGAGTTTGAAAGCCATATTGGTTTTCAGTCAGGATTTTGTTTGTGATTAGGTATTTTTATAAACGATTGAAGATTATTCGTTCGAGAAATCTGTAATTATTTAAGGAGAAGGTTTCTCCGGTTTTATAGATAGGAATAATTTTAGATATTATTAAACGATCAGGTACAATTCGTGTAATTATTGAAGAGTTGAATGTTTGGAAATGGGTTTACTTGTTTCTGAAAAACCATTCAAAATTTTATTGGCTGGAATATTTTATTGGCTGGGATATGAGCAGCCGTGGCGCAGTGATAGCACATTTGCCTAAGAAACATTAGACCCACCTCTGGGCAAGTTTTGCAACATCGGTTGGGAAGTAGGTGTGAACTTCCTTTTAAATGCTCTTCCACAGTGCTCTGTGATAAGACTGTAAGGACTTTTTGGGGCATCTGAAGAAAAAAAAAATTATTGATACCTGGATTAATTTTTAATTTTTTATTTGCAGATTCAAGTTCTTCAGTTTGGTTTATATTTTCTTATAAAAATGTTTTATATTTTCTTAAAAAATATTTTATATTTTGCAGAAACTTTGTAACACTGATTGGTAATAACCCAAGCAATTCAATGCTGTTGATCAATGCCTACATTGCCACATTCTGCGTAAGTTATCAAAACTGCATCAGATTTGCGTCTAGGCTAACCATCATTTGCGTAAAATGGCGGTTCGCCTTGCTAACCCCAGTAAAAGGATTAATGACGTGGTGGTGTATTAGCCTATCCCATAATTTTTTTTTCGACAACCAATTTTTATGCGGAGTGGCTAATGAGCGGTGTAAAAGTCATATTTATATGAAACATTTTTTTACTTTTTAAGTTACTCTTTTTATGATTTTTGACTAGATATATAGCAATTTCCAAGCATGTGTGCGAATAGATTCTGATGTCAAATCCAGTTAATTTGTTCAACGGTATTTTCTTAATGTGTTCCTGTGCCAAAAAATATACTGTACTTAATAATTTAAATAATATGTTGTACCTATCTTTCACTGATTACGATAGATAAGTTAACACTTTGGCTATTGTAAAGTGATTTTTTGTTGATCTTTGAGCTTTTTCTCAGTCATACGACATATTTTATGATTTTTACCTCATTTTGGTATCAAATGCTTTTTTAAAAAAATGTTATTTCTGGAGCCTTGTATCAAATAAATCCAAATCCAAAATCTTTTGTTATAAATAAAACTAGATCAAACCGTATCAATGTGATTCAAAAATATATATACACATTTTTTCTGTGGTTATTTTAGGTGCTCCAAGAAGACCTAATGGTCGCATCATAGAGCACCACAGAAGAGCATTTAACTTGGAAATTTACGCTTGCTTTATGTTGAAAAAAAGCTTTGAGTAGGCATCGAAACACAGATCATCCAGCATTTTTTGGTGTTTGAGATAGCTAACAGACATGGCGCAAACTCCAAACATTTGTATTTTTATACTTATGTCAAATAATGAGGCTTTGCAAAGTATTGCGATGATTGGAGGCTGGGAACAAAAAAGCCTTAAATTTTTATCCCCCTGCCCCAAGCGTGAGAGCAACAAGATGGTAAAATAATTTTTATGCTATTCTTAACTTTGCTTATATTTATTAATAAATTTTAAGTTTCATACTACTTTCTCTTAGCGTTCATAAATTATGATTATATAAAGTTTATACCCCCCTCAATTTTAGGTTTACACATTTTATATGTTCATAACTTTTGAACGCTTAGAAATTGTAAAGCAACATTTAAGATTTATCGATGTATATAAATTTAGTCAAGAATAGCAAAAAAATTTTTTTATCAATTTGCTGCTCTCACGTTTGAGGCAGAGGGATAATATTTTAGGGCTTTTTTATTCCCAGCCTCCAATAATTGCAACTTTTTAAAAAGCATAATTGTTTGACATAAGTATAAACATACAAATATTTGAATTTTGCTCCATGTTAGCTATCTCAAACACCAAAAAATGCTGGATCCGTTACTGCCACAGATCTCTTATTTCTGAAGCAAATTTGCTTCAGAATTCAGCGTTAAACACTGCAAATGTATAATAAATATTTATATACATATAAATTTTCAGCATAAAACAAATATCTCAAGAAAATATGTAAAAAAATAATTTTTAAATGTACTTTCAAGGTTCAGAATTTGCAGTTAGGTATCGGATCAAAATTTAAATTATTAGAACCATTCAATAACGAGAAAGCGAGAAAGATGTCGCCGTAGCTAGCTCCTTAAATCCACTCTTCTTCTTTTTTTAATGGTTTTTTACAAGAATTCTTTATTTGAAGTAGATTCTGAAGCTTCTCCAAGCTCATCACACGCTCTACATTACCTTGAAAAAATTTTACTGTTTTTACATCTTTTTGGATCTCCTTTTGTTTTTGAATACAGAACTTTTTACCATTTTAATATTGTAATTTCGGTCAAAAGATGCTAACGCCAGCACCAAACTCCTCTGTGGTTTTACCATTATTTGATTTTCACCTCTGCAGCAGGTTCAATATACATCTGCCAATAGTCTTGTTGATGATAAAGGTGTAAATTAAAAATAATGCAATGTAGTTAAAATAAGATTTAAAATGACACTGCTAAAAACTTATTGCATTTAATTTTGACAAGATAAAAACAATGTGCTATTTCTATTGGTTTCATTTTTATTATGCTTCTACTGATTTAAAGAAAAGTCTGTCATTGGAAAAAAAAATTAGTTTAGAGTCATTTTCTTTGTATTTTACATCTCGTTTTAAACCATTTTGCAAGCTATTGTTTTTAAATAATTTGTTACTTTATCACGGTGCATAGGAACATACTCTAAGACCTTGCAACACATCCCCAAAGATTTTATTTTTGATTATCATTAGAAAACATTTCCTCATTCAAAAAATGTAAACGACAACTGTTTTTAGTGGGGGCCTGGGGAGAAAACACACATTTTAGGGCAGTGCCCAGGAATTTTGTTGTTCAAGATAGGTAGCTAATAAGCATGGGGCATACTCAAATTTTTAGTATGTTGATACTGGTAGCAAATGAGGATGACTTGCAAAAAATTAAGGTAAATGAAGCTAAACCAACCCCGCCCCGATCCCTAACTGCCCCCTTCCTAGAACTACGTCTTCTTTAATCGTAAATTTTTTTTTTGTTCTATCATAAAGTAGATCAAAATTCATCGACAGATTTCAAATTTCATCAAAAAATCTCTTTTCGTTTAAGATTTATAACAATGCAAAGCCTAAAATTACCCCCTGAAATAACCTTAAATGGTCTCAACTTTTAAACGAAAATTTTTTTTTTGATGTAATTTGAAATCTGTCGATGAACTTTGATCTAGTTTAATATAAAACAAGCAAAAAGTTGAAAAGTGTTTTTTGGAACCATACCCTGGGGAGGGCTATAAGGGGTCGAGAATTTGCTACAATTATTTATTTCAGTAAAAAAAAAAACTCTGATTTTTATGGTTACATTATGATTAATATTTTACATTTCAAAGTCATACTAAACGTTTGTTCATAGGAGATTTAACACTTTACTTTTTACAAACTACATTCCTGCAAATAGAAAGCTACTTCAAAAGTGCTTGTAGTTGTAAGCAACAACCGCGTTTTTCAGCGCCTCTATATAGTTTGGGCTGTGCTCTCCAACTTTTCTCATTCGCCAAAACTGATTGAAATCCTGATGAATGGATTCGAGAGCTTGTTCAGTCCAGTAACCTAAGCCTATAGAACAGTAGAAGTACAAAAGAAATGCAAGTTTATTTAATAAAAATTCGTCGCAAATTATGCAAATTTTACGATTCAACTGTTGAAATAGAGTATTTAATTACTAAGATTATAAATTATTTTTAATCAAATTTAAAAGTTATTTATCATACCAAAGACTCCACCTTTCATGTTGATAAATTCAATAACATGTTGCTCAATTATGTGTACCTTCAAAGGAATTGTAGCCCTTAGATTTCTATAGCTCGTAGAGAACTCCTCTAGATCTTTAACATACGTGGAGCTTAATGATTTCCCAAAACAACCATGGACTATTTTTTCAAAATCTCTAAGTACCTTAATATATTTGGCAGCGGAAACTCCAAGAAACTCTTGAAAAAACAGTGGAAACTCCAAGAAACTCTTGAAAAAACAGTTCAAAGCTGTCTATGTTTTTAAGCAATTTATGACAAGCATTGCCTTCCAAACGATGCTGCCCTTGGTAGGACACTCTGCAGATGTTTATTTTAGACAGATATTGATTAACAAACTGTAACCCACACTCCTTGTTTTCAAATAAATTTTTTTCAATCTCTTTTAAAGTTTTGTCTACAACACCTAGCAGTATATGTAGTCCAGGAATATTTACAAGTTCTAGTATTTTTTGTTTTTGTTGCCTGTTAATAAAGGGGAGTTAACAACATTAGTGTATTTTTTAGCTTTTTTTAAATTTGCACCATCAGCCATCCATTGGTCGTACAATGTACACAAAGACTCTAGAGTATAATGATCAGCTTTTGAAAGTCAGGAGATGACGTCATGCAATACGGACAAGGGTGTTTTGATGTTGCAGTTTGTTTTCCAACCATTTGAAGCAAAATCTTTAGATCTTCAGATACTGTGTAATCTAAGGATGAAATGTTTAGCTTATCCAATATTAACCGCAAGTTATGGTATTTTTCGTTCAATGAAGGCAAAATGGCCAATATAATAGCTTTGTGGACGCTTGAATCTTTAAAATCTTTACACGCATATCCGTCACTCTTGCTCAGTTTCTCTGGAATTTTATTATTTTTTAACTCTGGTTTTAGGGTTATTGACAACTTTTAGGAATCCCTGCCCTCCATCTACACCTAATTTGATATCAACATCATTTGTTTCGTGACTTCTGTGATGAAGTACCATTGCTACGAGTTCTTCAATGTCATTGCAATACACAATAGGAGTATCTTTTTCTACCAACTATACATTCATAAAAAATCAAAATGAATAATACAAATTGCAATCTAGCTATAAAATAATTTTTTTGGAAATAGTTTACTTACCTCTTCGCTTCGCTTTCTTTTAATTTTAATAGCAATGGGAGTTTATCACAATTGAATAAATTTCCAATTATTTCGTTGTTCTCAATCAGTTTAATATTGAAACCGGATTCCACACTTTTTCGTCCTGCCTCACTTCTCAGAAATCGTGCAACTTTAATCATGTTGCGATTACTTATAAATCATAATAAAGTTATTACAAAAATTGGCTTTAAACTCATAACAAATTTATTTTTAAAAGTATTTTTAAGCAACAAAAATTTACCTGGAATGTAGTTTTAATTGAAGTTTGTTCAATTTATCTAAAGAAAAGAAAGGTTTCTTAACCTCAGTCTTTCCGAAAGAGACAGTGAGTTGCTTCAGACCAAAGGTTTTCAAAACTAAGGTGTTCTCTGAGTCATTTGTGCTAAAATCTTTTATAGAGCTGGACAGAACTTTTCCTTGCGTTGTTGGGGATGTTAATTTTACAATGGCAGTCAAATTCTTTTGTCTTTCTAATTTCGTACAGGGATGTGGAATTCCCTGTCCCACTTGGGCATAACAATGTTGACAAACTAGTCTTTCTGCAGGTTTATTTGAAACATCTTCAGCGCCTTGATAAACAAGCTTTCCCGAAACACAATCAACCATTGGGGCCAATATTTTTTCTATTTTTGATTTGCGCCCATTTTCACAAATAAAACATTCACATTTTTTCCCTCTAATAACTCTGGTATTCAGGTCTAAATTTTATAGCACTTGTATGACAACTATAATAACTAAAATAGCGAAACTAAATTTTAAATGAAGTAAATTAAACATCAATATAGTTATAATTGCCTTCATAACACGGCCGCATAATGAAGTAAGGATCAGTGCCTGCACGCTTTTTTCTACATTTTGAGCAAAGCATGGTAGGAAGGTCAGGATTATCCGCTGAATAATCTTTCCAGAATATAGTTTTGATAAGGTTTGAGTAGTCATTTTTCTTTTTATTTGGATTTAAATAAGTTGTTTCAGGGTTATTTATTGGTCTTAAATCCGTGCCTTTCCTGAAGCAGCAAATGCAAAAATTTTTTACAAAATCACTATGTTCTTTTGCATGTTTAGGCATTTTAAATGAATGCTTCAAATAAAAACTTCTGATATGGATTGATAATATTGGCATGATATATCGGTTATATCAATCAAATGTCAATATAATGCCTATAAACACATGTCAATATAATGGCTAAAAACATGCTTTCAGTTCGTATATCAACGCGTGCAAAGAGTTATTATGCAACTGTTAACAATTAGCAACTGCTAACTTTTACTAATTGTTAATAATTAAAGGTTGCTTTGCTTTGTTTTTATTTCAATAAAAATGTAAATAGAAAGTAATAAAAATTACTTATCCGTCTGTAAATTTTAATGTTAAACAAAAATTTTTAAAAACTTTAAAAAATAAAATTGATAAATCTATCACAAATATTTCTGAAAATCTAAATATGGGGCATGGGCATGATTTTGTGGTGTTCGAGAAGATTCCCCAAATCCCCCCTAGGGTATGGTTCCAAAAAACACTTTTCAACTTTTTGCTTGTTTTATATTAAACTAGATCAAAGTTCATCGACAGATTTCAAATTACATCAAAAAAAAAATTTTCGTTTAAAAGTTGAGACCATTTAAGGTTATTTCAGGGGGTAATTTTAGGCTTTGCATTGTTATAAATCTTAAACGAAAAGAGATTTTTTGATGAAATTTGAAATCTGTCGATGAATTTTGATCTACTTTATGATAGAACAAAAAAAAAATTTACGATTAAAGGAGACGTAGTTCTAGGAAGGGGGCAGTTAGGGATCGGGGCGGGGTTGGTTTAGCTTCAATTACCTTAATTTTTTGCAAGTCATCCTCATTTGCTACCAGTATCAACATACTAAAAATTTGAGTATGCCCCATGCTTATTAGTTACCTATCTTGAACAACAAAATTCCTGGGCACTGCCCTAAAATGTGTGTTTTCTCCCCAGGCCCCCACTAAAAACAGTTGTCGTTTACATTTTTTGAATGAGGAAATGTTTTCTAATGATAATCAAAAATAAAATCTTTGGGGATGTGTTGCAAGGTCTTAGAATATGTTCCTATGCACCGTGTTATGACATAAATTATTCTTAAAAAATAAGACTAAAACATCAAAACTTATGAAATTAAGTTTTGCTTTAAAACTTGCAGAATCAGAAAAGTAGCAGTTCCAAAACCGCGATGTCTTGGAAAAAGAAATGCAGTCAGCCATTCTATTGATCTCTTTGAGTATTTTATTACTCAGAATAAAAACCTGCCTGATTTTAGAGAAATACAACTTGAATTTCATGAAATTAAAGGCGTGTGAAACAGCTCCATATTTGTTTATTTTCACCTATTGGTCTGATTTTTTTCCGCAAGTTCACTATAATCTCTGAATTTCTCAAAAGTCTAAATCTAAATAATTTTGAAATTAAAAATGTATACATTTTGTTTTTGCAAAAAGGTATTTTAAAGTGAAGGAGTTATATCTTTACCTTACTATTTTTTAACCTTTTATGGTTCTATGATATAAATAGTTTATTCGCTTAACAGATTTATTTACGGCTACGGCTATATGAAGCTCTCCGACATAATGGTTATTATGAATAATGGTCGGCCAGAACAACTTAGCTAATCTGGTACAAACTACTTTTAAATAGCCAGGGCTTGAAGTGGGTAAACTGTATGAGGTCAAAAGCATCTAATAAAATTTCTAATTGCAATGTATTAGGCCTCAACGCTATTGTGATAAAAAACCACGTTTTTTTAATTTCATAGCGAATTTGTGCGTTTTTAAAATACCACCAGTTAACAAAAATAATAGTAATAAAAATGCGCATAATCGGTATAGATAAAAAATCTTCCATTATTTGTAATGATGTTATTAAATAGTTAACGATTTGTAAATTTCTGTTTGCGCCGATTGTTTGAAAATGCCCTTAAAAACTCAAAAAATGTAAAAATATTAAACTTTGAAAGAGTGGTGCGGTTATAAATAGTCATCCAAAATAAAAAATAAAAAAAATTTCATTAAGAAAATAATACCTTGGGAATATTTTATGACACTCCGCATATGAAAATTTTTATACAGTTCCAGACCTCTATTTTATATTTCATGAAACTACTACATAGTCAATATATTCTTTATTTTACTACCTAAAGTATCAAAATTTCACCTTGGGCCTGCCAGATAGTACAGTTGGATAAGAGCAGAGTTTTCCTTATCAATGAAAGCAGTTAGTAGAATTTTCTTATTATCAATTACAAATGGAACTGATATTGGCTCAATTTGTATTCTATTCAAAACGAATTTTTTAGTTTTTGCATATATACCTTTGTTAAAAATACTTTATGAAGTTAAACAGGTTATTATATGCAGTTAAGTTTATGCCATTTACAACTGCATCCAAAATATTAAGATTAACTAATAATCCATTTATTTAACCAAAAATTGAAAAATTACAAGTTCTTTTTATAATTTTACAAAACTAGGTCAGGTGTCACTCATATAGTTTAAAACTAGTCATTGGAGTGATACCTAAATAAAGTAAACAAACGGAGAAAAAAATAACCATGTGTAAAGTAAATTAATCTAAAAATAATAATGATAACAATAAAGCTATAATAAATTAAATAATAAGACAAAAATATGAAAACACTAAATAACAACAGCAAACAAAAATAAAAACAATTAGCAAAACAGCACAAATAAAAACAAACTTTACGCATACGAATAGGCAAAACACAAAAACTACAAGATGAAAATGCAAACACAAAAACTTCTGCAAAATTAAATTATTTTTGGCGAAAAAAGAAAGGTGTAAGAAAAAAAAAAAAGGTGTAGAAAAATTAGTAAAATAGAAAAACAGCGAACAAGAATAAAAATAATTAGCCACAACAGCACAAATAATTATAAACTTTACGCAAACGAAAAGACACAACGCAAAAACTACAAAATGAAAGCAAAAACTACAAAACGAAAATGCAAACACAAAAACTTCTACAAAATAAAAGAAACAATAATAATAATTTTTCGTTATTTTCGGCGAAAAAAAAAAAAGTTCAAGCTTACTATATTATATTACTTACGTATTATATTATATATCATTATATATTATGTATATATTATACATTATATATATTATATATATATATTATATATTATATATATCATATATATATATATATATATATATATATATATATATATATATATATATATATATATATATATATATATATATATATATATATATATATATATATATATATATATATATGTATATATATATATATATATATATATATATATATATATTAGAGTTGTGCTAGATAGTGTGTTAAAATTTTTTTTATTAGTATCAATTTAGGTCATAATTGCTCTTGTTTTTATACATAAGAGAAATCCCTACGCGAAAAATGAGACAGGTTCAGTAATATTTAGAGGTGGCGCAAAGTTGAACACTTTTAGCGATCAATAAAAATGTTATGCAATTTTTCAAAAGTTGCACTAAAAATGTCGAGGGATACAGAATGAAAGAGAAAATTTTCGAAAATAATTTACATGAACTTTTTGATGTTGCAAGATCAGATGGATTGCAGATTATGCACAATGAGGAAGGCAAAGCGTTTCTGGTATCACAGCGAGAAGATCTCTCCAGCTTCAGTTTTGGAAGTATGGATAAGCATTTGGCCCAACAGGACTCTCGAACAATTAAACAAGCAGAAAAACATTTAAAACAAAAAGAAAGGGACACTGAAGATGCCAGGAAAAACCAAGAAGTGGTTGCTTCAACTCTACTGTCAGAACATTCTTCCAGCTCTTCCGCTTCTGAAACTGAGTTTGTATCTGATGATGAACTTTTCAGCGTTTCCACAAGGCTACCTCACTCAGCTCCAAAAAGGGCAAGGAATAACATTCTGACTCCAGACTTGAACCTCACACTTGACCGCGTTAACATTAGTGATCAGCAAGCAACTTATGTTATTGCTACAGCTGCTCAAGCCCTTCGACATAATCTGGATAGCATTTCAGTTTCTCGCAGCACTATCTGTCGTTCTAGAATGGATATACGCAAGTCCAAGGCAGTCAAGGACCAAAAATCATATTTGACTCAGGTACCACTTCTGTTGCACTGGGATGGAAAACTCCCACCAGATATTGTCCAGACGAATGTAAAGGTAGACAGAATTGCAATCCTAGTTTTTGGAGCTGGAGAAGAAAAGTTACTTGGGGTTACCAAAATTATAAGGGGAACAGGTGAGGAGCAAGCTAGTGCCTGGCTTGAAATATTGGATTATTGGTATCTCAAAGTCAGAATATGTGGACTTGTGTTTGATTCAACAGCTTCAAACACTGGCATCAAATCTGGAGCTTGCACTATTATTGAAAAAACTCTCAAGAAAGATCTTGTGTGAGTAGCATGTTGCCACCATGTTTTTAAAGTTATACTTTTCAACGTTTTTGCATCGACATATCTAGGAGCTATAACTGGACCTGATGAGGTTTATACAAACGATTTCAAAAAGAATAGCCAACATTTGACCCAAGCAAATATGATGCTGCTGATGAAACGCTCTTCAATAAATCTATGACTGATCTCCGCGATGAAATGATTGCATACTACAAAGAAGCTGCAAAAAGCCATCACCAACGCCGAGAAAAAAAAGTTCGCCAAGACTATGACGAGCTTCTACAATTATGCCTCATCTTTCTTGGTGGTTGCCCACGAAGTGCGACTTCTTGGTGGTTGCTCGAAGTGCGATTTCGAGCACCTGGAGCCATGCACCACATCAGGTGGATGGCTAAGGGCATCTATTCCATCAAAATCCTTCTTTTCAAGAATCAAGTGACTCTCACTGCTCATGAAAGAAAAGCTTTGACCAACATCAGCCTGTTTGTTGCTCTATTCTTTGGAGAATTTTGGCATGAAGGTTGCTTGGAAGAAAGAGCCCCATATAATGATTTGAGACTGTTGAGACTTTTGAATGGTTATACCTGCAACAATGTTGTTAGAGATGCAGCAATGACAGCCTTCAAAAGACATCTATAGTATTTTTCAGAACATTTGATTGGCTTGGCTTTTTTCGACCCCTGCGTTGATGTTCATACAAAAGCCGCCATGTTTCAGAATCTTAAACGTGCAAAAAAGAAAACGTTACCAAAGATATTTGAAGGCAAACCATTCAAGTTAGAAAACCCATTGGAATCATACGTTACAAACCAAACATCTCATCTTTTCGACCTTCTCATTGACAACGGAGCAGAGAAGGCTCAAGTTTCTCTCTCGATGCCACCCGACCTTTGGCAAATGGATCCAATTTATATTCAGTTCAGGGAAACTGCCAGGCAAATGAAAGTAGTTAATGACTGTACGGAAAGAGGGGTTGCTTTAACCCAGACCTTTAACACTTCGATAACAAAAGACGAAAAGCAAAAGAAATACCTCTTGCAGGTTGCCAGCACTCATCGGAAAGCCTTTCGAGAGCCATCAAAGCGTCTGTTGAAAAAAGTCTCAATATAAACAATGAATTACATTACAATATATGAATTAAGTTCAAAATAACTAGAACCTCTAAAATCATGATATTTCATTTCGTTTTTATTTTGTAACAATTTTTTTGCTGAAGAAACTAAATTTCGAGTTATTTCTTGTTTCTTCCATCGCAACAACATTTATTGTTCAAAATTGCGCCACCCTTTGTTATGTTTAAAAATTTTAAAAAATTGGCCAAAATGGTCTATATGGGGAATAGAACAAAAGCAAATGTGACCCAACTTAACTTTCCACCTTTCAATTTTTTGGACCACTCTAATATATATAGCAATATTTATCATGTTTTCAAAATATGACATACGTTAACAAAATCTTATAAATGGGTATATTATATAGATGTACCAGTATTAAAACAAGTTTGTAACACTAATCTAGTCTAGCTGAGACCCAATTATTAAAAAACTATTTAGAGTAAAATACATATAATTTTTTCGCCAAATAAAATTGAATACATCATTTAACTTTTAAAAATCATTATTAGAGACCAGGCGGACATCCGCAGATTATAAACCAAATTTACATTGACAATATACATATTGAACAATGTATTTCAAATCTCAAATTACTGTACCGATTTGGACCGCAAAAGTATTCGACTATATAAGAGAATTTTTAACTTAAAAAAATACACAAAATACCCCGTCATTTGAAATCATTTTATTTGACACGTGCAAAACAGTGTTGTAATAGCTCATTTGAAAGTTTTTATTAAATTTTGAAGTAAAAATGCAGATAATAAAATTAGCATCTATTCCATACTTATTAGTAACACAAAAAATATTATCGAATTAAAAAAATTTGGAAACCTTTTTATTTAAAAAAAAAAAAAAACTTTTTGTTTTACTGCGTGATAGTTATGCGAAAATATTTACATTTTATAAAAGCTATATGTTTAAGCTATAAAATGGTATATAATAATATTGTTTTTGAAAATGTATTTTTTTTTTTTACTTTTGTCCATCACCTGTCTCACTGTGAAATGGTGATGAACAGAATAAATCTGTTTATCTTTATGCAACACGAACTAGTCAGTCTCATATGAAAAGTAGAAAACATTCAATTTAAACTATAAGAAATCACAAACATTCAATTTAAACTATAAGAAATCACAAACATTCAATTTAAACAATTTAATAAAGAAATCACAAAGTAAACGAAAAGCTAAAGTTAAAAAAATTGTATTCTGTCATTAATATTTGTCGGAAGAAGTGTTTATCCCGTTACACCTACCTCTCCTTACCAGGGGAGTGTTGAAAAAAATACGTAAATAATCAGAATCTATTATTTAGAGAAATCTATTATTAAGCAATACTTGTTAAATTAAAATTTAAATTAAAGCTATATTCAGTGCTAGATAAACCAATAGGTCAGACTAGGGCATGGCATGGGGCCCCCAAACACAAAATGCTTTCAAATTTTAAAATCTTTTTTTAATTTAAATAATATTTAGACAAATTTATTTGTGAGTTAATCAATAATGCTAATAATTTTTATTATTTTCTACTTCATTGTTGCACTTATTTTAAAATATTTCTGTTTCTAAATATATCTTAAATCTATTTACCTAGAAATATTTCTATACAATTTTTAATCTACAATTTTTTTTCTTAGATCAAAGCAAAATAAAATTTTAATATGAAATAAAGTTTAAAAAAATTGTTTTTTAAAGAATATTGGGCCCCCAAAAGTTTCTGTGTCTAGGTCCTCACTTTTCTGCAATCCAACACTGGCTGTACTATATTAATATTCATATTGATAACTGTAATAAAATTTTAACAATGAAAAATAGATAGGTTAATTGTAAATTGGATTTTTAAAAAAACTTTCAAAAGACTCACCATCAATATTTTCAGAATATTCAATGATTTCAAAACTTCTTGTTAGTTCGTATTCCTGAGTCATAGCTATACCACCTTGTAACGTCTATACTTTAACTATAACAGTAAAGAATAAAAATAAGAATTAAAAAAAAACTATAACAATAAAATGTATGATAACTAGCAATTACCCGGCATTCCTTGGTGTTAAAAGACTTATTAAGAATACAATAGTATTAAAATTTTAATATAACTCTGCTTATTTCTCTGACCTGTCTACCGACTACCGGCTACCGGCTAACCTGCTATGGTTAATAAAATAGCTATAAAAAAAAGAAATTTCAAGTTAAAGGAGCAGGTGAAACTCTTTTATATGGAGCTCAAATTTTACCCATAGTTTAGTTCATTGGTTTTAGATTGCTGTTCAATCTGTCAATCTTTTATACATTCTTTATAGGAAAAATATTACTTTAAAATAGTAAACTTTAAAATTGACCGACTTTAAAATAGTAAACTAAAATTATGTCTTGTAAAAAGGAAAAAAGAAAGTTTTACGCAATAATGGCGTACGAGGAAAATTAATAAATTGATAAAAAATTTTGCTAAAATTAATTTTTCATTAACTTTTACAAGCAATCAATTGGAATTCAGTCAAAAATAGTTAAGCCCATCCTAAAAAAAAACTCGTTCCTTGCAGAGTTTTTTTCTTTTTTCTTTTCTTTTACTGTTACCTTTATTATTTTTATATATTTAAAACCAAATTTTTTAATTTTATTTTTAAAACTTTCAGGAGCTATGCAACATACCAAGATAAATAGAATAAGGGTTGTTACTTGTCAAATATTTCTGAGACATATTTTCTGCCGGCATAAAATATGTCCCACATATTTTCTGTCGACATATTTTTACATAATTTTATGTCTGAATTATTTTCTGCCGACATAAAAAATGTCAGACATATTTTCGATCGACATATTTTGACATAATTTTATGTCTGAATTATTTTCTGCTGACATAAAATATGCCCCACATATTTTTTATTGACATATTTTGACATAATTTTATGTCTGAATTATTTTTTACTGATATAACCTATGTCAGACATATTTTCTATCGACATATTTTGACATTATTTTATGTCTTACATATTTGCTGTTTGATATTCTTTAAAAAAAAAATTAATCTAACGAATTTATTGCGCATTTCAGCTTTAAAGAGTATAGTGAAAATAGTTTAACAAATTTGTTGCTTTTTTGCAATCAATTATGCTTCATAAAACTTTTATTTTAAACCCCATAAGCAAACATCAATTGTTTCACAAAGGTCTTTTTCTGCCCTTTTTAGCGATGTATCATTTGATAGTATTGACTAATATTGACTATTATTGAAGCATCATTTGATAGTATTTGATAGTATTGATTAGTATTGATTAGTATTGGCGATTTCCCTTATTAGAATGTAACAACCATTTCAATATTTCGCAAAAATTATATTCAGCACATTAAGTTCTTATTAAGTTTTCGAAGAAGGTGATCTTTGAATTTACTTAATTTGCCTTTGCAAAATTTTTTGCACATTTTACTCCTTTATTAATTTCAAATTGACTTTTCACTTGTTCGTTCAATAAATTATTCTCCATTTTTGACTTAAAATCGTAAGGAAAACGAAAAAAATAATTACTCCAATGTATATTTCACTCAAAACATTTTATGCAAGTTTATGGCAGTTAATTATGCAGTTATAATGCAATTGTCAATTATTTTATTATTAAATAAATCATAACTATTATAACTACAAGTATATTATTCGTAATTAGTTATAAATTATAACCGGTTAGTCTATGAATTTAATGAGCTGAATATAATTTTTGCGAAATATTTCAAGTTCTTCAGCTTAAATGAATTTAATTTGGCACGAAATTTTTGAAATTCTGTGAACCATTTTTTTCATAGAATCTTTTGAATTCAATTTTTCATAATGAAATCTTTTTCAAGATCAACCATTAATTAAAAATAACTGAAAATGTTTTTTTATTATTATTATTTTAATCATAAGAATAATTTTAAGTTAAGTCATACTAATAAAAACCACTTTCAGTAATAAAAACTCAGCTTGAAATGGTTGTTACATTCTAATAAAGGAAATCGCCAATACTAATCAATACTATCAAATACTATCAAATGATGCTTCAATAATAGTCAATAATAGTCAATACTATCAAATGATACATCGCTAAAAAGGGCAGAAAAAGACCTTTGTGAAACAATTGATGTTTGCTTATAGGGTTTAAAATAAAAGTTTTATGAAGCATAATTGATTGCAAAAAAGCAACTAATTTGTTAAACTATTTTCACTATACATTAAGCTGAAATGCGCAATAAGTTCGTTAGATTAATTTTTTTTTCAAGAATATCAAACAGCAAATATGTAAGACATAAAATAATGTCAAAATATGTCGATGGAAAATATGTGGGACACATTTACGTCGGCAAAAAATTTGTCTGAAAAAATGTCGACAGATCTGCCAGACATATTATGTCGCAACAACCCTGAATAGAATGAATGAATTTCAAATAAATAAAATAGGAGCAACATTGCCGTCTAAAAGTAATGAAATTTAAATAAATGAAACAAATATTTTAAGTTTTAATAATATAGATTATTCGCGTTGTTTTAATTAACTTTTATATTTATGCATAATACTTATTTTTCTCAGTTTATGTGTATGCATATGTTTGCTAATTTTAAGGTAGTTATATAGTAAAAACTTAGCGATTTCCATTAAAAAAATTAATTTTTATTTTTTTAGATAACTTTTTATAAAATTTGACTGACTTTTTAACCATAAATAACACGATATAGTTTTAATAACAAAATAGTTAAAAAATTAATTTTATTGATTATGAGTTAAGAAATTTACTTAGTTACGCCCATAGCAACCAAAGTTTTTATTGATAAATTTTTATCTAAGAACTAAATTTTAAATAGTCGTTTTTATTTTTGGGTTTGTATAATTACTAAACTACTTGAAAATTAAAGTTGAAAATTAATGTTGTTAGACAAAATGAATGTATGAAATTTTTAATTAAAATATTGTATTTAAACTTTGAAGCTTGATTTCTCAATTGTATTTTTTTGTCTGACTGCAAACAGCAAATCATTCATCCCTTTTTGACCAGATATGCAATCAACTTCATTTTCAGGTTTGTTTTGTTATAGATAGAACAGCAATACTGGAACTTACTGGAACCAACCTCAAACTTGTTTCCATTTAAATATATTTGTATTTTACCAAAAGTTTTTGCATCGAAAATATCCTTTAAAACTAAAAGAGCAGCCATTTTAAAAATAATTATTATAAATAATTATTATAAATAATTATTATAAATAATTAATTAATTAATATAAATAATTATTATTTTAAGTTTTTCTAGTGAGATTTTGTTTATTACACTATAATCCAACAGTGTGGCAAGTTTTAGCTTGTAATGTCTTAAAAAAGCTGAGAAAATGTAGTTTTCTTTTTTTGTTGAGTTTTCTGCATTTAATGCTGAATCAGCATAAAAAAGGGTAAAACAATTTTTATTTCAGCATTTTAAAATAAACTAAGTGTTATTTAGCCTTGCTACTAATTTATATAACACCTTAAATGCTTTAACCCTCCTAAAAATAAATTAGGAACTTGGTAACTTTTTTTCTTTTTGTGATTGTTAACTATGCGATGGTTGATGACATCGACGACATAATGATATCAAAATGTTAATTCAAATAAATCTGGTGCAAACAGAATTTTATTTCATTAGAAAACTTACAAACATTAAAAGTGTTTATATAATGAAAAATTTTTTGTAAACACTTTTATGACTATTTTAAATTAACAAAGCGCTTTTTGTTTTTAATAAAAAGAAAAAATTTATTGAAAAGAAATTAATTTTGACAAACCTTTTGCAAATAAAAATTACCTTACAATCTTCATAAACTGATCTTAAAAAATAAGAAAAAAAAAATGCAAGAGTATTTAAAATCCAATACACATCATTAAACAAAATGTTAGTAAACTAAATAAAACTATATAAAACACGATTAGCATCCAAGTAAGGAAATTATTTGGAGACAAAAACTTATTGATGCTTTTGAAATGGCGATTTAAAATGGATGTAAAACACCATAACTAGTCATATGAAGTTCAAATAGAATTAGAAAGTTTAGAAATGACAGCGCAAATTTTCGGAACAGATTAGCTTTTAAATGCAAAAAACGTAAATATGAATTACAAAAGGCATCACACCTACTTTCTAAATAACGATCAACTTTCTAATATAACTTATAACAGTTTTGTGTTTATTTAAATTTTAAAATGTTTTTAATGACTAGTAATTTTAAAATAAATTAGAAAAAATAGACTAATTTTATTCGAGATAACTTTTTATCCGTTATTAAATGGACATTTTAACAAAAATTTAGCATTAGTGCTTTCTAATTTTAGCATATTTATAACAAAGTCAAACGACCTGCGTCAAACTCAGAACTAAATCTTCAGGCCAAGGATTGATTTTATGAATAATCTTGAATAAAAACGTACATTTTTACATTTTTAAAGGAACTTTAAAGCTAAATAAAAATTGGAAATTTTTCTAGAAACATGAAGAAAGTTGCCCCGAGACATCATTATTTGGTAATTTTTAGCCCTTATCTTTGAAAAATACTTATGGCTTTTTTACTATATAGTCATATAATTATGTGTTAGTATAATTCTATATAACATATTCTTTTTCCAGCTTAGTTAACAAATATCTGTTGTCCCACGAGATAAACTAAACTAAAACTTAACGTAAAATTAATAAATAGGACTGCATAGCTACATATAATGTCACATAGTTACATGTCATGTAGTTATATATAACGATAAATAGTTCTATAAAATGTTATATAATTACATAGGAGGAAAAACATAGTTAGATGAATCTGAATAGTTCATCAAAACAAAAAGAACAATATTACAAGTTTTTAAAACTTTTTGTCGACTATAAATTTTTTATTTTTTGTTAATTAATGGGTGAGTTCTTTTCTTCACATATTGGCTAATAAAGAATGTCAAAATTTTCCTCATATGTTTTACTATGTATGTATATATTATATTGGCTAAAAGCAGGTAAAATTGTGAAAGATAGAGTGTATCGAAAAACAACTTTTTTTGATTTTGAAATTGTAATAGATCAGAAAAGTTGCATAATGCCATAAAGAGTAATTGTGCCAATCTTTTTTTTTTTTTTTTTCAGTTTGTCTTCAGTTTGCGCAAGGGTTTTATTTTTCTTAAAAAACATGTTTTCTGACCTTTTTTACAAAATAAAATTAACAAATTCTATGCATATATTCGATTTGTAATAGAGTTTAAACATTGCACAATGACTAAGTTAGAAATGATTTTAATTTTCAAGAAAATATTTTAATGTCTTCAGTTGCCGCTAGAGGGCTGAGTTTTCACAAAAAAACACTGTTTCATGAGTTTCTGGCAAACAAGCTCTGCAATCCATAATGTACAATTAAAGTTTTAATAAGAGTGGAAAATGTTTTTAAAAAATGTTTAAAGTTTAGCTGTAATAAACTTCAACTATCTGATTCATTTGGATCTGTCTCAAACTGTCTTTTTGTGTTGAATAAAAGCATTATTTTTTTGCAATGCAAGTCTTGCACGAATGAAGCTGTCTCTACTAACCAAACTGTAAACTTGATTACGAAACTCAACGCAAACTTGATTACGAAACTGCGGACTCGGTTACAAGTTTGATGCAACTTTATCATAGACATAATAACAGTTACTAGTATTATATCTATGTTGAAGTTGCTATATGTTGTTTTTTATTATTTTACGAAGAAAGATGCAATAAATATATCATCTCAAGAGTCAGCACTATATTCTATAAAAATTGATTCTATAAAAAGAGTTAAACACAAATAAAACAACAGGCTATGACTCTATTTAAGCCAGCATAATCAAAAATTGCTATGGGTTTATTTAAAGAAGTTTTATTAGATATTTTCAACAAATCGCTCAAAGCAGGTGTTTTTCCAGATAAACTAAAAGTTGCAATGATTACACCCTTTTTTAAATAAGGAGATGAAAGTTTGATTATAAATTATCAACCTATATTGACGTTAGCTGTTTTTTCAAAAGCCCTCGAGCGTATCATGTATAATAGGCTATTTGCATTTTCGAATGAAAACAATCTTCTCTATTGTAACCAATATGGTTTTCGATCAAATTACTCTACGGAGCATCCACTTGTATATCTTATATATACATTTTATATCTTGTAATAAATCCACTTTAGGTATATTTCTAGACCTGTCGAAAGCATTTGACACCGTTAATCATCAAATTTTACTAGAAAAACTGAAACTTGGAGTATGCCATGAATACCATAAATGGTTTCCAGTTACTTAGCTAATCGAAAACTGTTTATATCTCTAAATGACGGTTTTCAGTCAAAAAACTTAAAGTATTATGTGGGGTTCCACAAGGGAATATCCTCTACTGTTTTAAATCTATTCAACGATCTATACAGAGCATCAAATACTGTGTCTACTATCATGTTTGTAGGCGACACCACTTTATTTCATTTTCATAATAACATTATTTCTCTATTTCAAGTAGCAAGCAAAGAACTAGAACAAATACTAAACTGGCTTAAATCTAACAGCCTATTCCATTCTAAACGGAAGTCTTAATATATTCCTACATCCTAACCAATGCTATATATAAATAACATCAAAATTGAGCACTCTTTCACAAACAAATTAGTTGTTGTTTTAATAGATGAAAACTCATCCTGGAGAGATTATATTAATCATATTTGCAAAAAGTTATCAATAAACATCAGTACTTTATATAAAATCCGTCAAATCTGAGACAAATCTACACTAACTTAACTATATTTTGCATTCATCATCAGTTACTTATCACAATTTTTTTTACATTCATCATTAGCTACTTATCACAATATTTTTTTGCATTCATCATCAGTTACTTATCGCAATATTTTTTGCATTCATCATCAGCTACTTACCACAATATTTTTTGCATTCATCATCAGCAACTTATCACAAAATTTTTGGCATTCATCATCAGCTACTTATCACAATATTTTTTGCATTCATCATCAGTTACTTATCTCAATATTTTTTGCATTCATCATCAGCTACTTCTCACAATATTTTTGCATTCATAATCAGTTACTTATCACAACATTTTTTGCATTCATCATCCGCTACATATCACAATATTTTTTGCATTCATCATCCGCTACTTATCACAATATTTTTTGCATTCATCATCAGCTACTTATCACAATATTTTTTGCATTCATCATCAGCTACTTATCACAATATTTTTTGCATTCATCATCAGCTACTTATTACAATATTTTTTGCATTCATCATCAGCTACTGATCACAATATTTTTTGCATTCATCATCAGCTAATTATCACAATACTTTTTGGAGTAGTAAAAGCAAATCTAAACTCAAATGTCTCCTCCAGCAATTGAATTATGCAGCAAGAATTATTTATTTTTAAAACCACTTTACAAATGCATTTAGCATTTGTGAAGTTGTGAAATAAAGTTCCTAATACTTATGTTTGTGATTTAAATAAAGCTCCTAATAATTATTGTGAAGTGGTTTTGAAAATAAAGCTTTTGATATTTATGAAATAAACATATTCAAAGTCACACCATTTATGTTCCAACATCAGTTTAAAAAAATTCCTATGGTTTTTTATAATAATTATCCTAAAACATCAAACTGATACAAACTGGAACATTTGTAAAACCTCTCCGTATATTAAATCCTACACCTTTTCCACTTCTTATAGTGGCCCAATGCTATGGAACCATTTTAAAAGTATAAGTCGTAAACTTAGAGAAGCCAATACCGCTCAAAAATTCAAAAAGAACTTATTGCAAATCAAAACTCTTTACTTGATTTTTTCTAACAACACACTTTCATCCTCTTTTTATTTATTAAAGGTTACTGATGATAAATGTTTTCCAGTCTCCATATATATATCGTCCATAAATTACGTAACGCTAAATTTAACAAATAAGCAAAACAAAAGAGATCATAAGTTTTCCCTCGTAGAGCTTTTAATTAAACCAAAAATAAATTTAGGCCTTAAAGTTCAGTAAAAATTGCCGCGCAAAAGAGCAAATGATCTCCATCTTCTACTTTTTTAATAAGTTGAGCGTTGCGTAATTTATGGACGATCTCTAACTACTCTATATAATGAAATGTATTTATATTAAATATTTCTTAATTTTTATATGACGGAAATCACCTTGAATTGTAAATGATTGCTGACAAAAATAAATTACATAAAAAATTTTTTTTATAATTTTTTTTATTTTAGGTGCCCCAAGAAGTCCTACTGGTCTTGTCACAGAGCACCGCGGAAGTGCGGAAGAGCACCGCGGAAGTTATAACCAGGTAGTTCACGCCTCCTTTCTTACCGTGACGCGAAAATATGTCCAGAGCTCGTTTCGAACCTGGATCCCCTGCTTATATAGCAAGCGTTCTAACCACTGCGCCACGGCCACACTAAATAAACTATTCTATTAGAACTTGATTACGTTAAAATTTTACGTTAAAATGTAACAGTTTTTTTCTTGAAGAAAGCGATTGTTGTTTTCCTAATATTTTAACGTTATTAAAAAAAAAATCGAAGAAAGTTTCTTAACATTTTAAAGTTACAAAAGTAAACGCAATTTGTTATAGAGTTAAAGAACAATAGAAAAAAATTTACTTATGCGCGGATTTCTACTTTATGGAAATTTTTCGCGCAACTGAAAGGAAAAGAAAATCATTAAACTGTAACAAAAAAAATTAAGCTACGCAATTTTTATGTTACGAGATTGAATAATTTTCTTTCCGTTCTGTTCCGCGGAAAATTTTCTGCAGGTATAAATCCGCCTTAACACTGAATAAATCTTGGCGACTCTAGAGCTGTTCGAAACAGTTTGAAAACTTTTCATTTTTTAACTTTCAGTTTGAAAACTTTTTCGTTTTTTAACTTTCAAACAAAAATATGTGATCTTTTTACTTTGATTTTAATTCTTTATTTGTAAATTAATCCGCCATTGCATAAATTTATTCATTTATTCAGGTCTTATATCATCATGGAGATATCGCAAGAGTCAAATTCGCAAAAGACATTAGTAATAATAATGAACTCTTGCGAGATTTCTAACTGAGGGTTGTTCGATCTCTTAAATGAGGAACTATAGCGGCTTGGTTTTGATTTACAATACTGCGAATCGGACAGCAATGTTGGTGGTTCAAACTATCATGGTCATTATAACATTACAATGGACTATTATTGCTGATATACTCTATTCTGATGTCTGCAAAAAATAGTCTATTTGATAACTTTTAGTGTCATACAATCATTCAAAGAAAGACATATTTGTCCTCTGAATTAAACCAATTGCTTAAAGAATAGTTTTTCTTTGCAAATCACTCTGTACTTTTTTAGGTCATTATAAGTTGAATAGTTTGTGATTTCAGTCTTCATGTTATGGTTTATTATTGGAAAATTTGCAGACCTAGCAATTTAAGCAACATATGTATGTTAGGAAGACGCCATGAAATGATTGTTACGCAAACAATTCCCTCTGGACAATAATTTCTAAAAATCGTTCAGAATAACGATTAGCGATTGCAGAATAAGTATTCACGGAAGATGAATGAGAATTACACGGAAAATGAATGCAAAAGTATTCCCTTAGAGACTAAACCCGCACGAGAAATTCTCACTTAAAAGTCGTAGCGCTAAAATCAACAGAAGTTGAAATAACAACACAAGAAGACTACACACAACTAATATAATAATTAGATGTAACAATTTGATATATAGATATAGAAATAAATGTCAACAAATATTAATTGAATTCTCTCTCCTTTGAGTAAGAATGCGAAACATTACATGGTACCAGAAGTGGACTGGAGAGTTTTACAAAAAAATTTTGGAAAATGCTCATCTATTAAAAGAAAAAAGAAAATGGAACACTTATTACCAAAGCCGAACGAAATGGACTTCAATGAATCCAATATTGCTGTTACATAAAAAAAATGGAAACAAACAATGAAGTTGTATCTAAAAGTAGCAATGTCAAATAATTCTGAAGAAGAAAAATACTCGACGTTCTTATTTATTATCGATGAAAAGGGAAGAGAAATATTCAACACATGGACTTGGAATAAAATAGAAAATGACGATAGTGAAATTGATGACATCACGGTAAAAGAACTGTTTGAAAGATTCAAAGAATACTGTTTACCAAAAAGAAATCTGATTTTGGAAAAAAAGAAAGCTTTTCTTACAAAAACAAGATGTCAATGAATCATTTGGTTTTTTTGTGACTGATTTAAAAAGTTATATTACGCAAAATAATTTTACAGAATCAACTCAGACAAAGTCTTAAATAATTTACTTCAAAAAGGAGCGGATTTAATTTTAACAAAAACAATTAGCAAATGCCGAGCTGAAGAAGTTGCAAATGTAGAAATGAAATTAATTACTTACGAAAAAGGTGTAAAAAAATTCATAAAGCCAAGACAAGCAAATGCGACAATCGGACAATTACCGAAACGGAGAAAATTCGCGAATAATAAAAATGTATCAAAAAGCAAAACAGACTGGGTTGAACCAAATAAACAAAAATTGAAACAAATGAATAATGTTTCAAATACAAAACAACAACAAACACAGTGCAACAAAACTTATGAACCAAAAAACTGTTTGGCATTTGGTCAAACATGCTACAAATGTAACAAAAAAGGGAAAAAAAAACTGAATTGAATAATGGAAAATGGAAAAAACCAGAGTAATAACAAGAATAGATGAACCCACAGAATGGGTGAACTTGCTGGTGATCGTGGAAAAACAAAACGGACAACTAAGTCTTTGTCTGGATCCAACAGCTATTAATTAAGCTATGAAAAGAGATTGTTATCAATCACCTACTTTCCAAAAAATATCAACTTTTTTTTTTTTAATTTTTTTTTATTTTAGGTGCCCCAAGAAGTCCTAACGGTCTTGTCACAGAGAACCGCGGATGTGCATTTAACCAGGAAGAGCTCGTTTCGAACCTGGATCTCCTGCTTAAAAAGCAAGCACTCTAACCACTGCGCCACGGCCGCACAAACTATATTTGGTGGTGCAAAAAATTTTACTAAGCTAGATGCAAATAAAGGTTATTGGCAGATTCCACTAGATAAAGATAGCTCTATGTTAACTACGATGAACACACCATTTGGAAGATTTAGATTTACACGTTTACCTAATGATATACATTTGGTGCAAGAAGTTTTTCATAAAAGAGTTAGTCAATGTTTTAATGATCTTCGTTTTGTGGAAACTGATATTGATGATATTCTAATATGGGGCACGAAAGATGTAAATCATGATGAAAATCTGGCAACATACTTAGATCGAGCTGAAAAAATGGGAATGACCTTAAATATTGAAAAATGCCTATTTCGAACAAAGGAATTGATATACTTAGGACACAAATTTTCAATAAACGGAATACAACCAGATAAATCAAAAATTAATGCATCAATAAAATGCGTTGGTAACTTCCTAATTAATTTATCGGAAATTACAGAACCATTTCAAAATCTAATAAAAAAAAGAACGCACACGCAATGGAGCGAAGTACAAGATCAATCTTTCCATAAAATTTAAAAACTTCTATGTTCTGAACAATGTCTTGCATTTTATGATATCCAAAACATGTGACGTTACAAGTAGACGCATGTAAAGGTGGTGTTGGAGCAGTCCTACTTGAAAAATGAAAACAAAATGAAAAACCAATTGCATTTGCATCAAGGTCAGTGACACCAGCTCAGTTAAACTATGTATTTATCGAAAAAGAACTTCTCTTTCTATTTTTTGGAAGTGAGCGATTTCACCAAGTTATATAGAAAAAAAGAAAATTGTATGACAATATTACAAAGAAAGCGTTAGCAAATATTCCTCCGCGTCTGCATCCTATTTCATCAAGGTCAATGTCTCCATGATGCAAGAGGTCGTCTCCGTCCTCTTGCATCAAAGTCAATAACACCAGCTCAGTTAAACTATGTATTCATCGAAAAAGAGCTTCTTTTTCTATTTTTTTTGAAGTGAGCTATTTCACCAATTAATATGGAAAAAAAGAAAATTGCATGACAATATTATGAAGAAAGCGTTAGCAAACATTCTTCCGCGTTTTCAGAGGATGTTATTAAGATTGAAAAAGTATGACACTATTTTAATTTATAAAGCTAATAAAGAAATGATTCTGGCAGATACGTTATCCTGAGCTCACACCAATAAAACGGAAGAATAAATCCCGGAAGGTGAAGTTATCGCTTAAGTACATATGGTCTATGCAAACTGTTAATCATCAGAAGAATATCTAAAAAAAAAAAAAAAATTAATAAACTCAAAGATATTATGCAAATTTAGCAGCGAATTACATAAAAAATTGATAGCAGGATAAAAGAATGATTGACGACTCAGTAAAACCTTATTGGCCGTTCAATGATGTTCACGTCACGTGCACGTTTTTTAAGTATTCTAGGCATGTTCCACGCGTGGAACCTGCCTAGAATACTCAAAAAAAAACAACAAAGGAATTATTAATATCAAGTGAAATACCAAATCATCCATTTCAAATCGTAAGAACTGATTTACTTCACTAGAATAATCAGGATTTTATAATAGTCTAATTATAAAATTTAAATAAAATTACTATTATAGTCGTTATTGGGAAATCGCATAACATCCAATCGCAAACTATAATAAAGAAACTTAAAATGATCTTTCCCAGACTTGTCATACCGTTGATAGTACGGAGCGACAACGGCACATAATTCTCATATTCAGAATTACGAAAATTTAGTAAAGAGTGGGGGTTTAAATATACAACTAGTAGCCCACAGTATCAACAATCAAACGGAACAGCTGAGAGACTTATGCAAATAACCAAAAACTTGCTATCTAAAGCAAAAAGATCAAATCAATATTTGTATATAGCACTACTAGAGATAAAAAATACTTCTATTGACAATTGTGCATCAGAAATCATCAACTACGTATAAAATCAAAAACAATAAAAATCGCTAAAAAAATTACAAAATACGGAAGAGCTACATCTGACGTCTCTATGGAGACAAAACAAGAGTTTATTAAAGAAAAGTTAAATGCAAATTAGCTTATCACTTGAATCATAAAACGAAAAAAGGGATTTATTTTTACGTCTGCATTTGAAAATTAAATTACTCCTTTTGTTAAACAGGCTTTACCTGTATGTGTTGAGATATAAAACTTTATCTCAACACAAATTTTATATCTCCAGATTTTTTTAGATAACTCAGATAAATAAATAAATAAATATATATATATATATATATATATATATATATATATATATATATATATATATATATATATATATATATATATATATATATATATATATATATATATATATATATATATATATATATATATATATATATATATATATATATATATATTTGAAGATGACTATAAAATAGTCATCAACTGAAGATGACTATAAAATAATCATGTATAAAATCGAAACATGTATTGTAATTTTATTTGTGAATAAAAATGGTTTTATTAATAAGTGGAAAAAATTAGTCTTATTTCTCAATTGTTTTATACATATATAATGTATATATGTATATATATATATATATATATATATATATATATATATATATATATATATATATATATATATATATATATATATATTAGGGTGTGTCGATTTTTTTTTTTTTATCAATTTGAAAAACGGCAAGATGACTTTTGGTGAAGAATTTTACGGGGATTCCGAATCCGCAAAAAAAAATTAAAAAAAAGAATGTCTTGCTGGGTGGGTCAGCACTTTTTTTAACGGAAAAGTGACTAAAATATGACTAATTAACGGAGGGAAATAATAATTGAAATTTTTTTTTTTTTTTTTTTAAATTTTTGAAAAACTTAATCACTATTACGTTGAACTTTAGGAAAATTTCATATTTGGTGCAAAATTTATAAAAATAACCACAGAAAGTGAGTTTTTGTGAAGGGCATTTTTACAAAAATAATCCACTTTTTTCATATTGTAGACAAAATGTGACGGTAGAGTTTTAACGACAGCTGTTAAATTAGTTAATTAAAATTGTATTACTTAAGCAATATAATTTTATTATCTAATAATTATTTACAACTGCTGATAAATAAGTGACAAGTATGATACTAAAATTAAATTTTGACTATAAAAGCGATTAAATAAGATTATATATTATAAAGAAAATTTGATTATATATAAACATACAAAATAGAAAAAATTGTAGAAATTAATATGGCATCTTTTAACAAAAAAATAACAATAAAGACAAGAAACATGAAAAAAACTTCAATAACTGAGTTAATTGGTACTGGAAAGGAGTTGCTACTATCTGAACTTCCAACATATAGAGACACACTTCGATATGCAGTCCTTTTAAGAGAACAGTGTGATAAAAACTCCAGAACCTTTTTAATAAAAGATATGGCAAAAAAGGTTGCATGTGCCGTTATTACCCAGTGGCAAAAAGCAAACGCTAATTTTAAAGCTCCTATAATTTATTCTGAAAAAAACATTGTGTACAAAATTATAAAAGCTTGGGATGTTGCATTTTTAATATCAGCAAACAGAGAAAATAAAGAAAATAAAAAAGACTTTATATTGAAATTGGATAAACTTTTTGATATTTTAAATTGTAAGTGTATAATTTCTGATTGTAAAGAATTTGGTTGCAAAGTTATTTGTAAACAACAAGCCCACATTACATGCAACTGCTCTAAGGAATATAAAATTCCTATAATAGACGTTTTTTATATTAAAACCGAAAGAGATAAAGTCGGTGCTAAAGGTTTGCTTCAAATATCTTCCAAAGATATGCCTGAACACAACAGACAGGTTAAAAAATTATATAACCATTCTAATAAAGAAGCTTTTAAGAGAAACAGCATAACAACAAATACAATTTTAAACAATGATTTTTCAATGACTGAAGATGAACTTATTAATGAAGAATTTAACACAGAACCTAGTACTTCAAATTCGAAAGTAAAAAAGTCTAAATATAATACTAAAAGTGTACGAAATGTCGCAATACATAGTCTAAGGTAAAATATATACTTTTTATTTTAAATTAAACAAAATTCTTTATTTAACTATCTAAAAACAAATTCTATTTTTAGATACGGAGTTTCTTCTAGAGCTGCTGCGGCTTTGACTACAGCTGCCTGGATTGATGCTGGATTGATTACTGAGAAAGATACACAGTTTATTGTTGACCATAAAAAAATTGTAAGAGCTCAAGATAATGTAATGAATGAGTTGAAAAATAAAACTTTAAAATATATAGGCAATGGGAACATCAATTGTATTTTGTTTGATAGTAAAAAAGACGTTACCAAAGTAAAGGTAGAAGTAGAAGGATCCAGTCGGTTTTTTCCTGGATCTATTAAAGAGAAACATTACACTACATGCATGGAACCAGGTGGAGGATTTTTGTTTCATTTTACTCCACAAAAATCATTTGAAGAAAAAAAGCATGCCGAAATAGTTGCCGATCATTTAGTCGAGGTGTCATAAAATTTGTCGAATTAAAACTTGATAAAAAGTTGAACTGGCTAATATGCGCTCTTCATACAAATGAACTACCCCTCAGACATCTAATAGTTGAATTAGATGGAAAAACACTTTCAAACAACAAATGGTCCGGTGATTTAGGAAAACTATTGGATACAGTTACAGATTTGGAAATAAACAAGAACTTTGAAATGGTAACTTTAGGTGAACCACTTATTGTTTTGCCAGACAAAATAGTTAAGGATCTTTCGTCTGATCAAGCTTACGGATACAGAATTGTAACAGCAATAAGATCTGGAGTTTTACCTGAAAATTTAATAAACCTTGAAATTGGTCATGTTTCTCATTCAAGATGGCTTACTACTGCCAATCGTTTCTGTAGATTGTGGGTTTCAGTTCATTTTTTAACAGAAAATAACCTTAGAAACCTACGCTTAATTATTGAATTTATAGTTGGTGTTTGTTTTCCTTGCTGGTTTCAAATTAAGGTAAAACATTCCTGGATAGATGGACCAAGGCATATTTTATTCCAATTGAAACAATTAAAATTTCAAAAAAAAGAAGTTTTTGGAATAGTAATAAAAACTGTAAAAAGATCTGCATGGTTTGCATTTAGTGAGTGCATTATTCAGACTCTTTTGTGTTCCAACAATGAAGAGGAACGAAAGTTCGGAGTGCAAAAGATACTAGAAATTAGAGGGGAAGGAGATGATAACACCCAGTTTGGAGATGATTCAGTAAGAAGTCGCAAAACACCATGCATAATTACTGATGCTGATAAATTAACCAATCTAATTGATTGGAAAGATTCATTATACGAACCACTTCTTACTACAAGCCTCACAACCCATGAAATCAGAAATTTTTTTTACCAGCCTATGGTTGTTCCAGATTGGCCATGTCATTCACAATCCATCGAACGTTGTGTTAAGCAGGTTTCTTTTTTTATCTAATTATAAGAATACAATAATTTATTCAAAATTGTTCCATAATGAAATTATTTTTACTGTTTTATATAGGTTACAGAGGCTTGTTCAAAAACATATTCGCATGAAAAGAGAGAAGGATATATAAAAGCACAAGACGTCAGCAGGAGTTTCATGAGCAAAAACAATTCTAAATTTAACTTAGCTGGAATTACCAATTTTAAATAAAATTTATTAACTATTATTTGTTACTTATATGTAAATTTAAAAAAGATTTTTTATACGAAATATTGAAATTAAAATGCAAATAAATAATTTCTTTCTCTAATTTTATTATAACTTTGTATTTTGACATAATTTTGTCATTTTTTCTATAATAAAGCGGATCTTACAAGATATAATAAAGTGGATCTTATTTTATTTTTACGGATTCGTATTCCTTGTGCAATTCTTTACAAAAATAAAATACCCTTATATTTAAAGCATAATAATAACTGGAAAAGACGGCACACACTACTGCTACATGGAGTGTTTAAAGTATAAAAAATGGCATTAATTTTTATAAAAATAACATTCACAAAAACCAACTTTATGTGGTTATTTTTACAACTTTTTAACCAAATATGAAACTTTCATAAAGTTCAATATTGTTTATATTGAGTTTATCAAAAATATTACAACTTCTATTTTTTGTAAATATATTTTCTCTTTAAATAGTCACATTTTAGTCAGTTTACCTTTCAAAACTAAGCGTTCCCCCGTCTAAAATCTAATTTTTTTATTTTTTTTTGCAGATTCGGATTCCTTATAAAATTCTTCACAAAAATGTACACCCAATATTTTAAAATTCGATAAAAAAATAAACGCACTCTACCGTCACATTTTGTCTACAATATGAAAAAAGTGGATTATTTTTGTAAAAATGCCCTTCACAAAAACTCACTTTCTGTGGTTATTTTTATAAATTTTGCTCCAAATATGAAATTTTCCTAAAGTTTAACGTAATAGTGATTAAGTTTTTCAAAAATTGAAAAAAAAAAAAAATTTCAATTATTATTTCCCTCCGTTAATTAGTCATATTTTAGTCATTTTTCCGTTTAAAAAAGTGCTGAACCACCCAGCAAGACATTTTTTTTTTCTTTTTTTTTTGCGGATTCGGAATCCCCGTAAAATTCTTCACCAAAAGTCATCTTGCCGTTTTTCAAATTAATAAAAAAAAAAAAATCGACACACCCTAATATATATATATTAAATTGAAAAACTTACAAATGTATGTATAATTTTACAAAGTTAGGTTTGGTGTCTCTCATAAAGTTAAATACTAGTCATTGAAGTGACACCTTGATAAAATAAACACACAAGGCAAAAAACTAACAAACAATAAAAAGAAATAATAAAGATAGTAAACTAAAATAAAATAGTAAAAAAAATCAATAAAAAGAAAAACGATAAAATTTTAAAAAGCAAGACAAGTAACAGAAAACAAAGGAAAGAGTGAATAAGATGAATGAATGAGGTAACACAACGTTTAATGAAGTATGATAAGAAAAATGATAAAATGGAAAATAAGAAATAAAATAAAAGCATAAAATTAAATGTTAAAAAGAAACAAAAAGTATAAAATCACTTAAATAATAACAACAAATTTAAAAATTTTTCGACTATATTAGGAACCTTTATGTGTTTCTGTTAAGTTTGTGTTATTAAGGTGCTCCCAGAAGTCCATACAGTAATATCACAGATAAGACTGTATGAACTTCTGGGAGCACCACTTAGATCTGAGCCAGAACTCTAACCACTGCGCCACGGCTACTTAAATGTTTAAGGATCTTGTGATACCTCTAATAGTATAACATCGCCATTTTTATTGCAACTACTGCTTAAAATTTTTAATAGTTTCTGCAATAAAATGATGTTCACCGGTGAGTAATGATAAAACAAAGAACAATGTTCTCGAGTCTTTTAATGTAAACTGTCATCCCCTGAGCTCTAGAGAGTGTTTCTAAAGATAAATGCCTTTATTTATTTATAAGTTTAAGTATAATTTAAATTTAATATTTCAATTTAGCCGCCTATACATCTTCAGCATACTATCTTAAATAAGGCGACAAACATTCAACAGCTTATACCATAGCTACCTACGCTGTTAAAAATTCCTTCAAATACTTTTAACATTACACTAAAATACTTTAATCATCCATAGCACAAATATGTCCCATGATCACATCATAATTGTCACGTGATCACATCATAACTGTCCCAAAATCACATCATAACTGTCCCATAATCACATTATAACTGTTCCATTGACACATTATAACTGTCTCATAATCACATTATAACTATGTCATAATCACATCGTAACTGTCTCATAATCACATTATAACTGTCCCGTGATCGCATCATTGCTGCTCTGTTTTTACTCAAAATTTAAATCAAACTTATAACATAGTAAAGCTTTTTTGTTTAAAATTGGTTTTAATATTTTATTAATAAAATTGTAACTAATAAAAGATTTTTATTGATAAAAGAAAAAAAGAGTAACAAGATAAAATAACCCGCATATTTTCATATATATACATATTTTCATATACATACATGTTTAAATATTGTCATTTATTATTTCGCTATAAATTTTTTAATCAAATGAAATTAAATGTTTTCAAAACATATTAAACTTTAATGTTTTGAATATATAAAATTGAATTTTGAATATATAAAACTTGAATATTACCTTATTTTGCAATGCTTTTCAAACCAGTCTGAAATGTTTTTGCAAATATAAATGCTGTCTTTAATAGGAGTTTAAAAAACAGATGTTAATTTACTTATCTAGTAATTGGTTTGAACACCCCTCACTATTTTCTGATAAGATCAATTAATTGTTTTAAATACCTCTATAAGATCTTTACAATCTCGTCTGGAGTCTTGCTAGACTTAATATAGCTTATTCCTTTAAAAGTAATTTATTTATATTAAAACAAGGTAGACATCCATCCTTAAAAACCGTTGAACTATTAAAACACCACAGACAATATTATTATTTTTTTTTAAATTTTTTTAAAGCAATGGAGCCAGTGATTTTGAAGACAAAACCATTTTCGAAATAAAAATTTCTTTTGAAAATTCAAAAATCTGACCAATCAAGACTCTCAGTTTTTAATTCACTGTTATGTTGTTTATTTTTATAACAACTATGTTATAATAAATAATACTCATTACTGCCAATTCAAATGCAAAATTTCTGAACAACTTTGTTATAAAAAAATAGTTTTTAAGTGAGTTTTTTTTAATTAAAAAAAAATCCTTTAACTTTATTATTGAAACCGATCAAAAGCATTTTTAAGTTCTTATCTTTGTATTGCATTTGTAGCTCTATGGTTTAGACTTTCTTATTGCAACATCAGAGTTGCATGTTTTCATTAATAAAAGCATATTTTGTGTTGTCCTGTTTTGAATTGGTACCTTTAGTTGCAGTCCTGACAAAGTTGAAAACCATTTCGATCATAATTAACATAATATTAAACAATTAAAATGTCAATATATATATGAAAAACATTAAAGTACAAATACAATACAAAAAATGTAACTTTATTTTATTTTGTTAGAAAAAATATTTAAATAATTGCAAGATGTCTGTGTAAGTGTGTGTGCCGACTAGCATTAAGCACACACATTTATATACTTATTGCCATATCCTTTTTTTTATAAGGACCATGTAATTAAGAAACCGATAAATTAACTCCAAAATCTTATAATTTTGGAGCTAATTTATTATTAAAAACAACAACAACAACAACAACAACAACAACAACAACAACAACAACAACAACAACAACAACAACAACAACAACAACAACAACAACAACAACATCAACAATAACGTTCAGAATTTTTATAATGAAACGTAATGCGTTGTAGTTTCGGGGTAAAATGTTTGTCTTATCGTTCTGGTTATCTTGTTCCCGTCTTACACAATCTATAAATAAGTTGAATGCATTATGTTATATACTTTCATTGGTGAGAACTATGATTCATATTCCGTTATACGTTGCGTAAACATATACAGGCAAGCCGCACGCCTTTTTGGCGTCACAAGACGAAACTTAATAGACAAAACACATAATTCCTTAATCCATCTAATGACCTTAAATCTGATGAGTTTCTTAAATAAATTCTTTAATCTATGGATCTCAAATCTGAATTTGAATAGAATCAAAACAATATACAAAGATTAAAAGAACTAAAACAATAACCAAAGATAAAAATAAATCAAATCAAATATACTTTGAAATAAGTTTTAACATTTCAAAGAAAAATTTCTTTGAAATGTTACAATGATACAAGTAATTTACAATATATAATGTACAATGTACAATGTAATATATAATGTAATGTACAATGATACAAGTAATTTACAATAACATAAAGTAAATACCAGAAGATACAACTTACAAATATAAACAATGACGAAAATAGAAATAGTAATAATAAATTATATCAATAAAAGTAGTTAACTTAATTATTGTTACTTTTTAATTTTATATATTAGCTATTATTTTTATTAGTTATAATTATAATAATGGTTAAGTGATAATTATCATTATAATAGCGTAATTAAATATCAAAGCTGTATATATACACGATATCAATCAAAAGACTATTACCGACACAAGTAAAAACAGCTTGTACAATTACATTGGTCCAACATATGTAAAATCATAGCAAAAGTTGATTGTTTTTACGATTTAAACCCAACGTTGATTCGATGTGTATGATCCAACGTTAAATCAATGTCCGTATACATTTATTTAACGATGGACAATAACAATAATCTAATGTATATAACTCAACATTAATTCAATGAATTTAAATCAACGTTGATTTAGTGTATACAACCGAACATTGCGAGTGCAAAATTTCAACTCGGAACTTTTCAACTCTTTAACTCGGAACAAATTTCAACTCGTAAATTTTTAACTCGAGAACAAAATTTCCGGAAATTTTCGAATTTCTTAAAAAAAGATTAGTTATTTTATAATTGATGGGTAAAAATTTATACCTTATTTAGGTAGTTGTTATTGTCAATTATATGATAAAATATTGTAAAGCAGTTTATAAAATTTTTAAAAGCCCTCTTTCAAAACCATATTTCTCGGTAATTTGTTAAATTCTTTTTTTATAACTGTAAGTAGCAACTAACATAATTTGTTTTCAAAATTTTCTAAAACTATTTTATCCTGTTATTTGTTAAGCATATTGATGTTTGTTGCCTTAGCATGCTTTGTTTAAAGCTAAACATAGTTTGCGCCCCTCCCCCCCCCCTAAAGGGGAAGGGACATTTTTAATATCTATTAAATTAACCTATAAGTTACTAAAATTTGTAAAATTATATATGAAAAGACTTGATTGAATATTCACAGTATTTTAAAATTTTTCTAAAAATTTCATTCGAAAATATAGTTAGTAATAAAAATAAAGAACTAATAATTTCGAGGTCATAAATTCCACCACTATGTTTAAATAAGTGGGGTTGAATCCTTAGAAAGTACCGACTGGTTTCTTAAAAATAAAAAAATAAAAAGTCCTTAAAAACTAAATTCACCCGACTGAATTGTGTCAAATACCCGACTAGCTGACTAAATTTGTCAAAAAACCGACTTTAACTTGATACCGCCTTTTATGTGGGGGTGGAACTGTCCACTACCGAAGATCCCCCTAAAATCGCCTTTGTATGCAATCTTTACCCATAAGAAATCTTTGTTTCTCTAAAACACTCTACAAAAATAATACGCAATAAAACTTGTTAATCTAAAAAAAATTTTATTCTTTGTATTTTGTAAATATTTTACATTGTAGTTGAGAGAAGTAAAAGCTAGAAATATTTTGTACAATTTTACTTTTTGTTGTTTTACAAAAGTAATGCAATTAAAAGTAACTCATATTAATTTGAACGTTTTATTGCTTTTTGAAAAAAAATGGGCGATTAATAAATGTGATAACAAAAATTTGACTTATAGATGTGTATTTTACACTTTTGGGTTTTTATTATTATATATTTTTTGTTGAAATATTTAAAGAATGCCCAACATAAAATACATATTTTTGAAACAAATAAATAAATTTTATAAAACTATATAATAATTATGTTTATTCCGATAAAAATTTTTTGAAAATTTCCGGAAAATTTCGGTAAATTTTCAATCTAACAAAATTGTATAGCTTAAGTAAAATCTTCTGCAAATCTTGAAATATTTAACTTAGCGTTTCATTTATTTTAAAAAAATGCGCGATTCTTAAATAACTTCATAATAACAAATAATAATAATAATAAATGCGCGATTCTTAAATAACTTCATAGTAATAATAACAATATAATAATAATAACAATAATAATAATATATGCTTTAGTGTCTCCGCTATAATCCACTCGTGGTTTTAAATAAAGAATAATGCATTTGTAACATTTTAATTAAACGTTTTAAGCAATATAACTAAAAAAGAAGGACTATTAAATAAACATTAAAACTTATATTAATAATAATATAAAGGCTTTTATGAATTAAAATTTAAGATTAATGTATTTCTATCATTTTAGTACTTCTAAAATTAAAAATTAATGTATTTCTATCATTTTACTCCTTTAGGTTCTTAAACTAACAATGAAGAGTTTTGCCTTTGTTTTTTGAATTGAGTCTTTTTTATAATCTAATCGTGTAAATTTGAATGCAACTCGATTTCGGACGAAATTTCATGGCTTTCTCTTTTCTTTTTAACTTTTTTTTCTCGTTTCTTCCTTAATTTTTCTTCCTCTTTTTTTGACATTTCTTGTTCTTTTGTCTTATGAACTTGCTGCTACTTTCAAATGCCAAAACCAAAGGTAAACATTCCATTTTGCGTTTGGACGTAAAGACTGTTTGTAATGGCCATACTAAAATGTTTTCGATTGGTTTTACGATTTCGGCTACTATTTTTAAACCGAAAAAAGCTGGTTCTAGTTTTTTTACCTCTGCATTATTATAATCAGCCATTTCCATATTAGCTATAATTTGCACATTTTCTACAGGTTGGTTCTTTTCATTGTTTTGTTGTACGTCATAAAGCAAAACTATGTTTGTGCCAAATTAGGCTCTTTTCCGAAAATGGTATTCAAGATCACTATTCCTACCTAGATAATTGTCAGCTATTTTAAACTACTCTAAAATACTTGAATAAATGCACGATTTTATAAAGATAATATAAAGTGATAAAGTCACATTTGAACGATTCTTTTCTAAATAAGCAGTGTCAATTGCAGTTGATTCATATAGTTTTGAACAATTTTTGTGTAGTTAACACTAATAGCATCAAATGAAAAAAATTTTGGTATTTTTAAAACCACTTTTAATCTTATTTACTATAGGAGGATCGATTACAAATGGACTTAATGCCTCTGTTATATTTTCCTTGTTTATATCCTGTCCTTTATGGTCAATGCGCTCATGGCCTACTATAATTACACGGCCGGATATCTTGCTTTTCGGAGCGAAAAATTAGAAGGGTAACTTTTTGACTTACATAAACGTATTTTAAAACAGTTTATTCAAATATTCTTAATATGGTTAACACATGTGCTGTAATTTACTGTAAAACTGGATATAAAAAGAGAGAGAATCGAATTAATTTTATTCCTGAAAAGCATCCACTTTTTGGATTTCCAGAAAATAATCCTGACATTAAATCAGTGGGTAGTATTTATCAATCGAAAGTTATGGAAGCCTAGTAAAAATTCGGCTATTTGTGCTAAACATTTTGAAGAAAAGTATTTAAAAATTGGCAAAAGAGTTTCATTAATTTGGGATTTAAATCCCGTTCCAACTATTTATTGCTTACCTGAAAAAATACCATTATCAGTATATCCAACTACATCGAAGGGTAGAAAGCCACCGTCTGTCCGTCATCCATCAAATAATCAGGATGAATCCAATTTATTTATAGAGAAAGATAAAATTCACTGTTTAAATGATTTAAATAATGTTAACCTAGAAGGGTCTGATACTCAAAATATATAATGACAAATACATATTTTTTAATTTAGAAGTTAATCAACGCTTAGGTATTTTAAAAGTTACAGAAACAATTGTAGTTGATGAATTTATGCATGTT
Organism: Hydra vulgaris; assembly: GCF_038396675.1. Taxonomy (NCBI): domain Eukaryota; kingdom Metazoa; phylum Cnidaria; class Hydrozoa; order Anthoathecata; family Hydridae; genus Hydra; species Hydra vulgaris. The sequence goes on along the minus strand of NC_088926.1, from coordinate 18,533,320 downwards.
TCCTTGTTCTATAAATCATCTTATCTTCCATTGCCTCCATGGTTTCGAAATATTGGCTGTGTATTAAAGAAAAAAAGTGTACTGGAGAATTTTCCAGCATATATAAAAAATTATCTAGAAGAAAATAGTTTATCAAATGATTTAATGACTGAACTCAATGAAATAAAATACAAAAAACCAGTTGATCGGCCAAAGTTTTCATCAAATCTTTTACGATATTCCCTTATTCTTCGATATACATCAGCGCAGGCCTATAAACTCTTATTAGAACAGTTTCCTCTACCATCATTTAGTCTTTTGAAAAAAATTAATAAAGGTGGGGTAGAACCGTTGAAATCTGTAAAATGTTTACTAAACCAAAATAAAATTGACAAAGATGTAGTGCTGTTGATGGATGAAATATATTTGCAGAAAGAAGCACAATATCAAGGTGGTAGAATGATAGGTGTAGATAATGAAGGAATTTTATATAAAGGCGTAATGACCTTCATGATTGTTTCTTTAAAAAAAAAGTTTAATTTTGTTATAAGAGCTATACCAGAAGTAAAAATTGAGGGTAAATGGCTAGCTGACCATGTTGATGAGTGCATTACATCTCTACAAGAAAATGGTTTACACGTACGTGGTGTAGTTTCTGATAATCATTCCACTAATGTTTCTGCTTTTTCACATTTGATGCATAAATATAAGAATACCAACCATGTTAGTAGTATTACTCATCCTACAAAAAAAGATAGTGTAATATATTTATTTTTTGACGCTGTCCATCTTCTCAAAAACATACGAAACAATTTACTAAATTACAAACGTTTTATATTCCCTGCTTTTTATTTTGACCAGTTTCATGATGTTATTGATGTACATGCTGGTGAAATATTATGGAAGTTACTTCATGATGTATACGATAAAGACCAATTACTTCAGTCGAATTTAAAAAAAGGTTTCAAATTATCTTATAAATCACTTCATCCAGGCGATAATAAACAAAGTGTACCACTTGCTCTTGCAATATTTGATCCTACAACTTCTGCAGCTATTGAAAGTTATTTTCCAGATCGGACTCAAGCTTTTTAAAGTTGATAAATATATGGTGGACAATAAGTAACAGTAAGCAAAAATACAACAACAATTATTATATTGGAAATGCAGCTGTTTTGGGTGACATGAAACCTTTATTTTTGCGCAATTTAGCTGAATGGATTGAAGAATGGCAATTATCTCAAGTTTCAAACTCTCAAAAGTTTACATTAAGTAAACAAACATCAGAAGCTCTTACGACCACTTTAAGATGCACAGCTTCACTTATTGATGATTTAATTCAAGAAGGATATAATTATTTTTTAATATCACGCTTGCTAACTGATCCATTAGAGTTAAGATTTTCAAAATATCGTCAAATGAGCAGATTTTTAATTGGTTTGCGTGAACTTGAGACATCTGAGCGCATTTTAGCAGTGAAAACTTTACTTAAAGAGTCAGTCAATATCTGGGAGGAAGTTGTAAGAAAAGAGAGTTGTAATATATCTTTAATGAAATTATTTGATGATAAATTGCAAGAAATTTTACCAGATATTGAAGAATGCAATTTAGATTCAGAGAGCTTTGAAGTTGCTACAGTTATTTCTGGTTATGTGGTTAAAAAGTTTAATAAAAAGATCAAATGTGGTGTTTGCAAAACTGTTCTATTAGCTGTATCTGGCGAGGTACAATGCCAATATTTTGAAAAACTTTCTCGTGGAGGATTGATTTTACCAGCTATTGATTTTACACATTATGTTTCAAAAGCATTTGCAATATTAGATACTGCCATTTTTCTTATAAGAGACTTAACTCTTTGTGATCGATATGTTGCAGAGCGAGTACTTAGATTAAATGATTATGCTACTTCATTTTTATGCGATGAACATCAAGTTATTGGTGTAAAATTTATAAATCGTGTTGTTACAAATATTTATCTTAACAATGAACAAAAAAAATTTTCTGATGAAATTAGAAAGAACAGTGTAAAGGATTTTAAAAGTTGACAGAGAAAAAAATTGAAGCTGAATTAGGTGAACTAATCAATGCTAAATTGATTATTTCAATTGTATATACTTCCTTTATTATTAGATTTTTGTTTATCGTCTTATATCTCATTAATATAACTGAGATGTTATTTTTGAGAAATATATTTCTTTTGAGGTACATATTTATGTTAATAGAGTCATTACAAATTTTAGTATTTTATTATTTAATAAAGTTATTACAATTTTTTATTGATGAATAAAGTACAATATAATTTTATTATATTTTAGCGGTGTTAGTTTTTTAGAAACATCATCATCAGGCAAAGGAAAGTGTCTAATTTATGATACATTTATCATATTTCTCAGACAAATTTTATTTTGTATACACACTTCCGTAAATAAAACCCCTGTAAAAATCATAATTTTAATTTCTGTAAGTGTGGCCAAACATTCTATACGATATATTTTTGTTTTGAAAAGTTACCCTTCTAATTTTCGCTCCGAAAAGCAAGATATCCGGCCGTGTAATTATAGTAGGCCATGATGCGCTATTGTCGGCAAAAAGATTTTCACTTTGCTTTAATTGGCCCCAAAACATTCACATTAAACTGCAAAATGGAATGAAATTTGTTTTTTTGTTCTTAAATGTGTTACATTTAAGAACAAAAAAAACAAATGTCATTCCATTTTGAGTGCAAAACTAACAAAGTTTGATAAAAAAATGTGAAGCATCAGAGCCGTAACCACCGGGGGGCCAGGGGTATAGGCCCCCCAATAATTATTAAAAAAAAATTTTTTCTTAGAAACCTATTGTATAATATATAGAATGACTTTATATCTATTGCATTTATTTTTTTGAGATAAACTTGAAATCTGCGAAAACCTTACATTTTCTCAATACTGCATTTTATTGCAAGAAATGAAGTATTTATTGTTATTCATGTGAGGTTTTTACACGTCACAATTCGATTGCCAAATCGAATAATGTTATCATCAACATTTTTTTTGAATTATTAATAGGATTCTATTATTAAAACTAATTTAAAAAGGTTTGTTTTAGTTATTATAAGTTATTATTTTCAAATTTTTTCTTGATCATAACTACCCCCTCCCCCTTTTTTTTTTTAGTCGAAGAAACCCCAGACCCCCCTCCCCCCAATATCAAAATTGTGGTTACGGCTCTCAGCATGACCTTCAAAAAAAATCAATAAGTGATTATGGGATAACTTCTTTTATGAAAAATCGATGAAAAACGCTTGCGATATACTCAAAAAAACATTCAACCATCATCCAACCATTTTCGCTTTTTCCAATGCTCTATCCTTTTTTTTAAAATTTAATTTATTCACATTTTCCCAGCTACATATTATTTACAATTTTTTCACATCGTAATATAATCAAAAAATATACTTCCGTTACAAAAGATTATATTTAACCAAATACTGATAAAATACATTTAACAGGAAAAATAACACTCAGTTAAAAAAGAAGAAACAATTAAAAAAAAAATTTAGAAAGCATTAGTTGAATATATTATGAAGGACTTGTCATCGAGAACCTTGGGGTATTACGCAAGATACACATAAACATTGTGATTCTTTTGCACAAGTATTTTAAATATTGTGATAAAAATTTTTTTTTTCCAATTGAATTATGATTTGTATGTGTGTATTTTATTTTATTTATTTTGTTTTTTTAATGTTTTATATTTTAGCATATAATAGTATATTAGCATAGATATTGATTTGATAAATGTTTAGCGCTTTCATTTCTTTTAATAGAGGTTTAGCATCTGTATGTTTGTTTTTAATATATATAATTCTAGAAGCATATTTCTGCCGTCGATAAAGAGGCATTAATTTTGTCTTGTGTGTGCTTCCCCAAGAAATGTTAGCTTATGTAAGATGACTATGTTTAAATGAAAAGTAAAGAATTTTTAGGTTTTTTTGTGATAAAAATGGTCTACCTTTAAAAAGTAAACCAAGATTTTTAGATATTTGAGTATTGATGGCCTTTATTTGTGCTGTCCATGAATCATTTTTGTCTATAAACACTCCAAGAAATTTAGTTGTTTGGGTTCTTTCAATATTGTTGAAATCGATATTTAGAGAGGAAGGAATTGATGGAAGTGCTTTTTTTTATTGCTTTGAATGAAATAAAATATATTTAGTTTTTTGTACGTTTATTGATAACTTATTAGCACTGGACCATGTTTTAAGTTGTTGAAGCTCAAGGTTGACTTTGTCAAAAAGGTCATTGATAGAAGAAGATGAATATTTGTATCATCTATCAATATTTGTACAGATTTGTATCATCTGCGAACATAATGCAATCAAGATTTATAGCTTTAGGAAGGTCGTTAATGTATATAAGGAACAACAAAGGGGCAAGAATTGATCCCTGTGGAACACAGGGATCAATTCTTTTTAATAACAATTAAAAATCTTTAATAACAATTAAAAACAATCAAACAGGGAACAATTTTATTTTTAATAGCTTTGAATTAGAAGTATCGTCAATTATGACACATTGTTGTATATTATTTAAATAACTGGTGAAACATTTAATAGTTGTTTTATACCATATTTTTTCATTTTTTCAATCAGAATTTTATGGTTGACCGCTTTTGTAAGGTCAATAAAGACTCCCAATACACAGAGGCGTAGAAAGAATTTTTTGGTGTTTGAGATAGGTAACTTCCAGACATGGACAAACTCCAAACATTTATATGTTTATACTTATGTAAAATAATGAGGGTTTGCAAAAAATTGCGATGATTAGAGGCTGGGAACAAAAAAGCCCCAAAATTTTTGCCCCCCTGCCCCAAACGTGAGAGCAACAAGTTGATAAAGTATTTTTTGTATTATTCTTAACTAGACATCGATAAATTTTAAGTTTAAATCGATAAATTTTAAGATAAAATTCATCGATAAATTTTAAGTTTGGGGCAGGGGGGCAAAAATTTTGGGGCTTTTTTGTTCCCAGCCTCCAATCATCGCAATTTTTTGTAAACTCTTATTATTTGACATAAGTATAAACATATAAATGTTTGGAGTTTGCTCTATGTCTGGAAGTTACCTATCTCGAACACCAAAAAATTCTTTCTATGCCTCTGCCAATACAAACAGTCCTTTATCAAAAGATGAGCTGATGTTGTTCCTGAGGTTTATGATTGCATGTTCCGTTGAATAATTTGTAAGAAAACCGTACTGAAATTCACTTTTACTGAAACAAATTTTGTTTTCTGTTAGATATTTATACAGTCTATTGTAGATTATTCGTTCAAGAAGCTTGGAGAATACTGGAAGAATTGAGATCGGTCTGTAATTGGTTGGTGATGCTGTGTCTCCAGTTTTAAATATTGGTAAAATTTTCGCCATCTTTAATTTTTCTAGAACAACTTCTGTTCGAATTTATGAGTTAAAAATATTAAAAAGAGGATCTTTTATAAAGGGTAGAATATGTATTACTACATTGCTGGAAATATCATCAATGCCTGGAGCTTTGTTTTTTTTTTAGTGATTTTATTGTTTCTTCGAACTCCTCTAACTTTAGATCATTTTCAGCATGTAAGCTAGTATGATCAGTAAAATAGTTATTAAATGATTTGTTTGAATTATTTATTTGTGATGCTAGGTTTGGGCCAACATTTACAAAAAAATTATTAAATTTTTCGGAGAAAGTTTCTTTATCTGTATACTCAAATCCATTTACTTCGATTCTGGAGGGTAAAGTTTCTGGTTTTAATTTAGTTTTACCAATAACTTCGTTCATAATGTCCCATGTTTTTTTAACACTATCACTATGTTTTTGTAATTGATTGGAGAAATACAACTTTTTTGATTTTTATTTTAATTTTTTCAAAAAGATTTTTGAATTGCTTATAGATCATGAGATTTTTATGATTCCCATTTTTTAAATACTTGTTGTATAACTTTTGTTTTTTCTTAGAGGATTTTTTTATTCCTTTTGTAATCCGTGGACATTTCAAACATTTAATTTTTATTTCTTTTTCTGTAAGTGGAAAGTGCTTATTGTATTGTTCAAGGAAAATGTTTATAAATGTATTATAGTCAGTATTTGTTGCATTGGTTGCATTGAACATAAACAATAGACCAATTTGTTTTCTATAGAGACTCTTTAAATTTGCATAAGAGAAAACTCGTTAATTTATCTTTTATATGTTTTAATTTTTGCATTGTTTATTGAGGTTGAGTATTGTGCAAGTGAAAAAAAAAATTGGGAAGTGATCTGATATGTCTATTGGAAAAATTCCTGTTTTATGAGATGCATCTAGAAATGAGTTTGTTAGTATATTATCTATGGCAGTAATTGAAATTGAAGTGACTCGTATGGGTTTGTTTATAATGGGAGTATACCGTGCTGAAATAAGTTGTCAAAGAAAGTTTTAGTATTGGCGTGTTCTTTGTATTTTAAACAGTCAATGTTCAAGTTTCCTATACAAAATAATTTTTTTTTTTTACTGTTGGTTTTAATAAAAATTTGATTCAAATAGTTAGAAAATTTAATAAAATTGCTGTCAGGTGGTCTGTAGCAAGTAGTTACTAAAATCTTTTGCTTTTTGTGAATAATTATTTCAATTGTAAGAGCCTCACAGTCTGCATCAGAAAACGAAAGGTCGTTTCTTATCTTTTTTTCTAAATGATTCCGAATATACACTATAATTTCTCTTCCTTTCTTAATTTTTTTTCTTTCAAAAGAAATTATTTTGTAATTAGAAATATGAAAATTTGAATTTGTTTGTGAAAATTCGTCAGTACACCAAGATTCAGTAAGACAAACCAGGCTGAATAAATAATTACATTCTAAAAGGAAACTTTTTAATTTGTTAATATTTGTGGTTATACTTCCTATGTTTATGTGTATGACCGAAAAATCTTCATTAGATGATTTAAATTGGGTTTTAAAAGTATCAATATCAAAATATTCTGTATTACAACGTTTTTCGTTAAATATTTTTTTATCCGCATGATAAAAGTTATGAGGTAATATATTATTTGTGGTTTTAAAATTATCGGAGTAATGGGTTTCGAAGTCAATTGGTTCGAAAGCCATTATGTCAGTTTAATAACTTTTTAATTACAAAAATTGCGGCTTTACACCTTGCCGATTTCCTTATTTACGAAATTCTTTAACGAATATTTTGTCATATTTTTAATAATAGCGTATTTACCTTCTTTGCGAAATCTTTTAACTTTTTATTCTGTTTGGAAGATAAACATACTTAAAAACTGTTGACGGCGGAGCAAAAGTCCCACTTGCATTTACTGCAAATAAATTGGTAATTTTTTTTTTATTACTTATAGCACTTACTTCATATGCATTTTCCCTGGTTCACCAACTAGTAAATCAGTTTTGGTCACAACTGAAAACCACATTTATTTGTATTGAAAATACGCACAAAATCTTTAAATATTCTTCGAAAAAGTCTTCTTCCAAAAGCATCAGAAGTCCAGCAAACCAATCTCTTATGACTTTTTCTGTTACTCCTCCTCTAGCTCGTTTTATATGCTCAACATGTTTTTGAGATAACTGTTCATGACGGCAAAGAAAGGCATAAAAGCAACTTTTTACAGAAATTATTATTTATAATTAATAATTATTATTATTAATTATTATTAGTTAATAATAATTTGTAATTTTTATATTGTTAGAGTTCAAATATTTTTGTACAGTATATAATTGTTGTACCCCAAACAAGGAAAACCTCATTCGGGTGCATGTTAGTAACCATTTAACTAACTTGTTGTCAATTTTTTCACCAGTAACGACTATCTGTATACAGAAGAATTCGTTACCAGCCTTTTAGGTTTTTGTCTTGTCATTGTAAAAGAATCTAATTAAAACAATGTTCATATTTATGGTAAAAGAATTAAAATGAATAAACTGATCATTCATCGACATACTATATGTATTGAATTAAATATTTTTAGTTCATATTTATTGTACATTTAAAAATACTACAATGATGTACTACAGTGATATACTATAATGGCGTCCTATGATTCAACCAAATCGTAAATTTCAATTTAGAACCGAATATGAGAAATTTATTACGCAACCGAAAATATTCACGAAAAAAATTAGAACCGAAATAATTTCAATCGAATTTTCGATCGAAAGTCATAATTGTATTTAGAACCGAAAAAATTTCGATCGAAATGTCATAAATAATTTTAGAACTGAAAAAGTTTCGATCGAAAGTCGTGAAATAAAGTTTTTAAAAGCTTATGAGAGTTACACCAAAAGCTGTCGCAATCCCTAAGGTAAAGTAAAGAAAACTTGGATATGATTCCAGTCAAATTTTACATGATATTACCCCTTTTGCTAAAACACCTCCGTTTTTCATCCCCAATTTTAAATACCATGCATTATTCATAGTAACTTGTTTTAATTTGTTTTCAAATAAATAATAATAGTATTAATAACAATAATAACAACACATCACACGCTTTTTTTTCAAATACAATTGTATTTAAATTAGAGTTGTTAACCGGAATATTTCGTACAATTCCGAAAAAATAAAATTCTTTCGGAAGGATATTGAGAATCAGGAATTTTTTTTTTTTGTACCGAATTTTACGAAACAAAAAAACCGTCGATGTTCATTTCGCAAATGCTACTCTTATGAAATGTCGCCTTTCGCAAGTTAAATTATGAAGTAAAACTATTTTGCTACATACGAAGGTAGCGCTTACGGAAGTACCGCTTGCGGAACGAGCTCTTTTGCTGAACGACGTTTTGAAGTCTATAAAAAAATTTTGTTGGCCAAACTGATATAATCGTAAAAATTAAAATTTTTATATACCAAAATGTTTATAACAAAATTTTATTTTTAGTATTGCAACATATGAACATTTTAAGGTTTTATTTTTTGAAATAATGATAAAAAACCAAATTTCTTTCGAAACGAAACTCTTTCGCACTGAAACTTGCGAAACAACTTCATAACGGAAAAACACTTACGAAACGCGGCGTATTAAAAATAATTAATTACGTTTTATGAATTAAATACGTATAATTAACTAGGTAACTAAAATACTAATTATTATAAGTATAATGATATTGATAAGTTTCAGTTAGTAAATTTTTATAAATAAACCTAGACTTTCATAAAATATACTAAAAATATCTTTCAATGAACAAGAGTTAAATAGTGAACATAACTTGAACAACATAAACTTTCCCATTTTGGGGGAAAAAAGAAAATTTGGAGCATGCAAGTCATTTTTTTGGGATCATGTAGATTTGCCTCAAATAGTAAATTGGTCAAAAAAAAAAGGTCATTATCGAACTAATTTTTACTGTAAACTTGTCGTTAGTTTATCTCAAAGGCAGTTTTTCTCCTGTTCCTTTCTTTATATTCATTACTTACCCGAAGTTGTGAGAGAGCAGTTAATTAGTCCCTGAGTCAGTAAGTTAATGGAAAAAAAGAGACGGTTTTATACGAAAAAAATTGCGTGATTGGGAAACAATGCTGTCGTTGAAATCAAAAAAAGATATAGGTCATGTAATCAATCCTAAAAAATAACTACTCCATAAAGTACATACGCTTTAAATTTGATCCTCCCCTCCCCCGCAATTTTCAACATCCCAACGTTATTGGAACTACACAACCGCTGAAAGTTTTAAAGCTCTGGCTACTTTGGATATATATATATATATATATATATATATATATATATATATATATATATATATATATATATATATATCTATATATATATATATATATATATATATATACTTATATATATATATATATATATATATATATATATATATATATATATATATATATATATATATATATATATATATATATATATATATATATATATATATATATATATATATATATACTTATATATATATATATATATATATATATATATACATATATATATATATATATATATATATATATATATATACATATATATATATATATATATATATATATATATATATATATATATATATATATATATATATATATATATATATTGTCCTTTCCGTCAAACTAACTCAGTTTTTTTTCACTTTCAGTTTTTTTTATTTAGATTGTAGTTGCGTTAGGCCCCTCTTATATTCTTTTTTTTTTTTTTCGCTGTTTATATAAAAATAAAATAATAAAATTACAATGAAACTTTTACGTTACACAAAGAATATATATAAAACAGACAGGGGCTCAAAGAAGATACGGATGACTCGTGTCACCACAATCTTTTCATAGAGCCCCTTTACAATAATATTTAAGGTGGTAGACCACTATTAAAAATCGAAAAAATCATTTTTTCAATTTTAAAGTTTTTAAGTAATATAATTATCGTAGATTACGAATTTCATATTAGTTTTATATAAAAATAAAGCTAACCCTATCAAAAATCAGTTTTTAATAATGCGGTTTAGGCATTTTCAGAAATTTGTCCGTAGCAACGGATTGTTTATTCCGTTGCTATGTAGCTAAAAAGGAAGTATCCCACAAAATACCATAAAAATTAGGACAAAAAAACTTCATTTGTGGTGACTGCTACTCAAAACTACTTTTTGTTTATTACTAAATGCTTTTGGTGCAGTGTATTACATGGTTTTTAACGGATTTCTTCAGTAAATAACTAATTACTTTACAACGACCACAACTTTCTTCGGCTAATTTTCTGTCTTCTATACTTTGGTTAAATAATAACTAAAATAATGGGAAATAAAGATAAAAGAAATTAAATAAGGTATAGCAAGAAACGTAGACTCTTCAGAGAAAACCAACATAAATCATCAAACGTTGTAGCTGAAGAAAATCTATCTAATTTAGAAGAATTACAATTCAAATGTAGCTCTGCAAAAAAAATGAAGATATTGTCATCCTGTTGCAGTAGTAAATCTTCCGTCGATAATGTAAATAATGATTTTGTAAATAAAAATAATCTTTATGCTAATGATGATCAGTCCAATGACTGCTATATTTTTATGAACACTAACATTTTAGAAAAAATAATTACTGCCATAGGCAGTAATTATTTTTACAGGCTGCTCTAGTATTAAAAAATTTTGTGGTTTAATGAATATACCTGATCCTATGAACAAATCTTCTTTTAACTCAATAAAATAAATGAATAAATAACCAACTCTTACAGGTACATTGCCGAAGCGAGAATGAATGATGCAGCTAAAGATGTACAAATAATAAGTTTGAAAAAAAAATTATGATGATCGTAATGTAATCGACTAGGACATTTTAGGGGAAGGAGCTTGACAAAAGAGAGATTACTCATCACTCAATGGATTAGTTACTATAATTAGCAAAACAAATGGAAAATGTATAGATTATTGCATTCTTTCTAAGAAGTGCAAATCTTGTGAGTATTGGAATGCACACAAAGGTTCTTCAAATATATGATGTTAAAGACAATCATGTCTGCTCAATTAATCACAAAGGATCATCTGGATCAATGGAGGCAAAGGATATTGGTGAATGTTTTCAGTCCTCTATTGAGGCAAGAAAATTAAGATATGTTCGATACATTGGTGATGGTGATTCTTCCTCATATCCAGCCATACTTGCAGCTAATCCCTATCCAGGACAGACAGTTGAAAAGGTGAATGGATCAACACAAAATAACAACAAGTCTTTAAATGCTTTAGTTTGGAAACATTGTCCAAAAGATGTTTTTGTTGGAATTGATGTATTAAATTTAGGTTGCTGTTCTGCAATCATTAATTTTAATGATGGACTTAATGGTATCAATAGAGTTTTTAAAAAAAAAATTTTAAAACCAGGGTATTGTTCTTCAAGTTTTTTGGCATCATCTGATTTGAAAAGAGTTAAAAATATGGAAAAAAAAAATGTAATGAAAAGGAAAAAAGCAGGCGAAAGCAGTTACGAAGTATTTGTAAGGGATTTTTGGACAAAGATAAGGAAGAAGAGAGTTTATGTTATGGTGCAGGAGAACTTTAGTCGATATTTACTTTTTATTTATTTACTATAAACAAATATTTAATTAAGTTGATAAGAGTTAAAATTGAAACTAAATCCCAAATCAAAAGAAAAACTTTTTTTTCAAACTGAAATACTACTTTAATAATAGTATTGTTTATTAATATTATCACTTTTTATAAACATATTTTATTTTAATTTTGCGTTAGTTTTTTTCCACAACACGTTTATAATAAGATAATATTTGTCAATAAGTTTTTTTTTGTGTTTTTATATTTTTATTTGAAGTGTTTAATGTTTTTTTTTGTTTAAATGTGTTTTTCTCAGTTCTTTAAAATTCACGACTTTGCGGTAATTATCTCTTGATTCTCTTAACTGATTATCATATAATTTTCAGGAGTTGTTCCTTTAGTTATTATGGATGTCCCCTACCACTTTTATTGCATTATGATAACTCGGTAAAAAGATATTAAAGTCCAAATATGGTCAAAAATGCCCCTTTTTTGTTTTCGAAGTGTTCTTTCTATTTAAAAAAAAACTGTCTAATGTTTTTCTTTTGTTTTGGTACAGGATCTTTTTCATTATATTAAAAGCAAGTCTGAAAAATTTCAAGTTGATACTATACATAGTTTTTGAGATATTCACCGCAGCGAAATAACCCTATTTTGGGGTTTTCGGGACCAAATTTCTCAAGCCATTTAATAACCAAAAAAAAAAAAATTTGTCATTAAAATGTAAATTTTAATCAACTTATATAAAAATAATTTCTAAAATGTAATTTTTGAAGGATTTTTTTTTATTAGTGGTCTACCACTTTAAAGCCCACATGGCTTTAGTAAATTTACAATAAAATATTTTTTCTGAAAAATACTACGTGAAGAATAAAACTCAATAGCATAATTTACAATAACATTTAATAACATTTAAAGCCCACATGACTTTAGTAAATTTACAATAAAATATTTTTTCTGAAAAATTCTAGGTGAAGAATAAAAACTCATATATACATCCTCATATGTACACATACACATATACAAACATACTTGCACACACATATATAAACATACTCGCATATATATCAGAAGTTTAGGAGATGCAATTTCATTTGTCGTTTAAAAGAGGAAGTGTTTTTCAAATCTTTTTAACTAAAAATTTCTACCTTTATTTTTAGTGTGTGTATATATATATATATATATATATATATTTTTTAGTGTGAGTATATATATATATATATATATATATATATATATATATATATATATATATATATATATATATATATATATATATATATATATATATATATATATATATATATATATATATATATATATATATATATATATATATATATGTAAAAACTATTGAAGAATCATTCAACAACATTATTTTATTTAAATAATAAATAATATTTTTTTGTATAACAGTTTAATGAATGCTTTCGAGTTTATTCCGTAAGCGCACATTCCGAAACTCTCCTTCCGTACTCAGCGTAATTAAGGTCATTTTAAAGATATTGCGGTCAGTCAGTTATTAGTTTAAACATAAGAGATTTTTCCGTAAAATATCTGGTCTGCAGAATGTTTATTAAAATTTTTGTTTGTTTGCGCGAAGTCTTATTTTGGACTCCACAAATGTGGAGCGCAAGCAATCTTTCAAAATTAATTTAAAACTAAAAAAGCCTATCAAGATTATAGTATACTATTATCTTTTCAAATATAATTTTAAGTAAAAATATATTTACATAAAATTGTTTCACGCATTTACACATAATTTGGATATATAGTTCGAGTCGAGCACTAACAATTAGTGCTCTGTTTGTCTTTTAGTGATCAAGTGGCGACGACTTGGGCAAGTCTAAAATACAAAAAAAATTCCAAATTTTGACATTTTTTGGACACATTCACAAGGGGGCCAATAACGCCGGCGGCCCTCACGTTCTTCTCCGATTGTTTTTCGATGACCTTTTTAGGACCCAGATTTTTTTTTAGTTTTTTTTACTGATAATCACTATTTTTTACTGTTAATAAAGTTTTTAGTGTGAATTGGGGCTTTTAGCAATGCTACCAACAGATTGCTTATAGGTGACGTTAAAGGTGGCACTTGGAAAAACAATATCAAGCACAGCTTGGGCCGCAGCCTCGACGTTCAAAGTGTTCCATCGTTAGTTTGTTTATGAATAATACTTTGATATATTTATATATAACAATAATTTTTCCGTATATGTAAATATTTATTTAAATTATATGTATTTATATATATGTATATTATTATATTAATTATGAATATAAATTTAATATATTTTATATAAAGTTTCATAAATAACTTTTTCTTTTTATTAAAGTACAATAAATACAAGTAATTTCTATATACGAACAATAGCTTATTTATCTAAAATGAAAATAAACAAAAAGATTAAAAAAAAACGATAAAAACGCAACTTCAAAATTCAAGTTAAGATAAAAAAAAAGAAAAGAAAAAAAAATACGACTCGAAACATAAAAAACAAAACAAAAGTTGTTAAGAATTTAGAAACTTCTTAAAACCCCTCAAAAATAATAATACTAAATAAAACAGTCGATAAGATGTTTACAACAATAATATATAATAGAGGTTTATAAATATGTATGTACGAAGTGAGTACACAAACAAATAAAAATACTAATTACTTAAATTACTTAAAAGCATGTTTAGGAATATATAATAGTAAAAGTAGAGAAGTAAGGTATAGTAACCTAAACTAAGAGAAGGAAAGTATGAGATAAAGTTAATTAGTAGAGTGAAAAAGTTTAAAGAAAAATACTTATGATGCATCATAAAATGATACATAAAATAATACTTTCATGCTTTTTAGTTGAAGAGATAAGAGGCATTTTATTTTCAACTGAAAAGCATGAAAAAATGTATTATTATTAGTGAAAAGGTTTTTTCAATGTTTTCCAAAAAAATAACTTCGTCTTGTTGTTAATTTTATCTACAACTTTTATTTTATATGCAGGTATTAGTTTATTGGCATTTGGCAAACAAATTTCTTCCCAGCAACTTTTAACATACTCAAGTTTTTCTATTAATGTTTTTGTTATAAAATGGTGTGGAACTTTTTTACTTATTGTAACATTTTCAAAGTCATAAAATGTCACACCGATATCTGTTTCACACCAATAAATATTTGGTTCAATAAGAAAATCAGCTATTTTTTGTAGCATCGCCTGATACTCATTTGGGTAATTTCTTATTATTTCAAATGTTATAGTTGTATTGGACTTTGGTTGAACAAACTTGTATGGACGATTCTATTAAAGAAACCTCATTAAAGTTATTTAAGTCGTTGGATACTTGCATCCTTATTAACGCATTATAAATAACATGGCACGGTTGACGGTTTGATGTGGTGTTTGTTGTGTTTTTGATAAAATTAAATAGCCGCTCTTCCTTTTCAGTGTTAGCAGCTCTACCAGAAATAATTCTTAATTGGTCAGGAGTATGTGCAACCAAGCAGTGGAAATATTTACCATAAAATTTTCTAACTGTTAAAACGTTTAAATTTTCTCCAAGGTTCGATATAATCAACATTACATGCTTAAATATCACTAAATACATTTTTAATATAAGTTTGTTAGTGCGCTCAGATTCTGGTTTGTATAATATTTCTTGAATTTGGCACATTGTAATAAAAATATCTGTCAATGGATTTTGTTGAAATTTCTGCTGACAATATATTGATGTTTTTATTATGCATGATCTGTAGTCAACAGCTCTTTTTACATCTTTTCCTTCAAATGAAAGTTCAATAATGGATTCAATTTCTGTTTTTGCTTTTTTATCGAAATGGTGGGGTAGTTCTCTAAGAAGATTTTTTATATGGTTAAAAACATCATGAAGAGGTTCCATTGGTAATTCATATTTTGATAAACCATTTTTTGGTAAACTGATATCAGGCTGATAAAATATAAGACTTGGAACTCTTTGAATACCATGCATGGTTTTTGCTAATTTTAAGTCCAATATTTGTTTTGATTCATTTTTGGTAAAGTATACATTTCGATGATTCAATTCAACTATTATTTCTTTTTTTGTTAAATATGAATAAAGTTTTTTTACTTTATCGTTACTTTTTTTCCTTGACTGTTCTGTAAGAAGGACTTTTTCTTGTCGATCTTGTAAATTCATGCAAGCTCTATCTAATGAACCGGAATAATTAGAATGCTCAACGACATTAATGTCACAAATCCAGCATACATAATTACCTCCTTTTTGCTGACCTGCTTCAAATTGAGCTGAAGGACCATCACCTTTAAAAAATCTCATTTCATCATAAATTTCAATTTCACTAATCTTAATAGGGTCTTTCATTTCGATAATATCATTCATTCTTTGTTCTGAATAAACAAGCATTTCATCAGTAGCTGAACATCTCCCAAAGATATACCATATAGGAGCTTCAACAACCGCTTGAATATTTATGGTTTTATTATACTTTTGTTGATATTCTTCAGATGTATAATGAATTGCAGTATCAAATAAAGTTGAAATTGTCATTAAGACGTGACTATGATTGCATATAGTTGAAGTATCATGCCATAACATAAGATGTCTTTTTCGTTCAAGTTTTTTTAATTTAATTTTCAAGTTATTGACTTCTTCGTCTTGGTCATTTTCTTCCATTTCATTAATCCTTTTTAGATAGTTAATAATTGTTGTACGCGACATTTTTTCATACTCTTCATCAGTTTTAACCCTCATATAAATCCAATGATTTTTTGTTATGCTATCTCTAATTACTTTTAGTGGATGTACTCTGCCATCTATAGAAAATGTTTCAGTTTGTATTACATTGTTTCTTACAACAAGTTTGGAGAAAGTTTGTGGAACAATAAGCTCTCCTAATGAATATTTATTTTCTGATACAAGCAAATTCAGTTTTGCTGCAACCTGAGCATTTGTTTCTTCTTGGGGAAAGGAAACATTCAAATCTGTTAGCCTAAACAAAATAAAAATTCCAAGTTGGTATAATAAAATATTTAAATTATTATAAAAATATACAATATATTTATTTATATATATATTTAAATTATTATAAAACTTAAAAAATTAAACTTCAAACAATTAAAGCAGATAAAACAAATATAAATAATTGTAAATATAACTTCACCGCCTTTTTTTTCTTTGAATTATAACTGGACTTTTTTCTCCACTTCTTCTTTTCAGCTCAGATAAACTTGTTAGATTGACATCGTTCTCCTTTAGAAATTCTTTAACAATCTGCCCACCATTTTTTGGCATCTTACTTTCACTATCAATGATATTATATTTTCTTGCAAGATCAGAGTAGTTAATTTTTTCCCCAGTTTGATAAACCTTTACCTCCTTAAGACATGAATTCAGTTGGTCTTTATATGCATGTGATGATCCAATATGTTTTTTAGGTTTTTTTACACCCTATTGTAAAAAAAAATACATTTAAATTTGTAACTTTATATTTACATTTTCATTTACATTTATATAATGAAAGAAAAAATTAAGTTTTTATAAAAATTGAATCATCAACTGAAGAACTTATATAAGAATAAATTATTTGTATGTATTTATTTGTCTCCCCCCCCCCCACACACACACACTTACACACACACACACAATAAATATAAAAAATGTTTACTGTATCTACTTTTTCTTTTAATTCATAAGATCGCTGCTCTGCTTGTTTAAATGTTTCCATACTAGTAATAAGACGATGGTTATTTCTTGTCCTAAGTGAAATGTTTTTGCCATATGTTCTAAATATTTAATAATATATAAAAAATATCATGTCAAAAATTGTTGGTGGTATTAACATTTTAAAAATATTCACATCTACCTTATAACTGATGTTTCTCTCCATTGATTTTTAATATCTATCACAGTGTTTTTAATTATATGCTTTCTTTGCTTGGACATAAGGGTGTTTCATTTCCGACAAATTTTCGAAAATGATTACGTTACATGCATAACGGGGTAAATAATGTGCCAAAAAAAAGTCTGAAAAATTTTCAAAGTTTTAAAATGTCATCTAGAGGTCGCCATCTTGAAAAAACAGCGTTTTTTACACTTTTTTCAACTTTAAACTTGAAAAACTTAAAAAATAATTAAATTTATGTTACGTTACTGGGTGTATATATTAAAGGTTATTATATGAACATTTGGTGAAATTTTCAGAAAAATTGGTAAATGTCTAGAGGTCGCC
This sequence comes from Hydra vulgaris, assembly GCF_038396675.1. NCBI lineage: Eukaryota > Metazoa > Cnidaria > Hydrozoa > Anthoathecata > Hydridae > Hydra > Hydra vulgaris. The sequence continues at coordinate 18,515,139 of NC_088926.1, read as the reverse complement.
GTATTAAAATATAAAGCTAAAAAACTTGTTATTTTTTTAAATCTTAAAAAAAATTTAACTGGGCTATTTTTAGGCTTCAGCTTTTCTAAGAATAATAATTAATAAAGAAGATATTAGTAACATACAAAATACTATAAAGTATTAATTAGTTTTGATTTCGAATCGGATGGATTTTGCTTTCTGTGTTGTTCGACAACTTGCAAAATAAATTGTCGTTGTTCTTCATTTTGTGCACACTTGCGGAAATCACCAATAAGTTTTATTCCTCTTTCGGCGCAATCATTTGTTACCTCTAATTGTTTAACAAAATCGTCTGCAGTTCGATAATCTAGGAAGAATTTCCACTCTTGTGGATTCATCTGGAGCCATTCCTGGTTGTTTATTAGTCCTAATAAATCAAAAAGAAGCCACAACCGTGGTCCAATTAAAAAATAAATAACGGTTGAAGAACTTAATGTCGGAAATTTTGGTTTCCCAATTAAAAATGTTTTTGGTCTTGGGGTAGAAAAAAGTTTCTTTGCCATTATTGTTCTGGTAAATTCTGACAATTTTTCATTAAATAAAGATAGAATAACAAGCTCTTCTGTTAAATACCAAAGGTGACGGTTAATCGACGAAATCACAGCGGTTGCGATATCTGAATCTTCTTCTTGATACCAGTTCATTGCAAAAAAAAATTTGAAGTCATCAACTGGAGCAAATACGGAAATCCTCGAGCGGAGAAATTGCATCGAATAAAAAAGACTAATAAACTTAGCCATGCGGTGGATCATAATTTGCTCATTATTGGACATAATAAATTTATTAGATAAGAGTTCCATTTTTAAAATATATATGGAATGTGACATAAATCTGGCATTGTGAATTGCACCTGGTTTGTGAATTTTGAATATTCTTTCCATTGATAGTTTCCCCCCAAGGTAGATAATAGTTAATTCAATTAACTCAAGATAATCTTCTCGCGGAAATATTTTTTCTTCGAGGCATTGGTAAGCCCATTTCAGAACTAAACTTGCTTGATTAAATATTTCTGATTTAATATCAGTAGGCCATTTAAAAAAATTCAGGTTTGAGTAATCAATATCAATTCTAGAAAATTCGGCTCGGAAACGTTGAAAAATAGGTTCATCTGGACTTTTGCTACCTCCTCTTAATGCGGTAAATGCATGCTTAATGTGTAGCTCATTATGATGATGGCGACATGCGAGCCATAGAAGAGGTCTCTTTAACTCAATTTCAATTAAAGTTGCTGCTCCTTTTTTATTACCTGTGTTGCTTGCTATTGTATCAAAGCATATACCAACAATGTTTTCCAAAATGTTCCAATCTTGCGCAAGTTTCACGACCTCGTCACATTGAGTTTTGCCTGTCGAATCTTTAATCAAAGGTACACCAATAAGTTTTCGGCCTGCAAATAAAACTTAAATTAGTTTCTTTGAATACAAAAATAAAAAATATACATAGGATTTATATAAATAAATAAATAAGTACCCGTTAAGAGATCCGCTAATAAGAACTGCTACACGTTCTTCATTATGAGCTATGTCTAAATGAAAAAGCTTCGAATCCCAGTGCAAAATGGCCTTTTTAGGTTTGTTTATCTCCCAGTCAGCTTTAATTGACAGAACAATATTCTTTCGCGCATTTTGTCTTTGACGATGCACAGTTGATACTGACATAGAAATTTCATTAAGTTTGCCTCCGCTTTTGCAGATGATAGTGGATTGAAATAGAAGTTGTTGGCGAACTGATAAACAACATCGATCAGCAACAGATGCCGTTACTTCTGAGAGCTTCTTTGATGATATCTCTAGTGAATTTGTTAAAGGCACCTTTCTTTTCTTTAGTGGTAAAGGAGTAAACTCTGTATCTTTTTGATCTTCTTCGTCAGCACTTTCAACTATTTCACTGACATCAAAGGCACTCGATTTTTGATCTTCGGTTGAACTTCTCCGAAAATCTATGCTTAGTCTATCTTCTCGACGTTCTAAAAATTTTGAAACACCTAGATCGATGCTACCTGTCATATGATACTTTCTGCTACTCTTTTGATCTTCATAAAATGCCCAATCTTCTTTCCATTTTGGTCTACGTGATACTAATAACTGTTCATATGCATTTACTGCTGAAATGTCGCAAAGTTTCTCAAGTTCATTACAAAATGTGACAATTTTTTCTTTTCCAGCTTTAACATCTAGACTTGCGTGATCAATTTTTTTTATTTTCACCATTTCCACAAACAATTTGGTAAGCAATGAAAGACAAGAGTTATCTGAACGAACTGGTACTCCAGCTTTTTCCCAAACTTCCTTAAGCTCACCAAGAACAAGTTTAAAAATATCTCTTGCAGAAGTGTCGCCTTTTGAATAAAAATGTAAATGAGAGTATCTACCCAAAACATGTTTTTTTGTTGGTAGACGACTGAAACTTGATAATTTATTGGATTCAGGGTAACCAATTAACCAATCTTGATTATTTTTTCTTAGGTTCATCGTTACAATAAAATATTCGATTTTCCAACTAGTTTTAAAATTGTTTTAATATTTCAATTTTGCTAATTGAAATAAGAACGAATTTTTAAAAATAAATTTATGAAATTTATATACATACGTCCAGATGTTTATTTTGCAAACTATTTAATCACGAAACAACTTTTAGTGGTCAATTATGCTCAAAACATAAATTATGCATTTTATTTAAGGTGAAAACATTTAAGCAATTATTCAGCAAAAAAATATGTTGAAAAAATAAAACTTATAAACCCAGTAACGTAACATAAATTTAATTATTTTTTAAGTTTTTCAAGTTTACAGTTGAAAAAAGTGTAAAAAACGCTGTTTTTTCAAGTTGGCGACCTCTAGATGACATTTTAAAATTTTGAAAATTTTTCAGACTTTTTTTTGGCACATTATTTACCCCGTTATGCATGTAACGTAATCATTTTCGAAAATTTGTCGGAAATGAAACACCCTATTGGACATTTCTTCTGTGGACTAATTTTTTTTTTTTAGTATTTTTGAATGAGTTTTTGTAAAAGTAGTTTGAAAGGTGTTTTGATAGTCAACTGTGTTACAATTGTATTTGTAATGTCATTTAACATAAGCTCTTTATCATAAAGTTTATGTTTTGGAAGACCTTTTTTGGCTGCAATAGATTGATATGATTTGCTGCGATTCGGAAATTGAGATAAGTAATACTTAAACTTAATTTCATTTTGACATCCAAGACAATCTTTTATTCTATGATCTGTTTTTTGTTTTACAGTTAAACAACCCCATCTTTCCAACGAAAATTCTTGGATGACCTCTGTTTTAATTGATGGAGAAGTTTTTCCTAAAAGGCGAATATTTTTTATGATTTGCTTGTATTTTGAAACAAATAAACTATATGACAGTACAAAGTTATTATTATTTCCAATTTGAAACTGGTTATACTGATACTTATACTTTCTTGAAGTGTATATTTGTGTACCTTCGTCGGATTCCCTGCCTATCTTTATGTTGAAAGCATTATAGGCGGCTATTTTCGCAAACCCACAAGTTAGAGGATGTAATATAGATGCCATTGTAAAATTCTATGTATATTGACTAAGTATCTTGATGAATTATTGTAAATCACATATACTATGTTACAATTAGGTAATGGTACGGGCGATATATTTTTAATAAAAATTCCGGAATATTTTAAAATGTTAACTTTAGCAGTATACCGATTCCATTATAACAATTTGCAGACTTATGGAATCTCAAGTTATTGAATCCTATTTTTAAGTTTAGTCTTCGCTAGTTGTGGAAATAACTTTACTTATTGCAAAGACATTTAAATGATACAAAATTTATCTAGAAAATAGAAGAAAAAGAGCTACAACTGCTAGCATTTCAGTTTTTTGAGTAGTCTCACTTAATAAGTAGAGAACATCATAATTTTTAGTGAAAAAATCACGTTTTTTAAGAAATTATTGGATTTAAACACATGGTAAAAGTTCTAGCTCTTTTGATCGACAATGATAATTAAATTTTAGATACTTTGAAGTTTAATTGAAGACATTTTGACGCAAACAGACTGGGCGAAATTGCATTAAAGTTCAAATTTCGACTTAATAAAAACTATAATTTCTGTAAATTAAAAAAATATATATATAATTTTTTTTTTTACATAAGCAGAAATAGTTTTATTAAAAAAATATAAAGTTTCATTTATTTCATTTCATTTACCGCATAAGCAAAAGATTGTCAAAGTTGAGAATTTTTGAGAAATTAATGTAAATTTTACTGACTCGCCTTAACTACACTGAGTAAGGGGTCGTCCATAAAGTACGTACGCTCATAGGGGGGAAGGGGGGGGGGGGTCTTCAAAAAGCGTACGAAAGCGGATGGGAGGGGGGGGGGGCGGGTTCAATTTAAAAGTACGTACTTCGATTTTCTAATTTATCACAATTAACCAGCTAATCAATAGAAAAGTTACATTCTGACTAAAGATTCTAGTTTGCCAACATAAAAAGATGTATGGTATATGAAGTAGAGGGTATAGTTTTCCTCTATGCACACACATGTATGGGCGCCCTCAGAATTTTTTGATGTTCCAGATAGGACACTTTCACACATCGTGCAAACTCATAACTTAAGTTTGTTTATACCTATGCCAAATGAGGAGGCCTTGCAAAATATCGGGATGGCGGAGGCCTGTGAACAAAAAGCCTTAAAACGCTTACCCTCCCGACCCCCAAAATGAGAGGGGTGTAAATTTTGCATGGTTATAACTTTTAGATTTGGAAAAAAATTTGGATGGCCTCCGCCATCCAAATTTTTTGCAAGGCCACCTCATTTGGCATATTAACAAACTTAAGTTTGCACGTTGTGTGAAAGTGTTCTATCATCAAAAATCAAAAAATCCTGAGGGGGCCCATGCACACATGCCCGCCCTTATATACTGGCCCTGAGGGCCGTGGTTGATGGGACGGAGTCACCCCAAAAAAAACGTGTCAATGGCGTCTCAAAGACCGCTAGGTTTTGCTAAAATAAAAAGTTTCTTAAAATAGCAAAAGGGCACAAAATTTGCTGTTGCTCCCTCCCACTGGGTTAATATTACTGATCTCACCTTAGACTCGTTTTTTACTTACTAAAGAGGGGTGCCTGAAAAAAACGTCCACCTTAAGTATAGTTTATTTACATTTGATTCGTTAAAAAAACAAAAAAAGTTTTCCTAGATTTCACCGAGAATCGAACCAGAATCTCCGTCGACTATTGCCACCGCATAAACCTTTCGCCCAAATACACACTTGCATTTGTAAATTTTAAATTTATTTAAATTATAATTTGCATTTATACTTAAAGACGTTTTTAAAATGCGTAAGCAAAAAGCTTTGGGGTAGTATAAAGTATCTAAGGTACCCTCCGTCTTTTTTTTTTTTAATTAAACTTTTTAATTAAGAAAAAAAAAACAGGAGGGATGGGGGGGGGGGGGATATTTGAGGGGGAAGGGGGGGTATTTGAGAAACGTACGTACTTTTAAGGGGGGGGGGGGCGAAATAAAATTACGCATGGCAACAGAGGGGAGGGGGGGGGAGTCAAATTTCAAAATTTTTGGCGTACGTACTTTATGGACGACCCCTAAGGAACTGTTTCGCAAGTATTCTTTCGAAATGATTTGTTTCGCAAGTTTCTTTTCGTAAAGAGCTATTACGGAATAATTTTTTTTTTTTTTTTGTATAACACATTAAGGAAGGTGAATTTGCGAGAGAACAACTTCCGCAATAGCAACTTGAAATACGGAAGATAAAAATGCGAAATTTTTGTAAGTTTTTGTTTACGGCGAACAACCCTAATTGAAATACAGTTAGTATTTGAAAAAAAAAAGCGTTAAATATGTTAAATATTTAAAAATTAAAATTTATTACTTAAAATCAATATATACAAAATATTCACAACAATTTATTTAAATAATGTACTATAAGTAAAATGTCTAAAATAATATTTAAATTTTATACTATTTTGAATGTTATTGAAAATAATAACATTTAAAATAAAAAACAAAAACGTTAAAAATTCACCAAAAACTAAAATTTCTTTCTGAAAAGCTACATTCGAATCACCATAGTAAACAAATATATTATGTAATCTTTCTGTGTAAAATAGTTTTTTAAAAAGCGAAGAGTAAGAAATTCGTTACTTTAGCTAATAAAATTTATAATAAACCTAAAATTTATACTATTCTTTATAAAAAAAGGTCATAAACTTATATGCAATACAAATGCTTCAAGCACACCTTGTGCGAAATACATAATTCACACATACGTCAAATACATATTTCATTTACGTACTCCAAATACATACTTCATATATGTACTTCAAATATATCTAATGTGAAACAGCATTTTATAGTCTTTGCTACGCATTACTATTTTGAAAGAGATTTTTGGATAAATACCAAAAACGAGGCATTTTTAATTGGATGACCTGATCGTTTGAGTAGTGGCACCCTTCGATAGCCTAGTATCAAAGTAAAACATATAACATACATAGTAAAATATAAAACCAATTTAACCTAATAATAGTCTAATCATAAACAGAAAACCTAATACAACTGTCAATAAACAATTTAAATAGATCTCTTATAACCAAAAACCAAAACACATCCACCAATTAAAAGTAAAAAATTAAAATTAATAAACCATCTGATCTGTTGTCAGATCAGGTTATCCTGCTACTGGTAACATGTAACCCAGTACAATCTGCTTCATGTCCTGCTGCCTTGTAGGATACGCCTTTTTAGGCAAAGGCTAGGAGATGCCAACTCCGATTTAAAACACCCCCTGCCTTGGGGCTCTTGGTTGAGTAAAGGCTAGAGATGGTGTCTCGATAAAAATACTCATCTTGGGCAGATGTTAAATGCACCCAGCTACTGTCTTGTAGAAGGCCTCCTAGGCAAAGACTTAAGGGGTAAACAGATTCTATCTGTTGACCAGCCTCGCACCCCTTCTTCATCTATTAGGCTGGCGCAAATGTATTTTTATTACATTGTTTCCAGTTTAGGATGTTGAATGCTGGATCTTCTTGACTCAATGCATGGGTTTGCTTGTGTCACTGTTTTTATGACTAGGCAACTCATTCTATTATCTCCTTATGAGGGTACAGCTCTAAAACTCAGTTTTATGGTTCTGAGGCCGGCTGGTAGTCAGGTTTCCCGAACTCTGTGGTAGCTTTCAGAGAGGCTGATTCCATCAACAGCTGAAAAATATCAAAGTATTAACAGTGCCATGTTGCGCATGGATGGTGTCCCTGTTTGTACTTTTGGTGTGCATTGCGGAGGCCACATTTGGAGCCCTTTGTTACGGCTTAGGGTTTATTAGTAGTAATGAGGCAATTGCTTGGGCTATTAAACGGTGTTCTGAGTACTATCTATGCTTTGAGTCAAGTTCTTCAATCTAATTTAAAAAATGAATAAAGTACCAAAAACTATAAAACACAAAAAACCATCATCATCACCAAGTTCTCTAAACCTATCATTCACTAATATTCGTGGTCTTCGAAGTAACTTTTCTTCTGTTGAGTCTTATCTCTTGCAAAGTTCACCAGACCTACTTGCTCTTTGTGAGACTAATTTGAGTTCGGCTGTCTCATCTTGTGATCTTAGTGTTGATGGTTATCTTCCTCTGATTCGTAAAGACTCCAATAGTCACATGCTTGGCCTGGGCATTTACATTCGTAAGAATTCACCTGTTTGTCGTGAAACTAGGTTTGAATCCACAGACTATTCTTTCATGTGCTTTCGTTTAGCACCACTTCACTCTATTGCCTTTCTCTTTGTTCTATATCGCTCTCCTTCATCTCAAGACTGCACTCTTTTTGATGTTATTTCTGATCATATTGACCAAGCCCTCTCTCTTTATCCATCAGCTAATATAGTTGTTGTCGGTGACTTTAATGCTCACCACTCTGAATGGCTTGGCTCTAGTGTCAGTGACTCTGCAGGCATTAAAGCCCAAAACTTTTGCCTTTCTCAATCCCTAACTCAAATAGTTAACTTTCCAAATCGCTTTCCTGACAACCCTAATCATTTACCTTCTCTACTTGACTTATGTCTTGTTTCTGATCCTAGTCAGTGCTAAGTTTCTCCACATTCACCCTTAGGTGCTTCTGATCACAGTTTGATCTCTCTAAAACTAATATCTCATTCTTCTTCATCACCTGAATCCCCCTATTATCGAACCTCTTACAACTACAGTAAAGCTGACTGGGATTCTTTCCGTGATTTTCTTTGTGATGGCCCTTGGGTAGAAATCTTTTAACTTCCTGTCGACAAATGTGCTTCTTACATAACTTCGTGGATTCAGGCAGGCATGGAATCTTTTATTCCCTCTCGACGATTCCAGGTCAAGCCTCACTCTCCTCCTTGGTTTTCCTCACACTGTGCTGCTGCGATTGCCAATCGAAACCGTTACTTCCATATTTATCAGCAAAACAATTCTCCAGAAAACAGACGTCTGTTTATTACTGCTAGAAACAACTGTAAAAAGGTTTTGTCTAACGCCAAAACCCGCTATTCTCAGGTCATGAAATCTCGTATCTCATCTCAAAAATTAGGCTCTCGTGACTTCTGGAGAATCTTTAATAATATCAATAATAAGGGCAAATCTATAATTCCACCTCTCTTGTATGGTTCAGACTTTGTCACCTCACCTAAAGACAAAGCCAAACTGTTTGCTAAAAACTTTTCATCAATATCATCTCTTGATTCCACTAATTGCATTCTACCTGATATTGCCAACAAACAGGTTGATCCATTGCTTGACATTCATATCACTCCATTATCTGTATCTAAAGTGATTTCCTGCCTAGAATCTTCTACAGCTTGTGGCCCGGACAACATACCTGTTATTGTCTTGCAGAAGTGTTCTCCGGAGCTGTCGTCTATACTCTCAAAACTATTCAACAAGTGCTTATCAGAGTCTTGTTTTCCAGCCTGCTGGAAAGCGGCATCTGTTATCCCTATCTTCAAAAATTCTGGAGAGCGATCTGATTCGTCTAACTACCGTCCCATAAATCTTCTTCCTATCATAAGCAAGGTTTTTGAATCTTTAATTAACAAACACTTAATTTCTCATCTTGAATCAAATAACTTACTTTCTGACCATCAATATGGATTTCGATCTTCTCGTTCTACAGCTGATTTGCTAACAGTAATAACTGACAGGTTTTATCGTGCATTAGATGAAGGTGGAGAGGTTAAGGCCATCGCTCTTGACATTTCAAAAGCGTTTGATAAAGTTTGGCATGCTGGTCTTCTCCATAAGCTTTCTTCTTATGGTGTATCCGGCAACATCTTTAAGATCATTGAATCCTTCCTTTCCAATCGTAGCATAAAAGTTGTCTTCGTTGGACAACACTCTTCTTCTTATTCTGTAACTTCAGGGGTTCCTCAAGGTTCTATCCTTGGCCCTATACTCTTTTTAATTTACATTAACGATCTTCCAGATATTCTCACATCTAAGGTGGCATTGTTTGCTGATGATACTACCATTTATTCTTGTCGTGATAAGAAACCTACACCCTCTGATTGCTTGGAGGGGGCATTTGAGCTTGAAAAGGATCTCACTTCTGCTACAGCATAGGGCTCACAGTGGCTGGTGAACTTTAATTCAGATAAAACTCAATTTTTTTCAGCCAATCGTTATCGCAATAATTTAGATCTTCCTATATTTATGAACGGTGATGTACTCGACGAGTCACCTACTCTTCATCTTCTAGGATTAACTCTTACTTCCAATCTTTCTTGGAAACCATATATCAAATCAGTTGCAAAATTAGCATCTGCTAAGGTTGCATCTCTTTATCGAGCTCGCCACTTTCTTACTCTGGATTCTATTCTCTATCTCTATAAATCCCAAATCCAGCCTTGTATGGAATACTGTTGCCATATCTGGGGCGGATCTTCTAATGATGTCCTTTCTCTTTTAGACAAGGTGCAAAAACGCATTGTAAACATAGTTGGACCTGCTCTTGCAGCCAACCTTCAACCATTATCACATCGTCGTAATGTTGCTTCTCTTTCTCTTTTCTACAAATACTATAATGGGCACTGCTCTAAAGAGCTAGCGTCTCTTGTGCCATCTACTAAAATTCATTCTCGTGTTACTCGTCATTTAATTAAGTGTCATCCTTTTTCTGTGACTGTTCCTAAGTGCTCCAAAAACGCTTATTCGTCTAGTTTTTTTCCTCGAACATCAGTTCTTTGGAATTCGCTTCCTTCATCTTGCTTTCCTGATTCATATAATTTGCAATCTTTTAAATCGTCCGTCAATCGTTATCTTGCTCTACAATCTTCATCTTTTCTCTTACAGTAACTTCCAACTTTAATTAGTGGCTGCTTGCAGCCTTGTTGGAAGCGAAGATGTTTAAAAAAAAAAAAAAAAAAAAAAAAAAAACCACTACATAAAAAAAAATGAATATATATACATATATATATATATATATATATATATATATATATATATATATATATATATATATATATATATATATATATATATATATATATATATATATACACACACACACACACACACACACACATATATATAAAATATATATAATTATATACATATATAATTATATACATATATATATGTTCATATGTATATATATATATATATATATATATATATATATATATATATATATTTATATATATATATATATATATATATATATATATAAATATGTATATACATATATATGTATATATATATACATAATACACATATATGTATATATATATATATATATACAGTGAACGAAATTTTCTTAGCTGCACACAATTGTTATCAGATTTTTCATTATAGAGACTTAATTAAACGTTTTATTAAGAAATTTCTGTATGTGATATATTTATACCATTGTTTGTTAATTGATAATTAAAAGATAATTGATATCATTGTTTTTATAATTTCTTTATATAAAAAAATTTAGTTATTTGATTTATTTGAGTGCGAAATTTGTATAGACGCAGTTCTGTTTTATTAAATTTGAGATATAATTTTTAGTTTTGGTGTTGAAAAAATCAATTTAAATTGTAAGTAATTTCATAATTGAATTTAAAATTCAATGTTTCATATTTTTAGTGAAATGGCACATGGAAAATTTTTAAATGACCATGAAAAAGGTTTAATTAAAGCATATAAGGATTCCAGGTTATCTAATAGAGAAATTGGACGAAAAATTGGACGATCTGAAAAGGTGATTAGAAACTTTTTGAAACTTGGGTCAGTATATGGCGTCAATCAAAAAATACGTAAAAACTACAAGATAACGAAAAGGAACGTGGAACAAATTCGACAATTAGCGACAAAACAAAAGTTAACTGCGAGTCAAATCATATCAGAATTAAGTTTGACAATCACTCCTAGACGTGTTTAACAAATATTGTCAAGATCTGATATTATAAAATGGCGAAAACCACTAAAAAAACCATGTTTAAAGCAAATACACAAAGAAGCACGACTTGAATTCGCTAGAAAATATATAGATTTTGGAGAAAAGTGGAAATATGTCGTATTTTCTGACGAAAAGAAGTTTAATCTTGATGGACCAGATGGTTTTAGCTATTACTGGCATGATTTGCGAAAAAACAATGCACCTCGTTTGTCACGCAATTTTGGTGGTGGATCATTAATGACATGGGCAGCATTTTGTATCAATGGAAAGACATCGATATGTTTTATATCAACAAAAATGAAATCCATTAATTATACAGATTTATTAGAAGATGTCTTAATCGATTTTTCCGAAAATAACTTGGAAGATCAAGTCATTTTCCAAAAAGACAATGCACCCATTCATAAATCAAGAGAAACTATGGCATGGTTTGAATCCAAAAACATCGAAGTGATGAGATGGCCTGCATATATTCCAGATCTCAATCCAATTGAGAACCTTTGGGGAATCTTATCTTGAAAGGTTTATGAAAATGGACAACAATTTAGCAGCATTCAAGAGCTTCTAGGTGAAGTCAATAGGTGTTGGCAAGAAATTCAACCAATGACACTCCAATCGCTCATTAATTCAATGCCAAATAGAATTTTTGAAGTGATTAAGAACCACGGAGGACCCACCAAATATTAAAATTTAAAAAAAATATTTTTTCCTTTTCATTATTTAATTTTTAAAAGTGCGTCTAAAGAAAATTCGCATATGAAAAGTGCATTCCTTGTTATTTTTTTTTTCTATTTTTAATGTGATATATTTTTATTATAAATACTTTACTAATAAAATACTTAATAACTAAGCTATACAATAAAAATCATATTTTCTTTTTTACCTAATAAATTTTCCTTAAAAATTAAAATTTTGAATAAAAATTGTGTGCGGCTAAGTAAATTTCGATCACTGTATTTATATATTATATATAATTAAATACCTGTTCTTATGGCTGAAAAAGGTATAGAGTACTGGCCAATAAAATCATCAACTCCCATGTCACTATCACAGAGTGCAAACCTAATATGCGCTAGTTCAGGTGCATACAAGTCAAACTGAAAATCTTCATTCCATTGAGGATTAAAGCCTAAAAATTTTAAAACTAATTGAAAAAATAATTTTTCAGAACCAAAAAAACAAAACAAAGTCAGGGCCAAAAAACAGCCAGAAAGATGAATTTATTGAATTCTTATAAACAATATAAACCACGAAATTATAGATCGTGAGAACCACATATTTTATACAAATTCAAGCATAGGATATCTTTCAATCTCAGAGATCGGAAAATACCCTGTGCTTGATATTTTTAAATACTTTAATTTCTAGAAAAATTTTGCTAAAATTAAAAGCACTGGTTACATAAAAGTCTACCGGTAATGTACATTGGGAAAAACAATCCTGACAAATCCAAATATAACACTTTGGAAAAGTTAATATATGAAAAAGATTTAGGTATCAATTCCTTAGTTGATCTCAAGTGGAAACAACATGCAATTAGCTCATTGATTAGCTCAAAACCAAAGCACTTGGTATGCAAAAGCAAACCTTTAGTTATACTAATGAACAGATGCTTAAGGTTTTTTATACTTCAATTATTCATTCACATCTTGAATAAAGTATTGAAAATAAAAAAAAATTGATTATTTAAATCTAACCTTATAGCTACAGATTCTTAGAGCAATTAATCATTCAAGAAAATTCAACCACATGGACACAAATTAAGATACCAAGCTGAATTCGCTAAAAGTGTTTCTGGAAAAAATTATCTCTAATCAAGTGCAAACAAGAAAATCTAACCTAACTGCATCAGAGATTTTGGCAGAACATAAACATAAATATAGTAACTCACGGGTGAGCAAACACCAGGCCAGAGGTTCATACAGAACACAAACATATGTATAGAAACTTATGGGTAAATGAACACCATACGAAATGTTCATACAGAACACTCATACACAAATAAAAACTTACAGGTGAGTGAGTTCTGCCTAAACCAGATGTTCAGACAAAACACAAATATACATATATAGTAAACTAAAGACATTTCCAAATATGTAAAGATAAAGATATATCATTATAGACATGACAGATATTCGACAGGCATAAAACACAGTTTAATGATTCTGAGGTCGGCTGGTAGTAAGATTTCCCCAACTCTGTGTTCAACTCTGTACTATGATATTTTACAGCTGATTCCACCAACAGCTGTAAAATATACAAAGTACTTACTGTGCCATGTTACGCATGGAAAGTGTCCCTGTTAATGCTTTTGGTATGCATTGTCAAGGCCACATAAAGAACCTTAAGTTATAACTTTGGGTTAACTGAATCTTGTTTTCCTGTCTATAATTCTGGTGAACATTCTGACCCATCCTACTAGCGTCTGATCAGTTTTCTCTCTATTATTAGCAAGGATTTTGAGTCTTTGATCATCACATTTCTGACATCCCATCTTGAGTCAAATAACTTACTATTAGGCAATCAATATGGTTTTAAATGGGGGCAGCAAAGCTAGGGCTATTGCTCTTGACATATTTGAACATTTCGACAAAGTTTGGCATACTGGTCTTTTCTAAAAGCATGCTTTATATGAAAGAAAAGCTTTTAAGATTGCCAAATCATTTCTTTTCTATTAGAGTCATCCTTGAAGGCCAACACTCTTCTTCATTTCCAGTAACTTCTGGTGTACCTCAAGGTTCTATCCTTGGTCCTGTTTTATTTCTTATCTCACTAATGATCTTTCAAACAACCTTATGTCTAAAGTGGTTATTTGCTGATGAGTCAACTTTATACTCCTATCTTGATATTTCCTTGCCTTTAAAAATTCTTTATTTTCAAGTAACTTTCAACCTAATAGTGGTTGCTTGCAGCCTTTTTAGGACTGTATTAGAATATATTTAAAAGAATGAACTTAAATATAAATCCTCAAAAACAATAATGTAATAAATTAAATACATACTTCAAAAAAAAAAATTCATATTACATTAATCCAAATGTAAAATAATGTAAAATAATATTGAAAGAATTTTTTTTTTATTGTTAGCTAAATTTATAAGTTTGATAATCAGGAAAGCTGTATGTTTGTTTACCCTCTGTCAAATTTGGTGGGTAGGCCTAAAGGGGTCAGGGTAACAACATCAGTTTATGCTATTTCTAATAACATCTGTCCGACAACATCTGTAAATATAAAGAGGTATAATAACATCTGTCCAACAACATCTGAAACTTCATTGGTGTCTAATAACATCTGTGCAAAAGTTAAATGAATATTACAGATTTAGTTACATCTTTTAAATAATCAAAGTGTAATAACATCTATACAACTACATCTGTGGATTCTAGAGATGTAGCTACATATTTTAAGTTATTAAAATGTAATAACATCTGTGCAATTAATCTGTAGATTCTACAGATGTAGTTACATCTTTTAAATTATCAAAGTGTAATAACATCTGTGAAATTTACCTGTAGATTTTTAAGATGAAGTTAATTTTACTTATATAACATTTTTTGCAGATGTAGTTACAAATAAGAATTTTTTCAGATGCAACTACATCTGGAAAGAAAATTAACTAATAATGCATTATTTTAACCAGACGTAATTACATATAGGATTTTTTTTCAGATGTAACTACATCTGGAGAAAATTCTTCTAGATGTTATTTGACTAGAAGAAAAATTATCAGATGTAGCTACATCTTTTTAAAGATTTTATTAGGGGGTCATTGAATTATCAGATGATATTGGACAGATGTTGTTAGAGTAAAAGAAAAATACAGATGATCTTGGACAATAGTGAACAGATGGTCTCGGACCACTTGACAGATGTTGTTGAACAGATGTAGTAATCTTTTACCGGCCTAAAGTAAGTACAACCAAAATTGACACTCAAAAATATCTTTTGAACAAGAAAAATATAACTTTAAAAAGTATATACTAGTTTAGGAGGAAGTGCATGCTTCAAAAAAAGATTATAACTAAAATAAAAATATTAGTAAAATTACCATTCTTTTTTACTTTTTTTGTGATAAATTTTCCTAGAACTTCATCTTTAGGGATACCATGTATGTTTATTCTGATATAAGGATCTGGTATCTAAAATAAACACACTCAAAAATTGCTTTAATCAAAATAATGAAAATGCATATAAGGACTTAGATTGATAGAAAAAAAACTTATTAGATCAACTACTTTTTCTTCCTATGCTGGAGTTTTTTTTTAACTGAATGATTTTTCAAAAATATTTGCCAACTCTACTAATTGGTATTTTTTAAAATTATCTGAACTTTACTTGTTAGTCTGAAAACATTTTGCATTCCTATATGAGTGACAAAACCTACAGCTATTTAAATTAACATTTCTAATTGTTGAGCTATCCATGAACAAAACATTGCAGAATACAGCCATGTATTCTGCAGATTCATGCAGAATACAGTCATGTATTCTGTAGAACACAGTCATGGCAACTGATGAACTGTAATACAGTGTCTTGTAAAAGTTTATAATTTGTTAAATATTTTTAATGTAAATCCATAATTTATTGAAAATGACATACACAAAAGCTAAGATTCAATTTTATGTTTTATACATACACATGTATGTGATTTAGTATAAGATTTAATTTATATTATCAGCCCTCGGAATTAGGGTCAGCATTTGGCAATGCCGATCTTGCTTCAATATTTTATGGTAATCCCTTTGTTCCAAATCTTTTTTGTTGACTTGATGCCAACCTCTAACAGTTTTAGGTTTGGAAAAATGAGGTCAGTAATTTATTGCCGACCTCATTCTGTTCAAATTCTGAGGGTTGTATTATAATATAGTAAATAATACTAAACAATAGTTGTACCATTATAAGTATTACATAATTAGTATATTGATTTTAAAAAAATTCTTATGCCAACTCATCATTTAATGAAGTTATTAATGAACTTCTTTGCATGCTTTCATTAATACTTCATCTAATAAAGTATCAATGAAAGCATGCAAAAAATGACATTGCCACAATCTGATCTCTCTACAAGCCAAACAAATTTAATCTAATAAAAAAATCATGATTGAATATAGTAAGAACCAATTACATTTTTTATAAAGTATTATAGAAGTGAAAAAAATGACAAACATGGTTAAGTAAAAACAAAACAGTTCCAGGTACTCATTTACTACACTTCTTAGTACCAATTAAAAATTGTGACAACTGAAAAGGACATTTGTACTTCAGTAGCACAATAGCATACAAATACATTTAAAGTTTAGGAAGATTAGTTACATTCTTTAATTTCTGTTTGGCTACTATAGCCAATAGATTTGAAAAAAAAGTAAAGTTTATGTCTACACATGGATCTGTAAAAAACTTTTAATAAAGTATGAATTAAATAAAGATGTGAAATCAAGTGGCTAATACACTTTGTCAAAAATGAAAAAAACTTAATTTAAATTAAAATTAAAAATTAATAAAACACAACTTCAATTTGATCTTTAATTTAGACATCAATATTGATTTATATTTGTTAAGTAAGTTAAATCTACAGTAGATTGATTAATATCAAAATAATTTTTAAATAAAAAAATTTAGAGAGTTTTGACATTCTCCTAATTAGATGCTCTTAAAAAAATATAATTTATTTTTATTGAAAAAAAACAACACATTTAGGAAAAACTTTTTAATTTTTTTCAAAAAAAAAATGCAACTTACAGTTTCATCCTTTGAAGCCTTTGGAAGCAGATGACCGCTTATAATCTATTTAAAAGTGATCAATTATAAATTTCTTATTTTAAAATAGACAAGAAAGTTACGCATAAATATACTATACTCAAATAAAAATTAATTCTAAAATTATTTCTTTCGTGAATATAATTACTTTGTATATACTGAATAATAATTTACTAAATAAACTAATTAATAATAACTAATACTAATAATATATATATATATATATATATATATATATATATATATATATATATATATATACTATATATATATATATATATATATATATATATATATATATATATATATATATATATATAAATAAAATAAAAAAAGTAAAATCTTTCAGCAACAAATTAAGTATATGCAGCAATAGTAAATATATGTATAGGTATGTGTGTGTGTATGTGTGTAGTATTAAAACTTGAAGTGAGTAAATATATTAGGCCAGTGTACACTTAAATCCAACAAAGCATGTAGTATAGAAAAATGTAAAATGTAAAAGAGTTTTTCATTAGAATTAAATCTTTTTTTATTCTAATATTTCTTTATTCAAACATTTAAATTCATTTCTATTCATTCATTCATTTTTTTTTTC
Organism: Hydra vulgaris; assembly: GCF_038396675.1. Lineage (NCBI taxonomy): Eukaryota > Metazoa > Cnidaria > Hydrozoa > Anthoathecata > Hydridae > Hydra > Hydra vulgaris. The sequence goes on along the minus strand of NC_088926.1, from coordinate 18,497,354 downwards.
ATTCATCATTTTTTAAAACAATTTTTTTTTAACAATCTCTGTATCAAACAAAAACCATTTTAACTCTGTATCAGGCCAATACCATTTTATCTACAATCGTTCAACATAATCTTGTACCTTAAGTAGTGCACTAAACCAATATGTTGGTAAAAATTCTGACAGCAAAATATCTAAGCTGGCATTAAAAATATACAGAACAAATTAAAAAAGAAATATTTTTTATACACCTCTTTATCGATAGAAACATTTCTTATCACCTCTTTTTCAATAGAAACATTTTTAAACGCCTCTTTTTCAATAGAAATATTTTTTATATGCCTTTCTCAATAGAAACATCTTAGAAGAATAAATACCCAGAGGCAGTTTAACGGAGTAGGGGTCGGGTGAGACTCCCCTTTCTCCCCAAGAAGGTGATTTTCAAGTTATAGTCGGTTTTTTGAGGAACATAGTTGGCTAGTCGAGTATTTGTCACATTTCAGTCGGGTGAATTTTAGTTTTGAGGACCTTTTTTTTTAAGGAGCTTGTTGGTACTTTTTAAGGATTTACCCCTCCCCCTTCAACTTTTTAAGGATTCACCCCTCTCATTTTATTTGTGGAATCGCCTCTGTAAATACCATATGTTTATATTAGAGTGTGAAAAAACTATTTTAAATTTAAAACAGAAATCTCACCTTGATAAAAACTTTGCAAACACCATTTGTTGATTTATCAATATTTTGTGGATCAAAGTTACCTGAAAATAAAGTTAAATTTATAAAGTTCATTTATTCATTCATAACCTTGTTTGTTTTTATTTTGTGAAACTAGCAAAATATTGCTTATTTTATTATTTGATATTACATTGTTGAAAATTAATTTTTTATTATTTTTATCATTTTATACTAGCATTTTTAAAACTACTATAGCATTAAACTTTTTGCTTTCTTTTTCTGAATAATAGAATTAACAGAAATTTTTAATTTTTCAATTTTTTAAGAAGAGTAAAAATAAAACGGAAAAATTTCGTGAGATGCAAAAATCCAAAGCTACATTAAACACAAATTTATGCAATAAAATGAAGACCAGGTTTAAGCATATTAACAAATATGAATAAAAATTTCATACTTGCTACTAGCTGTTTTTAACCAATGGTCTTCAAAAGTCACTAATTTTCTTTTTAATGGAATAATATGTGTTAATACATATATTTTACATATGTTATATTACTTTTACTTCGCATTGCAATTCAAAATTAAAAAAAAAATAAAAAAAAAATTTTTGTTTACTAAATTTTTTTCTTTTTGTTGATAAAAATGCATTTAAAAAAACAACTTTTTTTCAATTTCTACCTGAATGACAATTCGATTAAAAACAGTTTAGTATATAATGAGTTGTATACTAAACTAATTTTTAAACATTTGCATTGTTTATTGATGCAGCCATTTAGAAACAACTGTATAAACTTAGAAATAATTGTATAATCTCATTTTAAAACTTCCATAAATTGTAATATATCATAAAAGGGTGAAAGATCTTCAATACTAACATCAATTACTGGTATCTCAAGATCTTGGAATATATTTTTGTTTATGGATCCATTTTCATACCATTAGGGTAAGTAGTAGTCATTCCTCATTAAACAATGTGTAATACAAAACTCCATTTAGTTGTTTTATTACCTCTCATCATTACAAACAATTTTGAAGATAAATTGTTTGCCAAACTGAACTTTGACTTTGGATGTACCATTAATAGCAAAATAATAGCAAATTTTCTCGTAGAAAGCTTAATTGTTTAATGACTAAACTTGTTAACTCTCTTTAATTAAACAGTTAAATGTGAAAATAGTTTAGCTTTAAAGTCCAGAAAAACATTATCAAATTCTTTGGGAACTTTAAATATGTTTAAAAGAGCAAAGAAAGTGAGTACAAAATAATCTTCCAATAGAAGACATAAAAATCTGCATATGCCAGGAAAACATAAAAACCGGAATGAATTCCAAAGCACCAATTTTTGTGGAAAAAACTACAAAAATTGATGATTAAAACTTCTTGATGAAAAACTAGATGATTACATCTTCTTGAGCATAAAGCAACAGTTACAGTAAAAGGATTTAACTTAGCTAAATGAAGAGTTTTAAGTTTTAAGGTTATAGTTAATTGAAAATTTTGGCTTTGGATCTGAACTTTGCAAATGGACTCTTTAAAACAGTTTTCTGAAATATGCCTCAAAATTTAAAATTCCTTCAATTAAACTAATGAAACGCCTGTAGGGAAATCAATATTTTAATCCTGCAGCAAATGATAAGAAATGGAATGAAACTAGTGATGAAGGATACTTGTGGTTTCAATGTGTTTGTGTTGGATCCAATTTTCAAAACATTTGATTCGTGTCATGAACTTTAAAAAAGATCAGTATTAAAAAATAAGTTTTGATTTATGAAACAAGTAATGATCGCTTGAGCAGTAACCATAGTAACAGTTGTAGAAAAGAGAAAGAGATGCAATCTTATGACAATATTAGAAGCTTAGCAGCCAAAGCAGGTCCAACAATATTTACAATAAACTTTTGGATATTCTCTAAAAAGAGAGAGTCTTATTAAAAGAACTAGTCTAAACAGTAGCCTAAACATGACATCATTTTAATTCAATATTTTTTAAAAACTATGACATATATATAATTCTGACATACATAAAATTCGCCGAATGGTCACACACGAGCAGTGAACACCTGAGGGAAGAAATGAAGTAAATTAGAATAAAGGAGAATTATTTTTCAAACAAAGCATATTTTGACAGTTGTCAAGACAAAAATAAAGATTAATAGAGGAATATTTAAAATATAAATAAGACAGAGAATGCACCTAAACAGTACTAACAATAATAATAAAAAATAAACTGTTATATAAATACTAATATGAATGAAGATATACAAAAAATATATCATCAAACAAAAATAAATAAAACAAAAAATAGATTACAAAAATAAAAGGTATGCATACAACAATAAAAGGCCTCAGAATAGAAAAAAAAACATTAATGCTAATGTGTAAACATAATTTGTGTAGTGATTAAGTAATAAACATCTCCTCAGAGTCGCGTCTTTTATTACTGGCATTTCGATGAGGATCAGCACTAATAACTAGTTTATCCCGTCAAACAAATGTCAAATCATTTTAATTTTATTCCATAAAATGTCAAAGAAGAGAATTAAAGAAGTAGAAAATAAAATCAGAAGATTAAGAATATATGAATATAATATAATAATAAATTTCTATAACTTGATAGACTGGCAACTCAAGAAATTTCAAAATAATATTGAAATTAGAAAGTTATGATTCAATAATTTAAAAACTTTTTCATATACATTATACAAAGTGAGCTTATGGAGAAGACCAGCATTTTAGATTTTATCAAAACACTTTGATATATCAAGAGTAATAGCCCTTTCTTTGCCACTTCCACTTGATGAAGGATAGATCAAAAGCAACATTAAATATCAGAGAGTAAGTTGTTTGACTCAAGTTAAGATATTTAAGTTTGTTAAATATAGATTTAAAAACTTTGTTAATAGTAGTAACTTCATCATCAATCAAAAATCAATTTCAATAAAGCTTTTAATACATCAAGAGCAATAGCCCTTGCCTCACAGCTTCTATCTAATGCAAAATAAAACTTTAATATATAATTAACTGAAAATATTAAACTTGAATATTCTCAATGTGAAATGAATGGGAAACACTTTTTGATCTTGAAATACTCAATGCTTCCACTGAACAAATATGAGGGTTTTAAGTTTTTAAAAAACTTAAAACCCTCATAACTTTAAATAAACATAAAAGTTTCAAATAAATAGTATTTCAAAGTTTTTTAAAAAAAAATTTTCCTGTGCAAACTACTTGATGTAGGTATGCGCAAGTGTCACTGGTAGTAGATTTCGTACTTTTATAGTTTTCTAATGTAAAGTATTTTCTTACTGATGCATTTACATTTGCATTGTATTTAACTCTGTTTTTTAATCTATATAGAAATGTCACTCAAACAAATTTTTTCTAAGGATGACTGCAGAGTCTGACCGAGAGGACCAATAGCAGAAAAAACATTTAACAACAATAAACTTAAATGCATTATTTTTTTATTTGAGGCTTGCATAAACTAGCTTCTGCTTCTTTTTACTCATTATGGCAAGTACATAAGGGAAGTAAAAAGTTGTTATAGTTGACAAAAAAAATCAAGCAGGCACTTTAGTGAGTATTGTACTTGGGCATACAGACATAATACTGTCAATATCGCCATAAATATTGGTGTTTTCCTACAGCAAATTAATTGCGATTGTTCAATATTTAAAAAATTTCAATTATTAAAAAAAAACATGTAAGTTTCCCATATTCCAAGTCAGATAAAAGATGTTTGAAGCATAACATTTGCCTGCTACTACAGCCAAATTAGTTGTGGAACAATATATAATAATATCTGTGTACACACACACACACAGATATATATATATATATATATATATATATATATATATATATATATATATATATATATATATATATATATATATATATATATATATATATATATTAGTAGAGAATCACTTAACAAAATTTTTTTTCATTTTAATTTCATTAAAATTTTTGTTAAGTGATTTTCTACTAATATATAATTGCTCTGTTCTTTTAAGAACATTGAGCACTCTATTGTGTAGAATACATTTTAAAGTTGTTAAAATATGAGCATAAAAAAGGTTGTTTTAATTTTGTTAATTATATTAACAAAATTAAAACAATCTTTTTTATGAAATCTTTATGAAAACAATATATTCTCATAATTAGTAAATACAAATTTATTAAATAAAACTCATAATTACCACTTCTTAAACACTCAGGCTTAAGAACATATCCACATTTCCCATTTAAAGCAAACAGGCCATCATTAATGTCCATCATTTCACCTGGGGTTTGAAAATTCAATGCAACTAAAAATTTAAAAATATAATTAAATTACTTAAACAATTAAGTCAAAGAACAACAAAAGGGTTGTAAAATTTTACATATTGAACACCAATTCTTCACCCTATAGATAAATCAGACTTAATCAGACTTAATCTTACAAATTAGACTCACCCAGACAGTCCTCGGAATTAGGGTCAGCAATCTGCAATGCTGACCTAAAAGTGTTAAAGGTTGGTAAAAAATTGCTGAACTGGTTTCTATGTTTTATGGTAAAACCGTGTCAAGGTTGGCAATTGATTTCTGACCTCATTTTTTCTAATTTCGAGGGCTGCCCAGAAATTATATTTAAAAAACAATGAAGCAAATAATATCATAATCTTACCTATTTGACATCCATACACCCAACCTTTTGTTGGGTTATAATTACTCGAGTCTATTCTTGAGCCTTTAGGGTATGTTCTCACCAAAAATTTATTACTATACTCAATTAACTTTTTAGGTTCATCTTTACCAAGCTGCAATAGTTTTTTTTCTCCAAGTGATACATTTTGAAAATACTTTTGAGCTAAATTATAATAAAGCAAAATAGTAATAAAAAATAATAAAGATAATAAAGAAAAATTTATAAAAAAATAATTTGAAAAAACTAAAAAACAAAAATAATAAAAAGATAAAATTAAAAAAATAACTTTAAAGACATTTATATTTTTTTATTAAAAAAAAAATTAAATGCATACTAGCAAGTCCTTCATCCAGTGACTTAAAAGTAATGGACTCCACATAATTTATAATATTAGAAAATTCTTTAGCCACATTAATTTTCTAGATTTAGTAAATAATTTTGTACTTGTTAACTGAACAAATAAATTGAGAATAACTTAAATTACTGTAAAAAAAATTTATTGAATGAAATACAAAAAATATTTTTTTTTAAAAGAATTACCATGATTATTTATTATGCTCTAAAAATATTTTACCTGTTTAGGTTTTGATTGACGATTCTTAAGACTTGTTTCACTAGCATCCTCATCAGTAACTTCTGTATTTTGAATTTTTTTTGCCTAAAAAATTATAAAAAATACATTTTTATTGCTTTTATATTTTAGTATCTTCAATATAAACTATCTTTCTGTATAAAAAATAGATGAACTTTTTCTCTTGAGGCCTAAGTTGAAATACTTTCAAAGAAAAAAAATATCAGTGATAAATAAGACACAACGTAATTTAGGGTCATGGTAGGTGACATTTAATTTAAAAAATAAATAAAACCAAACAACTTTTCTTTAGTTTTAAACCAAAATTCAAATTTTTTTTTACAAAGAAGTCATAACCCTTATACACACACTTACTTTTGGGGATTTAGGTTGAAACTGTATAAAAACTAAAAAACTGTCTTCATATATTTTCTTGACTCAGTTTTAAAATGCTGATTTAAATCTAAAGAGTTTTTACAGTGTTGGCGTTTATTGCAATAAAACACCAACTCTGTAAATCTTACAATAAATTTAAAAGCAACATCATTAATAAATTTATAAATTAATACTATTATAATAAAAATAAAAAGCATATATGATATTTTTATATATAAATATATATTAAATATATTTTCATATAAATATGTATAAAATAAGTTATATATTTAATTTTAATATATAATAAATCATTTATAAAATAATAAAGCAACATCATAAAAGATTTTTACCACAAAATAATACACATATTAAAATTGTAAATTATCTCACTAAGTACTTTAAAGATCTCTTTACTATTGATAGATTTTTCACCTTTTAATCTTGAACTAATTGATTTGATCAAATTTAAAGACATTAAACCTGATGATTGTTTTTAACTTGATTAATTAAATAAAACCAATCACTTGGAGCCTGGAGTTTGTCCAATAGTCCTTAAGAATTATGATAACTAACTAACCCTTAATAAAAATTAGAGTTTGTGGTAAAGCAAATAATATGCTTTACCACTAACTCTTTTGATTTTTAAAATATCACTTAGGACCAGTCAAAACACAATTCAATTCAATTCAGAAAATGTAACACCTCTCTATAAAAGATGATAAAACAGCTGCCAGCAATAATTGACTTACTTCATTGACATGAATCTCTTGCAAAGTTTTAAAATATATTATAAGAGAAAAAATTAAAAACATTTTTATTAAATTAATTGACTGACACCAACAACATAATTTTATAAAAAGCAAATCTTGTACTAAAAATAAAAACTCTTGAATTTATTTCTCTTTGTATCAGTAACACCAAAATAGTTGAAGTAGCAATGTAAGAGTTTCTGTTGAGGAACTATGTCAAAAGCTTGTTATTATAAAAGATTTTTGTTAAATCTTTTGTAATAACATATATATATATATATGTATATATATATATATATATATATATATATATATATATATATATATATATATATATATATATATATATGAAAAAGTACCAATCATGTGTGTAAAACATAACTCTTATATAAAATCATTTTTACTGTAAAACCATTTTTAGTTGCATTAGTTAATATTCCGTACACAGGCTTGATATATATTATATGTTGTAATAGACTATTTAGTAATTTCAAACTATATGGCAATAAGAAAAATTATTAAATAACTAACATAATAATCAAAGTTATTCATATTTAGCATTATAAACGTAATCAATCATAATTAGCATAATAATCATAATCAACCATAATAAATACAAACCTTTACAAAAATTTTTCCTTTTAATGTTTCTGGTGAAGGAAGCTTAGTTTCATTTAAATCCACATCTCCATCAAATAGCATTTCTAAAGAAATATAACAAATAGAATTTTCCTTTAGTAAAATAATAACAAAAAGTCATTTAACTATTAAAATAAAAATGGAATATTATTCTGAAATCAGTTAAACTAAATATATACATAAAGCGCAAAAAAAAAAAAAAATTTACTTAAACACAAAAAAACATTTTTGATCTCAAAAATTCAGCTTTATTAGTTTCATATCGATCAACAGTTTTTGTCATGAAATAAACATTTTTTTGAAAGGTCTCAATCAAGTTTAAAAATATCTTTACTAAAACAATTTGTCCATACTTCCTAGTTTTCCTTTTAAATGCTGCGCCATGACAATTTGCTGCTCGGGTGAACAATGATTTTCGAAAGATAAAATAATCGGATATCTATAAAAAACAAAAACAAAAAAAAGTAACTAGGTTTGCTGTTACCAATAAAAAACAACTGTTTTAATTAAAACATACTCTGACTGTACAAATGCACCCATTGCAATAGTATCAATTACATCCTTGAAAAGAATTTTAGATGTTAAAGTAAAACCATGATAGACAATTGGTTCATTATTTTCTCCATCATAACAGTCCACTAGAAAAAAAAAAAAAAAAAAGCGCATAGCCACAATGCATTTTTTGGCCAACAAATAGTTAATTAAATAATGTGTACAAAAAAGGTTTTTTGTTTGTGGTCAACAAAAAGTTTAACAATGTGTACCATAAAGATATTCTTGGTCATCAAAATCAAAAATTTTTTGGATATATGGAATAGCAAAAACTTGGAAAACTTCTTAAAGTAAAGTTATGGATAACAACTGTGGATGGATGTATCTCAAATTGTGGATAGATGAATTGCAAACTGTGGAGAATTAAAATATCACAAAAACTAAACTGATCATAATAAATGAGAACTTTTGTTTGATAAACAACATTGTTTAATAAAAATTACAAACAATTATACAATTGATTTAACTATTAATTTCACTACCATTAAATTATATCAATTGCTAATATAATATGTTAACATAATAATACAATTAATATAACTAAATTATAAAACTTTTTAAACTATATATCATTAATTATAAATTGATGTTAAATCATTATTTATTATGAATGTGGGTTTCATTATTTATTAAAAATGTGAGTTATATCATTATCTATTAACAATGTGAGTTATTAACATTAATATGAAGATACATTTGAAGACTATTTATAAATAATTAATAATTCTATATAATAATTATGCTAAATATTTTTCCTCAAATTTTATTCTTATATTCAAATGTAAAAACAAAAACCAGTCAGTACAATACAAATTAAAAATTATTACACATGGGGATCAACCTGATAAATTTCCATACAGATTTTGTTAACAAAAAGTGTAATATTCAAAATTGAAATTATTGAACAAAAAAAATGAGCTGGTATCAAAATGTTACCATGAAAACAATTTTTTTATAAACAACTTTATTGTCATCAAAGCAGAGTAAACAAAACTGCATAGTATTTTTGTAACTAATTTTGTTGTTGTTAAGATTATTTGTAATATCTGGTGATCACCATAGGCATGAAACTCGGAGTCATGTTTCTTTAACTATCAGGTGTTATTATTTAATTTTACATAATATATATTATGTATATATATATATATATATATATATATATATATATATATATATATATATATATAAATATATAAATATATATATATATATATATATATATATATATATATATATATATATATATATATATATATATATATATATATATATATATATATATATATATATATATATATATATATATATATACATACATATATACAGGGTGCGGAAAAAGTATAATTTAAAAAAATTATCTGTATGGTGTTTTCTTTCAATATATATACAGTGTGTTTTTAGTATGCTTTTAGTATTTTTTAGTATTATTTTGTTTTAAATTAAATTGAAATTATTTAATTAATTGTTTTTCGTCTTGTACAGCAACTTTTGCTGTTTGTAAATGTAAATGTATATATATGTGCATGTATATGTATATGTATATGTATATATATATATATATATATATATATATATATATATATATATATTTATATATATTTATATATATATACACATTCTTTTTAT